>NC_133538.1:362721951-363032691 GCF_048544455.1 Silene latifolia | reverse complement strand
TGCGAGAATGGGCGAAATGGTCAGACAAATCAGACCTATGATATAACCTTTGAACCCGGACGGCAATTAAGTCTCGTGCACTAGCAGACTTCGTGGGTGAATTCAGTCCTACCCTAGAACCGGACCTCATAAAAGAGGTCAACCTTCTTGACACACAAAAAACAGACCAGGAATGGATCCTCCATATAGATGGGGCAACAAATATGAAAGGCATCGGCCTAGGATTAGTCCTAAAATCACCACGGGAGACCGATTGCACAGCCGTTAGTTGTGAGTTCAAAGCCACGAATAATGAGGGTGAATATGAAGCCCCGATTCTTTGGATTAAAGGTATGTATAGAACTCGGTGTAGCAAACCTCAAGGTAAAAACCGACTCTCTTTTAATTTCCAATCAAGTTAAAGGAGTATATCTTTGCAAAAGATTCAAAAATGATACTCTATTTGGAATATGTCAAAACCCTTTGCAAAAAATTCAAAACCTTTGACATTGACCAAATACCAAGGGACTTAAATACCAGGCGGATGCCCTAGCCACTGGGATCAAATTTCACCCTGCTGTGTTTGACAAAATACCCATCGTCCACTGCCGGAACCAACCATAGAAAAGCCTCGAACGAATTTGCCCTATTCAGAAGATACAAATTCCTGGACTAAACCTTACTATGATTGGTTCCTACAGGGATACACCCGCAAATAAAAACGAAGCAAGGGCCACGAAAATCAAAGCATCCACTTATACCATTATAAATAACACCTTGTTTAAAAAGTCTCAGACTGGACCTTACTTACGTTGCCTGGAACCAAATGAAGCCAGCCAGGTCATAGAAGACATACATAATGGCTACTGCGGAAATCATAAAGGTGGAAGAAGCCTGGCAAGCAAAATTCTCGGTGACAGGCTACTTGGGGCCAACCCCTGAGAGTGATCGCATAGCATACACTCGAAATGTGAAGCTTTGTCAAATCCATTCCCCTATATCCATCAACCATCGAACTACTACATTCCATCTCGGCCTTTGGCCATTCATGAAATGGGGCATGGACATAGTAGGAAAGCTACCTCGGCGCGCCGGACAAAAAGTCTTTATGCTAGCAATGATCGACTACTTTTCCAAATGGATAGAGGCAGACTCTTACAGGCAAGTCAAAGAAAAAGATGTCATATCATTCATCAAAAGAAATATCATATGTAGATATGGAATACCTTCAGAAATAGTCCGTGATAATGGGACACAATTTGTGGGAAAAAGAAACGACCCAATTTCGTGCACAATGGAATATCAATTTAGTCACATCTACACCAGGCTACCCTAAAGCCAACGGCCAAGCGTAATCAAGCAACAAAGTAGTAATCAGTTCAAGAAGAAAAAGTGAAAAGAAGAAAAGGAAGATGGGCGGTAAGAGCTCCCCCTAGTTCTATGGGTGACGGGACCACACCCAAAACGACCACAAAGGCCAAACACCATATTCCCTGGTCTATGGTCGTGAAGCAAGAATATACCAATTGAAATTCATGTGCCAACTACTGTAAGCGCCTGAACACAATAGAAGAAAACAGACCCTATTACAAGATAACCTACTCTTAACAGAGGAACCGAGAGATGCGGCCAAAGTCGGGATAGCCGCCTACCAAAGACAAAGAGCAGGAGTTACAACAAAAATGTCAATATCGGAGTATTCAAAGAAGGAGACTGGTATTAAGGAAAGTTTTCCCCAACACAGAGAAAAGAATGCAGGCAAACTAGCCCCTACATGGGAAGGCCCGTACTTAATTGATTCAATAGTGGGACAAGGAGCTTACGGGCTACAAACTCGGAAGGAGAAATGATCCCCAGATCTTGGAACATTCTCCACTTAAAACTATTTCATATCTGAGAAGCAGGTAAAACTACTCACCCTATATACATGTGCTAAGTTTCATACCTGCTATGTGCTAAATTACTTGCCTATCATTCTTAATTTCACCTAAAACTTTATTTCAAATCCTGAAAACTTGTTTTACGCCTTCTTTTTTACTTATTATATGTTATACTTTAGGCTTAAACAAATGTTCAGGATTGAGGGCCACTCCACCTAACCTGAACAAAGATTTCTAAAAATGCTCTAATTTGGCACCGCCGCTCGACCCGAAAAATAAACTCGAGCTCAAGATAAAAAGACAAGTACAAAGGTGGAATAGACCATAGTACTTGTCAAAAAGCCCTCTCGACAGCCGAGGGCCATAAGCCCTCCCGACCGGCAACCACCCTCATTCTTAAAAGCCCTCCCGACAGTGAGAAAAAGCCACCATTCCCCATAAACACAGGAATGAGGGCCATAAGCCCTCCCGACAGGCATTATTCTAACAAAAATATCACATGAATATACAGGTACAAATTCCATCAAAAACAAAGAAAGAAAATCAAGAAGGGAAAGGACATATATATTCAAACCTACCCAGGAATACATCCTTCCTGTGCAAAAAGAACACACGTTCATTCAGGCAAAGCCAACAAAACCAAAACAAATCCTAAATCATTTGTTCAGGAACATCCCCCCGAATAGGCCAAAACAACGCAAAAAAAAAAAAAAATATATATAAAAATATTTCAAACTAGCCCACCTTGGACACGAGAGCAGAGCCAATCCCCTCATCATGCACCTCTTCTTCTTCATCTCCATCCCCTTCAACATCACTATTTTTCCCTTTGGATGGAGGAGAATCCACCTCCTCATCAGCATGCAACTTACAAAGCTCAGGATACGTGGTATTGAGATCGCCAATTCGATCGGGATTCCAAAAGGCTCGACTTCAACAGGCTCTTTCATAGCATCCACACGACCCTTGCCAAAGAAATACATAAAGCATCTTTATACCTGGCCCGAACCTCGTCCCTCTCCACACCCAATTCTTCATTTACTTTTAACGCTCTTGCATAGCTTCGCTTTTCACCTTCAATTCCTCCTGGGCAATATCAAACTTGGCCACGAAGAGATTTCAAGGCATCCTGAGCAGATTTCAGCTTAGAGACTCCACCAAAGAACCGAGCCTTCCCCGCCTCATTATCCTCCTTCAACGAATGATTCTCGACCTTGGACACCTCCAAATCACTTTAAACTTGTCAAAGCATCTTTTTCAAGATTTGTACCTCCCAATCCAAGGCATTTTTAGACCATGGATGATTCCGGTTGACAGCACTCCTCAAAGACATCATTAACATTCTAAAAACAAAAGAAAATGCCCATCTAAGCCACAAAAAAAAAGAAAACACACACAAAAACCCACAACAAACAAAGACAAAAATATATACCTCTGAAGCATGGTAACCAGGTTGGCAAGATAATCCCGGAACGATACATAGCAGCCAAAGCACGAGCGAAGCCTCTCTGCCTGGTACTTAAAATAAGGATCATCAACCACAAAAGCCGAGCTCGAATTTGATCCTTAGCAACCGGACCTCATCCATACGAGCCCCGACTCCCCGACCTCATGAACTCCTCCCAAAGACTCATCCACTCTCTTCCTCTTCTCGGGACGATCACTTTCATCCACAACCTTTTCAAAGCGATACCAACCGAGCCCCCCGCACGATTCCTCGAATTTGAACAAGACTATCACTCCCCGTTGCCTCACCGCTCTTTGACTTCTCCCCGTAATTTGAGAAACCACCGCCTTCACCAAAGACAGGACCAAAACTAGCAATCTGGCGAAGCCCTGGTAGCCGCACGACGAGTTTCTAAAATCAGCAATAAAAGCATGGATCCAATACAGGAAAACAGAATGACAAAACAAGCAAAAGAACTTACTCCCTGATGAAGATGCCCCTGGAACCTTAGTGCTCTTCACAGGCTTATAAGTGCTCAACTTAGCCTTCTTAAAACGAGGCATAGCGGCTTGCCCCCCAGGACAGGCGAGGCCAAGCCCTCTCCTCTTCAGGCAACGCCATAAACGATGCTATCCGGTCAGCCGACCCCTCAGCATCAGGATCATTCACCCAGTCATTTACTAAAAGAAAACACGGGCAAAGTAAGTAAACTCTCCAAAAAATACTATTACCAAACCAAAAATTATGCAGGAAAGAAAGATTACCTCCTTCAACAATTTGGATAATTGAGATAGTCCAGTCGGGGGCAATTGAATCACCTTGATAAACATATAAGTCCGAGCCCACCTTTATCATCCCCGAATCAAAATTGGTGATCGGGTGAGCCATATTTGACCGACTCGAAAATTGAACCTCCCAAAGAGAATGACTCTTCGGATGATAAACATTCTTAAAATCATCCAGAGTAATAACCAACTTATGCTTAGAACATAAATGCTCAATAGAATGGACAATCTTCCAAACCATTGGCATGAGTTGAAACGGAGGAACCCTAATAGCCCCGATCACCTCGGCCATAAAAGGAGAAAGGGAAGTTGACCACCACCCCGAAAGCCCACTCAAAAATACAGAACCAACCCGGGCTACTCCAATTAGCCCTGACGGGACCATTCTCAGGAATCCAAACCTCGGCCCATGAGGAATGAGACCCTGCCCTTTATATAATGCTCAAAAGCGGGTTTCAGTTGATTAGCCTCATGGAAAGAGATCTGCTAAAGCCTTATTAGGAGAATACTCAACCCCTTATAAGACATGGACAGAACCTCCGGAGGAGGAACAACCTCCACCACGTCATCCTCGGGAATGACTTGAGGACCCCCTCAACCTCGGCAGAAGCCATTTCAACTTCAACAGAACTTTTTCAACCTCGGCAGAGCTTTTGAAGTGCTTTGTCCTTCTCCCGCCACCAGCCATATATTATTTTTTCTGAAAGATGAATTTTTGCAAAGGAAGAATTTTTTAGAAAGAGAAAGAAGAAAGTTAGAGATTGGAATGTGAAGACATACACGAAACAAACAAGATATTTATAGCCGCAAAACCATAACGGCTAGGAAAGCAAGTGGTTAAGATCAATCATGACTCTCCTAGGGTTTTGTGAACCTACCCTATTTATGGCAAGTAACCGTTACAAGAAGTTGAAGCAAACACAAATTCTGAATCCGATAGAAAATCCCTGCACAAATCACTTGCCTGGCCCAAATTTTTATCTCCTCATTCTGGCGGACCCAATAAAGGAATAAGAAGATAAGGGGCAATTGTTGGGCCCTAAATTATCTGCGACTGATATAGGCCAGGCAACAGCCAAAGACAACTTCCAGGCTCTAGAGATCTAAAGCCAGGCATTACTCTAAGACGGACAGGCACTAAGCAGGAGTTGATTAAAGACAGGCGAGAAATAACTAGCAGCCTGAAAAGGTAAAGCACCAGGCCATTGCAGGCAACAAACAAGCAGTCTCATATGTTCCCTACAAAAAAGGAAGACCAATTCCAGAAGGCAAAGATATAGGGAGCAGTCAAAGCAACGGCTAAGAAAGAAGCAACCATCTCCGGGTAAATAGGGCACATTCCCTATTTACCAGGAAAACCTAAACGGCACAAAGGGATTGAAAGCAACCACCTATAAATAGAAAGAAAGGGAAGACAAGAAGGATCATCTGAGAGACCATCACTTTTACTCATATACTTTGTATTCTTAAGCAATATACTCGCCTGTCACGCCTGATATAACAATACCCTGTCAGGCTATCCAAAATCATAGTAACAATCACTCCTGGCTTGGTGCCCGTGGTTTTTCCCTTATTCCGTGGTTTTTCCACGTATAAAATCCTTGTGTCATTATTTATTAGTTTGTTTTACATTTAATTATATCAATCAGGCAAATTATTCGAGTTAGATCACCCTACATATAAATCCCTGGCAGGACGCTCTAGATCACCGAAAATCCTGCTAAAACAATTAACATAGTCGATTGTCAACTTAAATAATAATGGCAAGAATTTACACGGACCTTGTATAAGTGGATGGATGATTTAGGCAAGGAAACACGTATCTGTTTATTCAACACTAATGTTTGACATAGAATATTTATAGTAGTAGTTAGAAAGTCCTTCATAGCAATAAAGAAAACGATACTCTGCATGCAAAATCATTGTGGACAACAATATATACACAATTAGTAAAAAGTCCACTTAAGGTAAAATAGTGATTGATAACTTGTAATTTAGACTCCCAATAGTACACATAATATTAATAGTATTTCTAATTCAATTATATTATCTTTTATTATTATTTATTTTCTTAAGTGTTTTTTTTAAGGTTGGAGATAATGTGCAATCTGTCCCAAAAGTCCACTTAAGGTCGTTCTCTTTCTGTACATCCAGACCTTTAAGCTCTTGCACCAGCATTTCGATCAAAGTGTATCGCAGTCTTCACATTGCAAACTGCCAAACTTATGTTAATTCTATACTTCACATAATCCTGAATGTCTTTCTCAATCTCGACCTTGATTAATTCACTCCTTTCATTTCTTCGAATCGGCTTGACTAATCTACTTCTTAGACTTCCATAATACCTTTCCATAAGTTCATGAATTTGTCGTACGCAACTTTAAATTCATATTGAAGCTCCTCAAAAAGGCCGTCCTATCCAAACCAGGTCCGAATTATTTCCATAGTCATGTCGATGACCAGCTTTATATCATCCTGTGTGTCTTCCGTTACGTAGGCATTGATGTTTTCACTTCGTTCCTTGCCAAGGACATTAAAATCATTGCATTTATCCAATAGGCTAATAATTTCGTCGTTAGCATCATTGCATTCTTTGATGTATCGGTCGGGCATACTCGGTTCCGAATTAATGGCATCCATGAGTGCCTCTTCTCAATTATGAAGATTATATTAGCATTATGACACCGCCCTCATCTATAATAACGTGTGTGAATTAATACGATGAAAAAAACCAACATATAGCTATATATATAGTGTTTTATTGAAGGGTTAGTCAATTGTTGTACTTTGGTTTTGGCACAAAGACCAAGGAAAGAGGAGAGGGCCAATAGCTAAATGACAAGTGGAACAAATTGAGTGTGAATGCTCAAATTACTCATCAAGTTCACTCTTAAAATAGAAAGGACAACAAATGACTGAGACACCCAAAAATGGAAAAGGACAACAAATGACCGGGACAGAGGGAGTATTAATTATTAATTATTAATTTAAACTCTTAATTTCTTATCTTATTTGATTTTTTCATTATTTTATTTCTTTAGATAATACGCAAAAGCTGTAACCAATAATATCGCTTGAAAAGTTCCTCTTTTAAGTATATTATGAAGATTATATTAGCATTATGACACTGCCCTCATCTATAATAACGTGTGTGAATTAATACGATGAAAAAAACCAACATATAGCTATATATATATAGTGTTTTATTGAAGGGTTAGTAGAAACTTAGTAGAAGTTAAATTGTACGTCTCATAGAGAAGAGTTTCTATGGAGTTATAGACTTGTAGTAAAGCTGTTTCACGATTAAGTTTTGAGGGAATTAGTCAACTACTAAAATATTATTAATTATTATTTCATTATTTTATTTCTTTAGATAATACGCAAAAGCTGTAACCAATAATATCGCTTGAAAAGTTCCTCTTTTAAGTATATACTAGATTTAATGCCCGTGCGATGCACGGGCCGCTTGTACTTGTATGTTTTATAAACAGTTGTTGAACATTATGTTTATTATAATTTATTATCTCGATCTTTTTGGTTAAAAGGAGCTGAACTGAACTTGAACTGAACGAAGCTAAACTAAGTAGCTAACAACCTTGCACTTATTTTAATTTAATCAGAAAAATGTCTCGGGTGAAAGTAATGTCTCGGAGACCACCCAGAAAGTAAATATTACTTTTGGATTGGATCGGAGAGAATATTTGATTGTCAATGTTTATACCTAAAAGTGTTGTACTCTTATCGAAAGATGTTAGTTTGTGACGACCTAAAATAACCACAAATCAAGTTCACTAATTTTTACGTATAACTTGATAAAGCTATATAGTATAAATGCAGAATGCCACAATACAATCTAATATCCGTTGAACTGTGATTGCTCGCGCATCATGATGTTATGCTATTCATTCAATCATTCTAATAAAATAAAACGAATACGTTCCATAGTTTCCCCAAGAAATGCTAAGTGATTAATCCAAAATCTAAATGGAAAACATCTGAAACTCACCTACGGAGTACATAATAACATAAATTAGCTAATAAATGGCATTGAGGAGTTTAATGTAGGAAAAAACTATCTCTATTCGACAAATACGAACATCAATTTCGCTCTCTTATAACCATATACGTGCTTTACTCTAAATAAAACCACTAATTGACAAAGTATTGATCATGTATTCCCTTACAATGATTTCGTACCAAACTACCTGAAAAATAGACGCGAGATTCAATATATCAAAATTACAAATATAAAATTAAGTAAAAGTATGGGTTATATTATCAGGATACAAAGAAGTATGAGCATATGTTAGTGTAGATAAATCTCGAAATTGATAAAGAAATTATAGAAAGATTTACCTTTTTATTTTTATTTTTGTCATCGTCAATTCAAAGCTTCTATGTCCTGCAATTTAATAAATAAAATGAATTAGATTTCTAATTATATACTACATAGCTTCAACCTGTATGAATAATTGTTATTATTTTAAGGAAAACCACTACATTATTAGATCCTTACCTCTACCAATAGAACTATTTCTAATTTTCTGTATGTGTATGTATATATGTAGGAGTCCAACTTCCACATGACCATTAAATAAAATTATCTTTTATTTGTTAGTTATATTTAGCATTTTTATTTAGGTAGTTCGCAAAAGCTGGAGTCTATGTAATCACTCGAAAAAAGCTTCCTTTATTAATATAGATAGATATATTGATTGATTTTGTTAATTTTTATTTCATTTTTAAGTTAACAATCAAGATTTTTCATAGTTATCTTAATCAAGTTAATTAATCAGCAAAACATATCAATAAAAAATCAGACCTGTAACACCCGCAAATTTCTCATTCTGACATTTAAAATTTATTTAACCGTTCGATTACTTTATTTCATATTTTTAAATTATTTAATTTAATTAACCTCCTTTTGAACATAAATTTTATAAAATTTACATTCTTACAAGTTTATTTATATAAAATAAATATTTCAGTCGGATAATAATAATTGTGACGATAATAATAGTTTTCCGTCTTAAGTTATAGACACATTTCTGTCTAGCAGGATCGTCGCATTTCTCTTATAAAGCTATTTCAATTCGGACCAACTCGATTCCGACAATACTCACACTTACACTCTAACTTAATTATTATTATTATTATTATTATTATTATTATTATTATTATTATTATTATTATTATTATTATTATTATTATTATTATTAGTAGTAGTAGTAGTAGTAGTAGTAGTAGTAATATTATTTATGTTTGTGTGGTCATGTATGCACCCGTCCCCACCCCCTCTTATCGCCTCATTTTCCTTCTTTCTTCTTCCCCTGCGAATAACAACAGCAGCAACACCAATACTCTAACTCCATTGAAACCCGTCACTTCCAACCTCAGATCCCGCCTCCATTCTCAACCAAATTCGATAAATTTTACACCAACGGCTTCCTCTCCTCGTCCTCCTTCTTTGTATGTAAGAAAGAGTCCAACTTTCATCTTGTTTCATTCGGCCGTCTTTCGAAGGATGCGGATTTTGGGTTGATTTATTCCATTTTGGGTTCGGAGTCATCCCTGGGCAGTTCCTGTGGCGTTTGGGAGAGCAAAAAAAGGTAACGGTGATAGGTTACTCGACATTATGTCAAGATTACGTGTTTATGTGAATCGTTTATTTCATATGTATGTTTGTATGTTGTTTATCTTTCTCCCTGATTGTGTTTACTTGAAGAAAAATTGAGTCTCTAGCTCCATGGTTATTGACTTGTATAAGATGGTGGTGGTTGTGGTAAAATGGCCGGAAATTGATAGTTTCGTATTGCGTTTTCGGGACTGATTTTAATCATAAAAATGGTGATTTATGGACTGTTTTGGAGTACCATTTTTGGTCCGGTTTGTGTAGCGTTATGGGCAGTCGAAGTGGAGGGATTAAAAGCTGAAACAATGATGGATACATGTTGAATTTTGGGGATTGTGCGTTGTTTATAGAGACAACAACTTAGTTGATAATTTCATTAAGGTAGATAAATGCATATTAATGAGGTTTTGATGACCAGTGGAACAATAAGCCGTTTAATTGAGTTTTTGTTTGTCATATAACGATTAGGATGACGCATATTCTAATCGCCATTGTTTACAACTTTTGGAGTCTGGAGACCCTTTTATTAGGCTTTGAGCTTGAACTTGTCATTTTTTCAGAGAACTCGTTTTGGGGGGTGTTGTTATGGGTAAAGTACTGAACTTCCGTCCCAAGTATATGTTTGAACTTTCCCGCTTTTACATGTTCTCTTTTCAGTAAGTATGACAGTTTTGGGCGTGTAATTGGTGCCTTTCATGGACTGTTTTTGGGACGTAAAAATGATTGATGTGGGTCGGGTTCTCTGTGCACTTTTGGGACTGTTTTGGACAGCCCATTCACGGCTGCAATTAGTCCGTATTAGGACAGCTTTCCATGATGAATATGGGTAATTTGTGGGACGGTCTTATGAGTGTTATGCGAGTTGTTTTGGGACTGTTTTGGTGCCGATTTTGGGTCGGCATAATGCTTTCTTGTGGGACTATTTTGAGTCAGTTTTGCAGGTTTTCTAGGAATGTTTCCTGGGCAGGTTTCTTGGCTGGCCTGACATGTTCATTTTGGGCAAGAATGCGGACTGTTTGGGACGGTGTAAGGGTGGTAGAAGTGGGCTGGTTTAGAACAGTCAAGCATGGGTTTTGGTAGCTGAGATGGGTAGTTGTTTAGGTGGATTGTTGGTGACAGTTGTGGCCTGAGCATGAGCGGCCTATGGCCTGAGCTGGGGCTGCCTGAGGCCTGGTCAGGGGCTGCCTGCAACCATGGACAATGGCTAGGACTGGCCAGTTATGGCCCTAGTCATGAGGTTGAACCGTGGCCTAGCCTCGGGTTGTGTACCTTCTTGAGTCGATATAAATTTGTGTTTGGTCTACTTAAAACCCGTCTCACACTTTATATATCTTAATTCGTTAAATATCGTTCATTCATATATTTTTCTCACATTAATCATAAAAGTGGAATTTATTATTTATTCAAGTCAAAATTCGACGAAATGTCTCACTTACCTGTAATATGAATTTTTAATCCGTTCATTCTCATTTATTTATCGTATCTCAAATATGAGTGAATTATTCTACTTATTTAATTAAATTGAGTCATTTATAATTGGGTGCTTGTTTTGCTTATTATAAATGGTTCACCTCCGTTTGTTTACATTTTTATTCAAGTGACAAATAGTGAAGAAATGGGTTACTTATTCATATTCATGAATATAATTTTGGCATGAAATGTCTGACTTGGATTATTATCGGCTCATTACTTTAGTAGTTTCTTTCCAAGTTGATTCGTATCGCTTGGTTGAATCATATTCTTCTGATAATGCCTTTATGCTATACCGTATTGCTTGACTTATCTTTACGCCTCTTTCGGACTGTCCTGCCGATTGTGGGTTTAGCTCATATCTTCCGCCTCTTTCGGACTGTCCTGCCGATTGTGGGTTCTCGATTTCCGATCTGTCTTCGAGTCTTGGATGCGGACCGTTCTGCCGCATGTCGAATCGGGAACGTATCTTGTCCCGAGAGTCGGCGATTTAGACTAGGACTGAGTCTTGAGAGTACCATTGTCGTCCTACCAGGGGAATTATATATTTATATATGAGTAGTAAAGGTCTTGCTTGGTTATAGATATTGGTATTTGTCTTTCAAGGTAAGAGTTATGCCTTGTGTTGTTTTGTCTTGGTCCTATCGGATACTAGGGGTGAGCTATAAGCCCTCTAGTTGCGATATGATCGTCGGGATTGATGCTCCCATCCGTTCTTATGGTGAGATGCAAGCCATAAGTATGAATGTGACATTAGTAGCCACGTCCGTGCAATGTTTTCTAAGTGGTTTTCCAAGTAATGGCTACGATTTCTATTCTTGTAATTTGCATTGGTTGATCCCTTACTTAACTGCTTCACATTATTCGGATTCTAATCTCATATCTATATTGTATTTCCTTGAAATGCGTGCTTTTGTATAAATGACCATATTCCTGTCTTTCATATTATTTAATTGTTTCACATGATCAGTTGAATCTTTATTAAGCTAAAGTTGGCCTATCTTGTTCCATCTCAATTATTTGCCATGTTTACATATAAACTTGATATTCTTATCTTTTGTATGTATATCTTATATGACTTACCTGTTTTAGTTCCTTGTTATGTTCGTTTTGACATTTTGTGGCTGGGAGAACCTTGAGTTACTCCCCACTGACTGTGGCGTTCATGTTTACATGAATGACAAGTATTAGTGATGCATTCATGGGGTGAAGACATGTGTGAGCTAGCGAGCACTTCGGCCTAGTAGTTGGTTTATTAGGATTGTTTGGACCTACCTTTTATTGTATTGTCACTCGAGGGATATATTTTCCCTCACCTCGACTATCACGTTTGTATAATTTAAACTTTCTTTCCGCATTCTTTATTTATGTTTTGCATTTTAATGAACCCGCGCTTTAAATTTTAAAAGTTTCAAAAGATTTCCTAATTTCCGCTTGAATTTATAAGTTATGTTTTACGCTTTATCGCGGGGTGTCACAGTTGGTATCAGAGCCTATGTTGCTCCCGACGCACACACGTGTACCCCAAATTTAAATTGAACTTGACCTTGAATAATGAATGAGAGATGGGTAGACTTAAGGACCTAAGGTGGTAGTCTGTAGTGTGTTTGCTCTTTGTTAGGTTCTAACGTGTTTGTTGATTATCATTTAATAATTGTTGTGCTCTTGGATCATGACCGTGAGCTTACCTACTTAAAGATCAAGATTTGGTGCCTATTGCCGGGGATTGAAGATTTGTTCAACCTTTGAAGAATGCTTCTACTTCCTCGAAGATATTTCTCATTCTTTGTATACCTTGTCTTATTCTTTACTTCTTGATGCTTATCTCCTCTCCTAAACTTTCTTTTCTTTCTCCTTTGAAGTTACTCTTGTACTTCCCAACTTGTCCTTTGTTCCTTGATTATCTTCCCTTAACGCCTTTTTTATAGTTCTCTCTCTTTTATGGGATGTTAATCTTGGTTGAATTATTTGGCTTTGTGGAGTTTGTTTGTAGTTGACCCAAACTCTTGGTTTTGAGAAGTTGTGATGTTGGAAGGACTTAGGTAGTGTGGTGAGACATACTTAGTGATTCTCATACCTAGTTCTTTGGTAAAGTGAGTATAGTTGATCAGTGGAATTATGTGTGTTAAGTGTGAGATGCCTATGATACTAAGACTATGGAACTTGGCCTTGTTGTTTATACAATTTGAGGATTTGGTAACTTGAGTTTTGTTGCTTGGGTTTTGACATGGAGTAGAGTTTATGATGAGGGCTTGGAAGGAAACACCTCTAGGACGTTGTTGGCCATTGGTGATAAAAGTGTTACTTGGAAATTTGAGTTGAACTCGAGGTTAGAATAGGCGGTATACTTTTATGAGTGTTGTGATGATTACATAAGAACCATGTTAGGTATCCACTTTGCGGTAATGAGGTTTAGTAGCCAGGAGATGCGATTATAAGTTGGGATCGGTAGAGGTTGAGATGAGTTAGATGTTTTGGGTGGTTGTCTCGTGATTTGGAGAATGTCACCATCTATGCGTTAAGTTTTCAGAGTATAACAAGATCTCCTTAGGATGATAGAATATACAAAGGAACTTTTGAATTTGGATTTTTGATTGGAGATTTTACCATTTTGAGAAACCCATGGTTGACGTTAGTTGGATACGAGTACAGCTTTGTTGGAACTTTGACCTTGATCTTGTGGAAGTTGTTTGTAGATGTTTGAGGAAATCCTTGGGAGTGTTGTGGTTATAATTTTTGCTGTTAGGAAGTTGTCGGAACCGTTTAGGATGATGTTGTTGTTTGAGATTTGAGTACCTGGCGTTTCCTTCTTGTCTAATTCCCTTTTTCTTTTACCATAAGGGTTACTGTTCATACCTCCTTTTTTTTCGCTTCATCTTGGCACTTTTGATTAGTTAAGTATGAATTCTCTTAGCATACTTGTATCTATGATGTCTAAGTCACTTTTCATTTCGTACAATTTCTAAACATTTCAAGTTACTAGTTTGGATTCGTTGTTAAAATTTTATGTTACTTTTGCAAAACCTTACCTATTTTAAAATTTTGAAAATGAAAATTTGATTTAGTTCCCTACTTGTTCTTTAAATATAAACTTATTTATCATGATTTTAATTGCTAAACCTGTGATTTCTTTAAATTTTATCCAATTTCTGTTAACTTTGATGTATTTATGATTTCTTTGTCAAGGTTTAATATTATATTTTCAGGAATTTAACTCCTTTTTGAGTTTAAAAGTGAAACCTTTATTTCCATTTTGGCTTTTGCAAAAGAAAATTTGAATGGATTACCTTTTCTTTTGATTTTAACGTTGATCGGATGTTAGAACTCGTTATTAGAGACGTTTAATAACTTGTTCTACGCTTGTCGGCGAATGAGTTTTGTTTGTCTTTGACTTGGAAAGTTAGCGTTCTTGTGTGCACGACAAGAGCAATTTCGTTCCATGAATGAGACTTGTACTTTTGAAGACTCTTCATTAATGTTTCTGAAAGTATTTTGATTTTCGATTTATACAAATGGTTTGCCTTTTTACCTTATCATTGATTTGGAATGTGATGTTCTTGAATACGTAACGAGAACACTTTCGTTCCTTTGATGAGAAGCTCGTTCTGTCGAAAAATTTTATTTGAAACTTTTGAAAGAATTTTAATTCTTACTATTTGTAACCTTTTTAAATGCTTTGGTTACCGATTCCAAAATTCCAGTTTTATTTTATATAACCTTTCATTTCTACTTTCAAGGTTCGAGGACGAAACTTTTTAAAAGATGGGGTGATTGTAACACCCGCAAATTTCTCATTCTGACATTTAAAATTTATTTAACCGTTCGATTACTTTATTTCATATTTTTAAATTATTTAATTTAATTAACCTTCTTTTGAACATAAATTTTATAAAATTTACATTCTTACAAGCTTATTTATATAAAATAAATATTTCAGTCGGATAATAATAATTGTGACGATAATAATAGTTTTCCGGCTTAAGTTATAGACATATTTCTGTCTAGCAGGATCGTCGCATTTCTCTTATAAAGCTATTTCAATTCGGACCAACTCGATTCCGACAACACTCACACTTACACTCTAACTTAATTATTATTATTATTATTATTATTATTATTATTATTATTATTATTATTATTATTATTATTATTATTATTATTATTATTATTATTATTATTATTATTATTATTATTATTATTAGTAGTAGTAGTAGTAGTAGTAGTAGTAGTAGTAGTAGTAGTAATATTATTTATGTTTGTGTGGTCATGTATGCACCCGTCCCCACCCCCTCTTATCGCCTCATTTTCCTTCTTTCTTCTTCCCCTGCGAATAACAACAGCAGCAACACCAATACTCTAACTCCATTGAAACCCGTCACTTCCAGCCTCAGATCCCGCCTCCATTCTCAACCAAATTCGATAAATTTTACACGAACGGCTTCCTCTCCTCGTCCTCCTTCTTTGTATGTAAGAAAGAGTCCAACTTTCATCTTGTTTCATTCGGCCGTCTTTCGAAGGATGCGGATTTTGGGTTGATTTATTCCATTTTGGGTTCGGAGTCATCCCTGGGCAGTTCCTGTGGCGTTTGGGAGAGCAAAAAAAGGTAACGGTGATAGGTTACTCGACATTATGTCAAGATTACGTGTTTATGTGAATCGTTTATTTCATATGTATGTTTGTATGTTGTTTATCTTTCTCCCTGATTGTGTTTACTTGAAGAAAAATTGAGTCTCTAGCTCCATGGTTATTGACTTGTATAAGATGGTGGTGGTTGTGGTAAAATGGCCGGAAATTGATAGTTTCGTATTGCGTTTTCGGGACTGATTTTAATCATAAAAATGGTGATTTATGGACTGTTTTGGAGTACCATTTTTGGTCCGGTTTGTGTAGCGTTATGGGCAGTCGAATTGGACGGATTAAAAGCTGAAACAATGATGGATACATGTTGAATTTTGGGGATTGTGCGTTGTTTATAGAGACAACAACTTAGTTGATAATTTCATTAAGGTAGATAAATGCATATTAATGAGGTTTTGATGACCAGTGGAACAATAAGCCGTTTAATTGAGTTTTTGTTTGTCATATAACGATTAGGATGACGCATATTCTAATGCTGCCATTGTTTACAACTTTTGGAGTGCAGACCCTTTTATTAGGCTTTGAGCTTGAACTTGTCATTTTTTCAGAGAACTCGTTTTGGGGGGTGTTGTTATGGGTAAAGTACCGAACTTCCGTCCCAAGTATATGTTTGAACTTTCCCGGTTTTACATGTTCTCTTTTCAATGAGTATGACAGTTTTGGGCGTGTAATTGGTGCCTTTCATGGACTGTTTTTGGGGCGTAAAAATGATTGATGTGGGTCGGGTTCTCTGTGCACTTTTGGGACTGTTTTGGACAGCCCATTCACGGCTGCAATTAGTTCGTATTAGGACAGCTTTCCATGATGAATATGGGTAATTTGTGGGACGGTCTTATGAGTGTTATGCGAGTTGTTTTGGGACTGTTTTGGTGCCGATTTTTGGTCGGCATAATGCTTTCTTGTGGGACTATTTTGAGTCAGTTTTGCAGGTTTTCTAGGAATGTTTCCTGGGCAGGTTTCTTGGCTGGCATGACATGTTCATTTTGGGCAAGAATGCGGACTGTTTGGGACGGTGTAAGGGTGGTAGAAGTGGGCTGGTTTAGAACAGTCAAGCATGGGTTTTGGTAGCTGAGATGGGTAGTTGTTTAGGTGGATTGTTGGTGACAGTTGTGGCCTGAGCATGAGCGGCCTATGGCCTGAGCTGGGGCTGCCTGAGGCCTGGTCAGGGGCTGCCTGCAACCATGGACAATGGCTAGGACTGGCCAGTTATGGCCCTAGTCATGAGGTTGAACAGTGGCCTAGCCTCGGGTTGTGTACCTTCTTGAGTCGATATAAATTTGTGTTTGGTCTACTTAAAACCCGTCTCACGCTTTATATATCTTAATTCGTTAAATATCGTTCATTCATATATTTTTCTCACATTAATCATAAAAGTGGAATTTATTATTTATTCAAGTCAAAATTCGACGAAATGTCTCACTTACCTGTAATATGAATTTTTAATCCGTTCATTCTCATTTATTTATCGTATCTCAAATATGAGTGAATTATTCTACTTATTTAATTAAATTGAGTCATTTATAGTTGGGTGCTTGTTTTGCTTATTATAAATGGTTCACCTCCGTTTGTTTACATTTTTATTCAAGTGACAAATAGTGAAGAAATGGGTTACTTATTCATATTCATGAATATAATTTTGGCATGAAATGTCTGACTTGGATTATTATCGGCTCATTACTTTAGTAGTTTCTTTCCAAGTTGATTCGTATCGCTTGGTTGAATCATATTCTTTTGATAATGCCTTTATGCTATACCGTATTGCTTGACTTATCTTTACGCCTCTTTCGGACTGTCCTGCCGATTGTGGGTTTAGCTCATATCTTCCGCCTCTTTCGGACTGTCCTGCTGATTGTGGGTTCTCGATTTCCGATCTGTCTTCGAGTCTTGGATGCGGACCGTTCTGCCGCATGTCGAATCGGGAACTCCATCTTTGTCCCGAGAGTCTAGCCAGATTTAGACTAGGACTGAGTCTTGAGAGTACCATTGTCGTCCTACCAGGGGAATTATATATTTATATATGAGTAGTAAAGGTCTTGCTTGGTTATAGATATTGGTATTTGTCTTTCAAGGTAAGAGTTATGCCTTGTGTTGTTTTGTCTTGGTCCTATCGGATACTAGGGGTGAGCTATAAGCCCTCTAGTTGCGATATGATCGTCGGGATTGATGCTCCCATCCGTTCTTATGGTGAGATGCAAGCCATAAGTATGAATGTGACATTAGTAGCCACGTCCGTGCAATGTTTTCTAAGTGGTTTTCCAAGTAATGGCTACGATTTCTATTCTTGTAATTTGCATTGGTTGATCCCTTACTTAATCGCTTCACATTATTCGGATTCTAATCTCATATCTATATTGTATTTCCTTGAAATGCGTGCTTTTGTATAAATGACCATATTCCTGTCTTTCATATTATTTAATTGTTTCACATGATCAGTTGAATCTTTATTAAGCTAAAGTTGGCCTATCTTGTTCCATCTCAATTATTTGCCATGTTTACATATAAACTTGATATTCTTATCTTTTGTATGTATATCTTATATGACTTACCTGTTTTAGTTCCTTGTTATGTTCGTTTTGACATTTTGTGGCTGGGAGAACCTTGAGTTACTCCCCACTGACTGTGGCGTTCATGTTTACATGAATGACAAGTATTAGTGATGCATTCATGGGGTGAAGACATGTGTGAGCTAGCGAGCACTTCGGCCTAGTAGTTGGTTTATTAGGATTGTTTGGACCTACCTTTTATTGTATTGTCACTCGAGGGATATATTTTCTCTCACCTCGACTATCACGTTTGTATAATTTAAACTTTCTTTCCGCATTCTTTATTTATGTTTTGGATTTTAATGAACCCGCGCTTTAAATTTTAAAAGTTTCAAAAGATTTCCTAATTTCCGCTTAAATTTATAAGTTATGTTTTACGCTTTATCGCGGGGTGTCACAAGACCGGTTAATCAGATTGATTTTTTATTATTAGTATTTTGTTTCTGTAAATAATTGTATTTGATGTGCAAATTTGTAGATTTAAATTTCAGTTATTATAACTATTTTTTTAAATATGACATTAATATGTCGATTTGTATATTTTAATTTTATTTATTACTTGTGTTATAACAGAAGTAAGAAAGAACTAATAAAAGAACAATAAAGAGACAAACGCACAGATTTACGTGGTTCATTAACGGTGTGTTAGCTACGTCCACAGGGCAGAATGGAGAGAGTTTTATTGATATGTGAGAAGTTTTCAGATTACAGATTCAGACGGTAAGACTGCTAGGTAAATGCTTAGAGAGTTTATATAATACTTTCTAAGACCTAATACAGAATGACCTAATAAAGACTCAAGGCAGACCCCCGCATAGTCGTTCGAAGCGGCGGTTAACAGAATCAAGGCACAAACCCAACAACTTGTAATAAAGTTATGTAAATAATTGAACTATTTAGATTACGTATTAATGAATGAAAGCTTGTTGTGGGCAAATCTTCTAATTAAATGGTACAATGAACGTGTTCCTTGTATTTAGGAAAAGTAGATGAAGCTTTGAATAATTGACTTTTAACCATAGAGCGTTACCTAGGCTCTGTAGTTGTTCTTTTAATAGATAAGATTCACCAATTTATTGTTTACCAAATACCGTCATTGCACAATTTATCTTCAATTATGTGTAAGCTGACTTTAGTAGCTTCATTGTTGAAGGAAATGACTTGCAATTTTCACGGTTCGCATAAAAATCGGCTTGATTGGAAAGTTCAACTTGGTTACTCGATTAATAGAAATAGATATTTTATTTCAGCAACTCTCCTATAAGACCGTCCTATAGCATAAGATTGGCCCAATAGGAGAAAAGCCCAAGCAAAAGCATTTAGATATTAAGTTTTTGATTTTATTTTGATAACTTTATACTTTATAATGAAAACTAACATATTTAAATATATAAGTTATTAATTTAAAATATCAGGCTATTAAAATAAAAGTATTTTTTCATATTTTTATTAAGTAATTTTGTTGGGCCTTATGTTATTAAGTTAGTCTTACCTAAATATAGGTCTTATAGAACAATTTGTGATTTTATTTTAATAAAGGCGATAATTGTGATAATCATAAATTCGTAAGAGGATGTGAAAGTTGACGATGATGATATTGGGTAGATAATTGTTTTGCTCAGTTACTAATGGGAAAGTGTTGATAAAAAGTATTCACTTCTTTATCTGAAACCATATTTTAACAACTCGGAAATTTGAGTTATTTAATCCGAACCGATTTTGTAACTGAAAAACCTGGTCGATGGTCGTAGAAATGAAACGGGCCACTTTTTAAAATAGTTTTAAACCCGTATTTTGGAAGAACAACTCTCTTATAGGACCGTCCTATAGCATAGGACTGGCCTAATAAGAGAATAGCCCACACTTAATAGTTAATTATATCGGTTTTTCTAACCTATGCCCACTGGGCATAGGATAAGAAATCAAAAAAAGGAAAGAATTAAATGTGTTTCTTGTAAATAGAAGTAAAAGTGATGAGATATTCCAATTTCCCATAAAAATAACATTTAATTCTTTTCTATTTTGGTTTCTTATTAGAAAAACCCTAATCGGTTTTTCTAACCTATGCCCACTGGGCATAGGATAAGAAATCAAAAAAAGGAAAGAATTAAATGCGTTTCTTGTAAATAGAAGTAAAAGTGATGAGATATTCCAATTTCCCATAAAAATAGCATTTAATTCTTTTCTATTTTGGTTTCTTATCCTATGCCCAGTGGGCATAGGTTAGAAAAACCCTAATTATATTTGCATTTTAATTTTATTTTGATCACTCAATATCTTAAGATGAACTCGGACATATTAAAATGTGCATGCTATCAAAATATAATACTAGGTTATTAAAATAAAATATTTTTATACAAATATATTAATTATTTTAGTTGGGCCTTTTGTAAATGGGCTAGTCTTATTCATAAAATGGTCCTATAGAATAATTTGTGATTTTGGAAACTTGTGAAAAAATGAACAAATTGTTCTATAGGACCAATTCATCAACAAGACTAGCCCAATAACCCAAAACCCAAAACCCAAATAAAATAGTTAATATAATTGTACAGTTTTTTTTTAATAACATAATATTATAATTTGATAACTTAAACATTTAAATATGTCCGTATTCATCCTTAGATGTCGGGTTATCAAAAGAAAAATAAAATGTAAAAATAATTAAATATAAAGTGTGGGTTATTCTTCTATTGGGCTAGTCCTATGATATATGACGGTTCTATAGGAGGGTTGCTGAAAAACGAAATAGAAAATGTGCCAATTAAATTGTTATGGTATCTTGACTGCTTGTTTATCAAAACGGCCTAACCCTTAATTCCATTAACAACCCCCAATTTCTTTTCTTTTCTAGTGACTAAACAACCCCTCAATTGAATCATTAAATGTCGATGTTCCATAAACAACCCCCAATTTTCAAACCTGAACCTCTTCCTTCTCTAACGATGCTACTTTGTATCAACTACCATCAATCACTACACATCTGACCATCATCAACAGACCCTATCACATTACATCTCTGATCCTCCAAAAACACATATTTTCGTCCCAATATTGGAAGAGGCAAACCCTATAATTCCCAAAAAAATCCCAGATGTAGAATCAAATAATTCTAGACGAAAAATCAAAATTCTCTTGAAATAGAAATAATCTCAATTTGAACTATATAATCAAATTGGTTTATGTCGTTGGCTAGGTATCGAATGTCGGCACTGGAGACGGCGAAACTGATGGTGGCGAGTGTTGGCTGAAAGTGGTGTATTTTTTTTTTTTTTTTTTTCACACTCATTTGCATTCACAATGGTTGGATAGTGGTGGCGGTTGATGTGGGTTTCTCTTAATTGCTGGAAGTAATGAAGGATGAGAGCATATACATTGAAGAGTATGTCCTCTTCCTCTTATTTTTTCTCTTTCCTTCTATTTTTTCGACACCTTATTTCCCATTATCTTCATCCTCTTCTTAACATTTCCTCTATTTTTTCCCCACATCAAAGATGATCCTTTTATTCATCCTCTCTCAAATTTTTTATGACCAAAAAATAAAAAAGAAACATATTACATGACACGGTAGATGAGGGATGACTAGTGGACACAAGGGCCAAGGTTGTACTTCCTCTAAAAATAGAGGAAGTCTTTCTCTTCCTTTTCAAAGAGAATGTTAAGAGTATATACCCACATTGAAGAGGACATCCTCTTAGATGAAAGAGAATGCTAAGAGGATGATTCATCCTCTTCAATGTGGATGCTCTGAATGGAGAAGAG
Organism: Silene latifolia; assembly: GCF_048544455.1. Taxonomy (NCBI): domain Eukaryota; kingdom Viridiplantae; phylum Streptophyta; class Magnoliopsida; order Caryophyllales; family Caryophyllaceae; genus Silene; species Silene latifolia. The sequence goes on along the minus strand of NC_133538.1, from coordinate 363,010,555 downwards.
TAATTGAGGAGATTATAAGTTATAACCGGTGGGAGGAGAAATTAAACCATTTTGGGAATAACAGTGTAAACCACTTTGTTCAACAGGTCTTTTTTGGGAATAGTAATGTTAATTTTATTGATCAGCAGTTTAGCACGCTTGTTTTAGGAATAGCAGTGCAAATGTATGGAGGAGTAATTGACAATTTTGCCCCTTTGTTGTAAATTGAATAATAAACTACTCCCTCCATTCATAATATATCATCCCACTTCCCTTTTTTGTCCATTCATTTTATATCACCCCATTTCTTTTCTTTCCTTATTTGTTAAGACACTTTACCATATTGTCCTTATCAACTATCAATATTTATAATTATTGCCATTACTTAATGGGCTTAATTTTATTCAATTAACCCACCAATATTACTAACCCAATCATTACTCCCTAATGACTCCCTCCATATTTCTAACTCATTTACAAATTTCTCACCCAAACCCAACACTCCCTCCATTAATACCCAACAACCCGATGATCCAAAATTAAATTGGATCATCACTTCAACTGTCCCTCCCTTTACTCATTATCCATCTCTTCAGAAAACCCTAAATCATTATCCCATTCATCCGCCTCCTTATCACTTCTCTCTCTTCAATATCGCACCCAAATTTCATCTCTCATTTGTCTCCCTCATCCGCCTCCTTTTTAAATCCTCCTCTTAAATTTTACACACCTTTTTTGCGATGAATGTTGTGGTTGATGAATCAGAAGTTCCTAATACACCGGGTTATGACGATTTGCCAAGTGATTCTTCTGATCCTAATGACGATTTGGTTGTAGCTGCGGTTGTAATTGATAGATCTAGTGAAGATAATACTAGATCTGGGTTTAGTACTCCTAAACGTCAGAAGACCGTTGTTGTTGACGATGAGTCTCCATGCTCAGAGAGGTTTAACGCGTTTTGTAAGAGGGTTCTTGATAGGTAAAATCTAAAGCTTGATTTTTTTGTTCGCACATATTTTGTGTTCGTATTTCATTGTATCGCGATGTTTGGTTAAATCCATCATATTACGGTATTTATACTAAGTGTGTATCATTGCATCTGATGCATGCGTATTATGTATTCATATTTATGATCGTTAACTGGTTTTGTTTACTGGATGAGACATTTTTAAGCGCGGATCTTTATTGGTGAATGAGGATAGATGAAATCATTGCGTTTACAAATTATCTAGTAAAGGAGGGTTTTTGGTTGAGTTACTGTCTACGGTTCAGTTTATTACAGACTGTGGTAGCGCCAAAATATGTGGTTAATTTTCTGATTTTGACGGAGTAAATTATTAATTTTCTGATTTTGACGGAGTATATACGGATTATTTTGTTAATTTTCTGATTTAGACGTAGTATTGTTTAAATTTACAGACCATTTTGTTAATTTTATGATTTTCACGGTTTTTTTGGTCATGTCTTCTGATAAGGAACGAGAAGGAGAAGGAGAAAATGAAGGAGAAGGAAAGGGTGCATGCAATAGAGAAGAAAATGAAGGAGCAGGATAAAAAGGAGGACGAATTGGAGGTTGTATATTTCTTCTCTTACAGTATTCTTTTTAAAGTTTCTATAAATTTCGTATTTTACTGCTGGTGAAGTGCTGTTTAACATGCTCGTGTTATTTAGTTTCTGATTTTTCTTTGAATTGCTTCTGATATTGCTTATGATAGACCAATAGTTGCATTAAAATGTCCCACTGTACTCTAAACTTGAACCTTGAGATAGACCAATAGACTATCCTCGTGAATGTTACTGCCACTTTCATGTAAATCAACTTAATGTTCATTGTTTTTTTTCATTGTTTCTGATTTTTTGCATTGTTTCTTTGCATTGTTTCTGATTTTTCTTCTCATTTTTTATTTGCATTGTCTCTGATTTTTCTTTGCATTTCTTATGCTATACTAATTTACTTATTATGTTAGCTCAATGAAGAGATTGCTTACTGCTTTAAGAGCTGAAATTTGACTATTTTCAACTGTCTTTGCTTTCAAATTAATATTGATGTTGCATTAGGTAGCCTATGTACATGAATGCAAGCCACCATTGAGCTCAATGAATATATTGCTTATTGCTATGAGAGCTTAGTGGCTTTGTCTGAACCCTTGTATATATGTTGCTTATATGCCGTTGATGTGTTTGAAATCATAACATTGTTTTAGTCAAATTTCATTGTTGCCTATTTCTAAAGCCGGTGTTAAATGGTACTGCTGCAAATTATGTTAGCTCAGTGAAGAGATTGCTTATTTCTCTAAGAGTTGAAATTTGACCATAGCTCGATGAATAAATTGCTTAATGCTATGAGAGCTCACTGTGAAATTGTATTGTTGCCTGTTTCTCCTTGTTTCTGAACTGCACTGTTTTTTATTTCATTGTTGTGGTTGTATTAAGGATTCCACCTTGCTTTGTTGATGGATTATTAATTGTTGAGAGTAGTTTTGGAAGGAGGCATTTCTTAGGCCACCACAAAACCATGTTTTCAACTTTTAATGTACATGGTCGTCACAATGGTAGGGTTTAGGAGACCTTGATTTCTAACCACAAAAGCTCTATGATGAAATTGCAAATTGCTATGAGAGCTTAAACATTTATATTACCAAAACATATTCATTTTCAATACAAAGCAGAAATGTTTACAAAATATTGCACCCATAGTCATATACTCATGCTTATACTCCCTCCATTCAACATTTATCTTTCAATATGTCGAAGATAAAAGTTGAATGGACCAAATATTTTTAGCAATCTGACTTCAGAAAGCTAAAAATGCAAGAGGTACACTAATTTCTTCTAAGTTGCCATCCTTCCCTGCCAATGATAGATGATCAATGCATTCCCTTACCATCTGAACATCTGCTTGCAAATTCTTTGGCAAAGTACCAGCTAGCCTTTATGCTTTCTTGTGCAAGTGTGGGACTTTAAAGTCATTGTGCCCCTTTGTTTTCATTATCTCCAACATGCCTGATTGCAAACTAAGCCACACATCACTTAAACACAAAGCTGGTTCTTCATCCCATGCTTGCATTACATTGAATACCAATTCATCTACGGTTTTTGCTCTTTTCTGACTCTACAGTGACTGAATTGATCTAAAAAAACCCAAATCTAAGATATTTAGATCGGGTGAATTAGGTGGTTATTGGGTTAATGAGATATTATACTCTGCTGCTTGTGCTGCATTCAAAAAATCAGGATCATTGCTTTTTAAATGTGGTCTTGCATTATCCTGCTGGATGATTATGTTCTTGGATAGAAATGCTGGCCACTTGCTTGTTATTGCTGGTAGGATCTTCTCAAGTAGCATTTCCTTAATCACTTGTTTATTGATTGATGCTATTGATTTGGTTTCCAAAGTACCTGCTGCCCTATTCTTTGACCTCCTTTTTGCTGGTTCTTGAAAAGTAAATGGAAATATACCTATTTTTCCATCAAAAATCAGGTTGTTATCATCATAAATTGGCTTTGAAACGGCTGCCATGAACATAACCTTTGTGATAAAATTCTTGCTTTGACAAGACCTATATGGGTCAACTTCTTCACTAAGGAGGTAAATTTTTGCATTATCTTGAGTTATATAAAACCATTTTTCATCAATATGAATAACATTACACATATCTTTGAATTGCAAAGTTCCTGTAATTCTATTCTACCATAATTTGGTAAGAACAAAATTGAGCCTATGAAACTTGTCCTCCTCTGTTAATGCTGGTTTGATTGCATTAGTGTGGCTCCTCAATTTGCCCAGTTTAACCCAAGTACAAATAGTACCAACAGATATTTTGATGGCTTTACTAAGAGCATCCATAGTTCCCCTTTCTCCCTTGGGTGTTGCTAAAATTGCTGCAACAAGGAGTTCTAATGGGGTTCTTCCTTTTTTCCCCTTCATTTTGGAGTTGAGTTGCAACTCTTCACCATTTAACCTTTGGTATTTAGCTACTTTCCAGATTTCGTATATAGTTTTTCTGTCCACATTGAATTTTGCTGCAACTACCTTCATTTGTCCTCTAACTGGTTTGCAATTAATTGAATTTTCGATTAAGTAGCACCCAATTATATGTCGCTGATCGTTTGTAAGATTAGGACGAACCATTATTTGGAAATGGTAAGAAGGGTAAGGAATTATTTTTTGATGTTCTACTTTATTGTTTTATTGCTTGATTAACTAATTTTTTTTTGAAGTGCAGTTTTTGTATTTCATGAAGAGAAGGGCAGCTGCTGGAAAAACATGATGAGATAATGAAGAAGAAGATGAATTTAGACAAGGAGGAAATTATAATTTCCTTCCAAATTGTAATTATGGATTACAATTTATAATTGTGTAATTTCTTCTTTCCCTATGTAATTACATAATGTAAGGATGATATAAGGGGATGATGTAAGGGTGTTGTAAAAGAGAGTTTTAGGGGGAAATTTGGCTTAGTGTTGGTGGGAAAAATATTTCCCAAAATTTTGTACAACAACAACAACATCAGAGCCTTAATCCCAAAATGATTTGGGGTCGGCTGACATGAATCATCCTTTCGAACCGTCCATGGGTGAACGCACACCTCAAAATGTGAATAAAAAAAAGGGAAGATGAAAAACAAAAAGGAAGAACGAAAATGTAATGGAAAGGTAAGGTAAACTTAGGGGTTTTAAAATCGAATTCCGTCTTTCTTTTATAAAAACGTAAAATTTAAATCGAGAGAAAAGATTAAAACGATTTTTAAAAACCGAAATAGAGTTAAGGCTCCGGAATGAACCAGGTAAAATCTATAAGAAAGTGGTTGGTGAAAAAGTGTAATAAAGGAGAGAAAAATAAATAATTTAATTTTTAAATTAAATAAAAAACATTAAATCTGTCAAAAAAAAATTAAAAAAAATAAAACATCAAATACTAAAAATCCACATGTATCATTTCCCTCCATTGTGCCCTCTCCGTCACCATACTCTCCTCAAGCCCCAGAACTCTCATATCGTGCTCTATCACTCTCAACCATGTCTGTCTCGGTCTTCCTCTGCCTCTAGGGACCTTTTCTGTTCTCCAAGTCTCCAGCCTCCTAAATGGTGCGTCCATAGGTCTCCTTCTCACATGGCCAAACCATCTTAGTCTGTTTTCCATCATCTTGTCCTCTATTGGCGCCACTTTTACCTTTTCCCTAATCACCTCATTCCTTAACCGATCTTGCCTTGTATGTCCGCACATCCACCTCCACATGCGCATCTTCGCCACACTCATCTTTTGAATGTGACAATGCTTCACGGCCCAACACTCGGAGCCGTAAAGTAGGGCAGGCCTAATTGCCGTGCGATAAAATTTTCCCTTTAATCTTTGGGGCATATCTTTATCGCATAGAAACCCTGAAGCACTCTTCCATTTCATCCATCCCGCTTTAATTCTGTGAGCCACATCTCCATCTAACTCCCCATCTTTTTGAATAATAGATCCTAGATATCTGAAGAAATCTGAACCCTCAACAACATTCCCATCAAAAATAATACTCCCCGCCTCTGTCGATCTCAACCCCGCCACCTTAGTGAACTGACACCTCAAATATTCAGTCTTACTCCTGCTCAGCCTGAACCCACGAGTCTCTAAAGTCTGCCTCCACAATTCCAACTTTCTCTCCACCCCCTCTTTTGTCTCATCAATCAACACAATATCATCAGCAAACATCATACACCAAGGGATGTCGTTCTGAATATCCCTTGTCAACTCATCCATAACTATAGCAAAGAGAAAAGGACTAAGTGCGGAACCTTGATGCACCCCGATGGTAATAGGAAATTCTTCCGTTCTCCCAACATTAGTGCGAACACTTGCACTAGCCCCCTCATACATGTCCTTTATGAGGTCAATATATTTTCGCGACACACCCTTTCTCGCCAAAGCCCACCAAAGTACTTCTCTTGGTACCCTATCATATGCCTTTTCCAAGTCAATAAAAACCATATGTAAGTCCTTCTTCTTGTCCCGATGGTATTCCATCAACTGTCTCATGATAAAAATCGCATCCATAGTCGATCTCCCGGGCATAAATCCAAATTGGTTTTTTGAGATGTCTACACATCTCCTAAGCCTTTGCTCGATAACCCGCTCCCATAACTTCATCGTATGACTCATAAGCTTAATTCCCCGATAATTGGAACACTCTTGAACATCACCTTTGTTCTTGTACAAAGGGACAAGAGTGCTTCTCCCCCAAGCCGATGGCATCTTGTTGCTCCTCCAAATCTTGTTGAAGAGCATGGTTACCCATTCGATCCCTTTCTCCCCGAAGCACCTCCAGACTTCTATGGGTATACCATCCGGTCCCTCTGCTTTCTTTGACCCCATCTTCTTTAACGCCTTTCTAACTTCACTCTTTTGTATTCTACGCACAAATTCCCGGTTCACCATGCTTGGTGTTACCTCTACATCCCCAAAACCTTGTTCCTGATGTCCATTGAATAAATTATCGAAGTAAGAACTCCATCTAGCCTTTATTTCGTTATCCTGAACGAGAACCTTGTCGTCCATATCTTTCACACACCTAACTCTTGTAATTTTCGGATTTTTGGTTTGGAGGGAAAAAAAGGTTGCCCCACAAAGTTGTAATTTCCCTCAGTTTGGAGGGAACTTTGACATTTTCATTTGTTTAACTTAAATTGCTAATCCTAATTAGTTATAAGCCACTTGTGTTACTTTTTCATTAGTTATAGTCAAGTACAAGCTTTTATTATTTGTTTATTATCACCCTTAATATTTGTGCCAAAGGGAAATGGGGTGATAATTTATGAATGGAGGGAGTATATAAATTTGTGGACAATTTTGCCCAAATTAATAAGAGGATTGGAAATTGGTTTTCCTAAACTCTCATGTTGTCACCTCAGCAATTGAAGGGCCTTCTTTAATATATATAATGATTGAAGTGCCAGATTGATGATGTCAGCTTATGCAATGATGATTTAGTGAGACCAATTCTATTGAGACTTTAGGAGAGGAAAAATATGTATACAATGACATTGTTGCTTCTTTTAGGCGTATTGTTGGTGATGTCATCGGACTAATACAAAATTATGTGTTAAGAATATTATATTAGCCGACCTGTTTAGATTATGGTTAATATTGAGAGCTACGTTATTGAATCCTTGATATCGTATTTAATTTGTCGTTTTTTGACCTCGAATCGTGGATGAGTAGCTTAGGCCCTGTTCTTTTGGACTTAAAGTTACTTAATTTAGTTCACTTCAGATCTTATAAGTTTAGTTCAGTTCAGTTTAGATCCTATATAAGTTCAGTTCAGATCCAATAAGTTCAGTTCAGTTCAGATCCTATAAGTTCAGTTCAGTTCAGATCCAATAAGTTCAGTTCAGATCCTATAAATTCAGTTCAGTTCAGTTCAGATCGTATAAGTTCTGTTCAGATCCTATAAATTTAGTTCAGAAAAGCTATATATGGAGTATTATTTTTAAAGACTGATACAAAACATTTGACATTAATTATTCGATACATACATTATTATTTTAAAAAAAATCACTCCTCTCATTAATAATTCCAGCGTCACAATAGATTTGGGCATATTTGATAAAAAGCGAAATAAGGCCATGTATTAGGTACGAAACAACACAGTCAAAAACATTTGGCGAGGCAACAACAACAACAACAACAACAACAACAACTTCGGCTCCTATAAGTTCAGTTCAGTTCAGATCTTATAAGTTCAGTTCAGATCCTATAAGTTCAGTTAAGTTCAGATTATATAAGTTCAGTTCAGATCCTATAAGTTCAGTTCAGTTCAGATCAAATTCGTTTCAGTCCAAAAGAACATGACCTTAGAGTCTAACTCTAAGTGTTAAGAATGGTTTATTATTGGACCTTTTGACGGTATTGATATTGAAATTGAGATTGGTTACCAGTATTGAGTTATGGGGCCGTTGTGCCATATTGTGTTTTACGGTCCAGTGTGACCATTGTTACTGAGTTATATTATGAGTTTGGAATCGACGTTTGGATTGAAATATTGTTTCACGGTCTAATCCGTCAGTTCACTCACCCCTTGTCCTGGTCTTAGAGTCGACGATGAGAATGCGATATCTGGTTACTATGGAGTATTATATTATGAGTCGGAGTAATGAGTGAGACGGAGTAGAGAAGTGAGACTTGGTTAATTATGGTGGTGAGAAAGTGTGTTGTATTGTGGAAATAAGACGGAGTAGGTTTGAGCTTGAGATGTTGAGATTAGTTAACGAAGAGTGTTTTTATTATTCTTATTGTTTATTTTTATTTTTACATGTCTATGTTGCCACGCCATGACCAAAACTATGATGCTTATATTGAGGTATTATATGTTACTCAGCTCCTCGGCTGACATGTTTTCCCTCTTTTGGGCAACTCGTCATGGGGGTAGGCCCATTCTGTCTTCTGGTGTTTTTTCAGGTTTCTTCCGCTGCAATTCAAAAGGATTTTATTTCAAGTGAAGATTTTATTTTAACCTTTGTAAAAGTTTGTGGTTCCATTTGTATTTTATTTATTTTTAAAAGGATTTGTAATAAGAGACTTTGTATATTGATTATAATATCCCTGTATTTTGACCAGTTTTATATGTAAAGATTGATTTTAATTAAGCCAAATATCAGGGGTGTTACAATTGGTATCCGAGCCAGGTTCTTTCTTAGTTAGGTGTTAAAATCGTCACATCTTGGCACCGCCGATTTCACTTTTAAAACCTGTCTAATTTTTTGTGACACAATCTTGTTTTGAATTTTTAAGTTCGGGACGAATTTGTTTTTAAGATGGGTGGATTGTAATACTAGTTCAATTTTCAGCTTTTCTTTTTATGTTTAAACTCGAACTTCGGGGACGAAGTTCATTTTAAGAGGGGAAAATTTTAATATCACAAATATTTATAATACTTATACTTATTATTAATAATTTAATGTATACATTAAAATAAGTTAATAATTGTCACGGGTTTCAAATTCTACTTTGTATTGAAAAAGTAATCCAGTCGGTTAGAATCTTAATACGGTTAAAGTTCTTTATGTACATCCGTCTTAACTTACCCATGTTTTGGTATATAATATACTCCGTAATCTCTTGCTCACAACTTTTCCTCCGTAAACCATACTCCTTGTCCAACACTTTCCTCTTTTAATTTACCCATCATTGTTGGCAAATCTCTTGGGGTAGGTCCATTTTATTTTCTTGTTTTATTTCAAGTTTCTTCCGTTGCAGTTCAAAAGGATTTTATTTCAAGTGAAAATTATATTTAAAACTTTGTAAAAGTTTTTTGTTCCATTTGTATTTTATTTATTTTTAAATGTATTTGTAGTAAGAGACTTTGTATATTGATTATAATATCTCTTTATTTTGGCCAGTTTTATATGTAAAGATTGATTTTAATTAAGCCGAAAATTAGGGGTATTACAATTGGTATCCGAGCAAGGTTCTTTCTTGTTTAGCTGTTAAGATCGTCACATCTTGGGCCGATTTCACTTTGAAAACCTTTCTAATTTTTTGTGACCCAATCTTGTTTTGAATTTTTAAGTTCGGGACGAACTTTGTTTTTAAGATGGGTGGATTGTAATATTAGTTCAATTTCAACTTTTCTTTTTATGTTTAAACTCGAACTTCGGGATGAAATTCATTTTAAGAGGGGAAGATTTTAATATCCCAAATACTTATAATACATTTTATTAATAATTTAATGTATAAAATTAAAATAAGTTAATAATTGTCACGGGTTTCAAATTCTACTTTGTATTGAAAAAGTAGTCCGGTCAGTTAGAATCTTAATAGGGTTGAAGTTCTTTATGTTCAGCCGTCTTAACTTACCATGTTTTGGTATATAATATAACAGTAGGTCTCTCTTGTGACGGGTTGGATCTTGCGACGGTTATTTTGTGAGTGGAAATGGATAAAGAGGACAAGGTGGACACCCACCCCATGTGCTCCTTCTCTCACCCCTATGGGTCTTTTGTGAGACAATATGGTACCCGTCACAAGTTTGTGACGGATACCCTCCGTCATAAGGGAGAATTTGTGATAATATAATCTCTTGCTCACAACTTTTCCTCTGTAAACCATACTCCTTGTCCAACACTTTCCTCTTTCAATTTACCCATCATTGTTGGCAAATCTCTTGGAGGTAGGTCTATTTTGTTTTCTGGTTTTATTTCCGTTTTCTTCCGATGCAGTTGAAAAGGATTTTATTTCAAGTGAAGATTTTATTTAAAGCTTTATAAAAGTTTTTGGTTCCATTTGTATTTTATTTAATTTTAAAAGTATTTCTAATTAGAGACTTTGTATATTGATTATAATATCTCTGTATTTTAGTCAGTTTTATATGTAAAGATTGATTGATTTTAATTAAGCCAAAAATGAGGACTGTTTCAATTGGTATCAAAGCTAGGTTCTTTTTTTTTAATTAAAAAAAATCCTGAATGCGGGATAACCTTGTCTCATTAAGATCATTAGAAACCATGCCCATAATGTGTCCGGGTAGAGAATCGACCCAAACTCTCCTATCGTATTGCATAGAACTAAAATGAGCTAGCTCATGTGCTACGCTATTATACTTCCTACTAACAAACGACCATAAGACAAGCTCAAAATCATGACATAAAGAATAAATATCGTCTAAAACTAAATGGAAATCGCTCCGTCCCGTCGACCTCATCTCCAACGCTTCAATCTGACTCTTGCAATCATTTTCAACCACTATCTTCGAATGTCCACGCCTCCTTGCTTCCTTGATGCTCTCAAGAACTACTACTGTTCCGCGATTCTCGACTCCACCATTCCTCTCCTATGTTCCGCTAGCCCCCACACAGCCCTCCCGCCACTATCACGACACACCGCTCCAATACCCAGCCCCCATCCCTCCTTCGTTCCAGCGTCAATATTCACCTTAACCACACCCTCCTCTGGTTTCGTCCACTTGTCTCTCATCCGAACCAGCTCCACATTATGAGCTAGGTTCTTTCTTGGTTAGGTGTTAAGATCGTCACATCTTGGCACCGTCAATTTCACTTTTAAAACCTTTCTAAATTTTTGTGACACAAACTTGTTTTGAATTTTTAAGTTTAGGACGAACTTTGTTTTTAAGATGGGTGGATTGTAATACTACTTCAATTTTCAACTTTTCTTTTCACTTCGGGGACGAAGTTTATTTTAAGAGTGAAAGATTGTAATATCCTAAAAATTTATAATATTTGTGATTAATAATTTAATGTATAAAATTAAAATAATTTAATATTTGTCATGGGTTTCAAATTCTACTTTGTATTGAAAAAGTAATTCGATCGGTTAGAATCTTAATAGGGTTGAAGGCACAAATTCTTATTTCAGACCGCAAGATCGTCTGAAATAGTAAGACGGATACCGTTTTATCTCACAAAAAACCCATTTTTGTGAGTGAATGGGAAAGTACATGGGGGTGTCCCACCACCCATGTGCTTCACACTTATGAGATGCCTTATTGTGTCAGACGGAACTTGTGGTCTGAAGCAAGACGGACTAGGTTGAAGTTCTTTATGTTCAGCCGTCTTAACTTACCCATATTTTGGTATCCTCTATCTATAAAAGCTGAAGCCTTTAGAAGGCTCTTATTGGCTCCTGAAATTTAGGAAAAAAAAAAACTTTGCTTTTAATTTTTCAATTGTGGCCTTCCATGATTTTAGGAGCTTTCATTTCTATTTCATTGCTTTACAATTTATACATATCTACAACTCTATCAACTGTACAAATATATATATGAAATAAACTATACAAATCTATAAATGAGTACATGACTATGCAAATTAGTTGTGAACATCAGAAATTCCACTTTAAAATATGAAACAATTGAAAAATTAGGAAAATAATGTGAACCAATTATCAATCTCTTGACTTCAATGGAGTTAATTCATTTCATTAGATTAAAATACATAAAATGCATGCAAAAAATCTGCATATAATAAGCTCAGGAAAATGAAAAAATTGCAAAATTGTAAATGAAAGAATTATCTTAAATATTGAGAAAATACTACCTTTGAGGAAAATATATGATACAAAATAAACGTAATATATAAAAACAAATTCAAATAAAATTTTTATTTCTGAAGCAAAATGTTTTCTAAAATTCAAACCCCAAGTAAATCGATTTTTTGTGTGCTAAAAATCATCTTATACTTTGATAATTGGAGAAACAAAAAAGAATGTCAAGTTTAAAAAAAAATGCATAGATAAGATTATACTTCCTCCATTCAACTCCACTCTACCTATTTGTATTTTGCACAAATATTAAGAAGGGTGGGGTTGGGTGGAAAATATTGTAAATAAATAATGGGGTATAATGTAATTAAGTGGGGTATGAGTGGAAAAGGGTGGAGTTTGATGTAGAAGTAGTGGGGTATGAGTGGCAAATATTGTAAATAAGTAATGGGGTATGAGGACAAAATGGTCATTTGACATTCCTTTTTAGGAAATAGGTAGAGTGGAGTTGAATGGATGAAAAAGGAAAGATGGTAGAGTGGAGTTGAATGGAGGAAGTATAAAACATCAAAGAAAAAAATTTATACCAAAGAATAATAATAATTCACATAGATAAAATGTTCGACTATACATAACAATAATAAGGTTGTTTGATAGGAAGTAGACGAGGAAAATTACATAGAGGAGCACCGTATGCGTGAAAGAGAAGGGCAGAAATATATCACATAAGCAATTAGAGCGGTGCAAATATGAAGATTTGAAAGAAAGAATAGGGTTATTGAATATATTTAATGGATTGAAATGGGCAATAACTATTAGGCTTATTTTAATTTTAATATCTTGATTTGGCCCATATCTTTTGAAACTTATAGGTTTTTTATTTTTATTTTTTTTAAGAGTGAACATGATTTTGGGTTCATCTTAATTAGATGGGTTAGTTTCGTAGTTGTAATTAGGTGGATGCTATCCCGGGTTATTTGCATTTCTGCCTATATTAAGTAAGTTCACATAGTTTTTTTTTATTGAGTTAACTATACATAGTTATGTTATATATTCTTCCTTTTTTCGGTCAATTCATAATATAAATAAATCTTATATTCATTTAATATGTCAAAAACTACATTTAACATTTTATTTTCCTATTGAATATGTTCTAATTATAGAAATTAATAATAACCTTTATCGTAATTTTACAATTTCCATGATATTTTAAACGATCTTATTTGGATACAGTCATATTATCTCTAGGATCCGACGTGCTTTAAAGTTATTTTTTTCAGTGTTTATCGTAATTTATAAATATCCAAATACGTTTTTGGCTGATAGTTCGTAAATTGTAATATATTATTAGTGTTTTAAATTATAAATTTCTGGAATTTATTTTAAATATCTATATATTTAGTGAAATTGTTGAATCTTTAACCCCGTGCATTTTTTGCACGGGGTTAAACTAGTATAATATAATATCTTGATCAACTATTCCTCCGTAAACCATACTCCTTCTCCAACACTTTCCTTTTTCAATTTACCCATCATTGTTGGCAAATCTCATCTCTAATAAAGCTTGATTTTTTTAGAAAGACCTTTATGACCTTCAAGTTGTTTTCGTGCTGTAGTCAGGTTGCTTTCCATCCTCCATTATTTTGATGATTCTTAGTTTCAGACCGTTTTCAGAGTATTGGTGGTCAAGTTCTTTAATTGAAGTAACACGATTCTACCGATCCTAATAATTTACTATTGTTCGAGGTTGCGTGAATTATATGTTAATTTCTATCTGTGTGCTTGTTTATATATGTATCGTCTGAAAATTAGAATTATGATGATTTTTATCTTATAAATGTGTTTTTTGTAAATTGAAGTAAAAATGATGGGGCATTGCCATTTCCCATAAAAATAACATTTAATTCTTTGCATAGGTTAGAAAAACCGTAATTATATAGCATTACTTTTGTTTAGTTAGTTGTATGTGAGATGAGTGGACTAAGTGTTGGAATTACAAAGACGAAGGTAGTCTATGAGATTTGGGCATGGTAGCAGTATTTGGTTTTAAGACTAATTGAAGTGGCAGATTCATGATGTCGGCTTATGCAATGATGATTTAGTGAGACCAATTCTATTCAGACTTCTGGAGAGGAAAAATATGTGTATAGTGATATTGTTGCTTCTTTTAGGCGTATTGTTGGTGATGGCATCAAACTAATACAAAATTATGTATTAAGAATATTATATTAGCTGACCTGTTCAGATTATGGTTAATATTGAGAGCTACGGTATTGAATTCTTGATCTCGTGTTTATTAATTTGTCGTTCTTTGACTCGACTCGTGGGTGAGTAGCCTAGAGTTTAACTCTAAGTCTTGAGTATGATTCATTATTGCACCTTTTGACGATATTGGTACTAAAATTGAGATTGGTTACTAGTATTGAGTTATGGAGCCGTTGTTCCATATTGTATTTTACGGTCCAGTGTGACTATGGTTACCGAGTTATATTATGAGTTTGGAATTAACGTTGGGATGAAAATATTGTTTTGCGGTCTTATCCGCCCGTTCACTCACCCCTTGTCATGGTCTTAGGGTCGACGATGAGAATGCGATATCTGGTTTCTAGGGAGTATTATATTATGAGTCATAGTAATGAGTAAGACGGAGTAGAGAAGTGAGACTTGGTTAATTATGGTGGTGAGAAAGTGTGTTGTATTATGGAAATAAGACGGAGTAGGTTCGAGCTTGAGAAGTTGAGATTAGTTAATGGGGAGTGTTTTTATTATTCTTATTACTTATTTTTATTTTTACATGTGTATGATTCCACGCCATGACCAAAACTATGCTACTTATATTGAGGTATTATCTGTTACTCAGCTCCCCGACGGACGTTTTTTCTCCCTTCTGGGATACTCATCATGGGGTAGGTCCATTATGTCTTCTGGTTTTATTTCAGGTTTCTTCCGCTGGAGTTCAGAAGAATTTTATTTCAAGTGAATATTTTTTTTAAGCTTTGTAGATGTTTTTGGTTCCATTTTTATTTTTATTTATTTTTACTAGTTGGAACGCCGCATGCTCCGCACGCGGCATCCAACGTTTTTCATTTGTAACGGTTGTTTTTGCAGACGATTATACAACCACTCTTTAAATTTAAATGATATAGACAACTATTAAAATTTGCTATAAAAAAATGTAGAAAAACATTACTTTATTTATATTTATAAATAAACATTTAAAAAACACACCGGGGACATATTATATAATTATTGTATCCATTATTTTTTTGTTTACATTCTTACTAACATTATTTTTTTATAACGCCGAATTCATTATTTAACTTTTTCAGTCTTCATCTAAAAGCGATAGATGTTCAATTTCAAAAAAATATTTCATGTCCTTTGGTCGTGTAGTATTCAGCTTTTAAGGTGTTGTAGTTGTTTTGTAACAGTTGCATGACGTAGTAGTTAAAATCAAGGACATCAAATCCATATAAACTCTAGAGAAATTTTATAGACTTTCTTGCACAATTTTGATGAGACGGTCCGACAAGCTTGGACGATTTTCCGATAATTTTTAACGTTTCGGAAGAAGAACGATTAACACGTATTCGAACGAAACCTTTAAGTTCATCTTCAATAACTGCATGAATACCAAACTCTGTATTCGGTAACTCAAGTTGTTTAAGTGTATCATTTAAAATAATTTTTAAGTTTACTTCTAGTGGACTTCGTTGTATTTCTGAAGAGTCTGAAACAGATAAGAGAAAAATGTTAATTTGATAAGTACGTAATGATGTATAAACTAAAGAAGTAAATTGTACAAATAATATTTAAAAGTATAGATAAGAAGTATTACCCATAGTAGCTATCAACTCTGAGTCGTTGCTGTCAGGTTACCACCATATATCGTGTATTTATATAGAGGTTTACGTGCATGCAACATGACTCTCTGTTCTTTCTTATTTGACACATGTACGGTACGTGTTGCTATATAGTTTTTCAACTATATTACGTGTATCGCTAAAACTATTTCGAAGGATATGCGTTTATTTTATCGGCAAATGAATTATTATGAGTTAGCTAAAATGATATTAAAAGCACAATATAAGAACATACATCTTTCACAGAAACTATTGGGCAGAGATCGTCAAACTTCTCAAATTTCTTGGAATAACTCTTATCAAAATAATCATGGATCGGCTTCTTTATAATGCCAAGTGGGTGCTGGTCTCGCTTGTGTAGTTTCACTCCAAGCTTCGAGAAAATTGAATATGGGATATTATTTGTTGGATCATTTCGCACCACATCTGAACATTACAAAGAAAAAATTACACTTTCATACTAAGGCAAGTAAAAAATTTGCATTTTAATATGTAGGTTATATAACATTTCGAAAGGAGTTACTCCGTAATTGATTAAATTCTATAGGCATTCAATTGAAACCACACAAACTCTAAGTAGTCAACTAAAATTTGTTTGAAAATCAAATTTAGAGAACCGCCCAATGTAGCTCATATTCCATAGCCTATGCTTTAGGGGGAACGACACGGAGGAAGAACCTCACTATCTTATTACACTGAGAGCCACAAATTATGAGCCTAACATATGATCGATACTGGTAGAGATTAGAGAATCACGGTGATTGAGAATTCATAATACAACACCAAATTCAGCAACAAGTCATGCATCCAATTAAGCTCAACTTAGGCCTTGGCGGATCTATAGAATCAGTTTATGGAATTCATGTCATTTAATCATAGATAATCATATCTGTGAGGTCATAATACAGCACCAAATTCAGCACCCCGACGTCCAATTCCTGGAACCGCCACTAAATTATATTCCCTCTGTCTCGGTCATTTGTCACGGTAATTTGTTGTCCTATTTCATTTCGGGGTGTCTCAGTCAATATTGTCCTTTCTATTTTAAGAATGAACTTGATAAGCAATTTGATCATTCACACTCAATTTGGTCCACTTGTCATTTAGTAATTGGCCCCCTCCTCTTTCCTTGGTCTTTGTGCCAAAACCAAAGCACAACAAGTAACCGGGACAGAGGGAGTAATACTTCAACTGCCTGGTAGAGAGTGCAAAATACTTCCAAAGTCCAAATAAGTAAACACTGATCCCCTAAAACCATGGATATTGTACCCATGTTGTGAAATCATCCTATCACTACCTAATTCAGATTGCAGCAACCGCTCAAAAGAACACCAAGACAACATAATTCTACCGAAAATCGAGCTATTGTGAAGAGAACATAAATCAAAACTCCGGAAACAATAATAAAACATCATGTAATTAATCACAAAACTAATCCAACAACAACATTAACCCAATGTCTCAAGGGCTCCTGCAAATTTCCGGGGTAAGGGGGTCAAATGTGCGTATTTTACCCAACACAAAGAGATTGTTTCCGAATCACAAAACTGTAACAATAATTGTCTCATACATAATATGATACCAAATAATTAAAACGACCAATTGAACTCTAAATCAAAATAATTGAGAAGTTATAGCAACTACCCAATACGTAATACAGCTCAAATCACATGAAATCAAACACTTGAACAAACAATAAAGATGCAGATGTCTTATAAACTTATAAGCGGTGATACTCATGACCTGAGTTCGAATCCCGTCAACAACATATTGCCCTCGGGGCTTCGTGTAACACCCGCGAATTTTTCACTTCGACATTTATAATTTATTTAACCATTCTATTACTTTATTTTATATTTTTAAATTATTTAATTTAATTAATTTATTTTAAACATGATTTTTATAAAAGTAATATTTTAAAGCTTAAATTATATATAAATATATACACAGTCGGATATTAGTAATTAGGTGATAATAATAATAATATTTTTGTCTTATGTTACCGTCTAGCAAAGATCGTCACATTTCTCTTATAAAGCTACTTCTTTTCGAACCAACCCGATTCCGGCAACACAACTAACTTAAATATTATTATTATTATTATTATTATTATTATTATTATTATTATTATTATTATTATTATTATCGTAATTGTTGTACCCGTCCCATCCCCCCGTCACTTTCCCCTTTCATTTTCTTCCTTTCCTCTTTAGATCTATTAGCGACAACAACCAGTGAACCAAACACCATTTTCGTCACCTCCAACCTCAGATCCCGCCTCCATTCTCAACCAAATTTGATAAATTTTACACCAATAGCTTCCTCTCCTCGTCCTCCTTCTTTATATGTAAAAAAGAGCCAAGCTTTCGTCCTATTTCAATTTGGCCGCCTTACAAAGGATTCGGATTTTGGGTTAATTTCTTCTGTTTTTGGGTTTCGTGTCATCCTTGGGCGACTCCTGTGGCGTTTAGGAGAGCAAAAAAAAAGGTAACGGTGATAGGTTACTCGACAAAAATGTCGAAACTCCGTCTTATATGTCGTTTTATGTGCCCTTGTTTGATTAAGTTTGATTCTTTGCATTGTTCTCATTTGTATGTTAACTTCCGTCTCAGAATAATGTTTGATTCGGGCTGGTTTTATGCGACAATGTTCACATGATTTTCTAGCATCGTTAGGATGAGTGTAATTGTTGTTATTCGTGTTCCAGCTGATTTTGTTTCCGTCTCAAACTTGTCTTCCATGCCATCTAAATTTTGACTCGATTTAGACTGTTTTATGCTTTGTTGGGTATCCTTTTTAGGACTCGTAATAGTCGACTCAAAAATAGATGATGGTGATGATTTAAGATGACATTTTCTGGGTAAGATTGGGAGGGATTGGAGTTTTGATTCAATTGTTTTAATGTGTGTGAATGTGTATGTCTTGCTGTCTCTACCAGAATGTAGGCAAAGCTCCAAGAGAGTTAGCCCACCCTGGTATATAACCCGACTTTCAGTATTAAACATATAAAACACATCATTCGCAATGATAAATGATTATCCACGATATCAGCTACCTGTTCCTTTGCTATATATTAGTTGCTCTAGACGTACCTGTTTTGAGCCGCGAATGGACTGTTTCTGACTCAGATTTGGGACGGATAAAATGGTGCCTTTCGGGACTGTCTTGGAGTGTAGGAGTGACTGATGTGGGACGGATTTTTCTATGCATTTCTGGGACCATTATAATGCGTTGAGCAGGCTGTTTTGTAGACTGATGAGGGACTGTGTTAAGACGGAATTTGGGTGTGTCTTTGGTCAGGTTTGCAGGTACTTCGGGGCTATGCATAGTTGGTTTATTCATAGGTTATGGTTTGAGTAAAGGAAATTTATGTGGGTTGTATGCATTTCCGGGTCTGTTTTGGGACGAGTGTGTGAGGACCAAGCTCAGGTTATTTCGATTTTGTTCGTGGATAGTAATGGACTTTGTTGAGCAGTTTTTGCGGGCTGTTTTGACGGGTCTCTTTATGTTAAATTGAACAAACTTTATTGCTATTGTCTCAAGTACATGTACGTGTTTGGATTGAGTCTTTGGTTCGGGTGGAATCTGTCCTAGTTTGGCCTAGAAAACCGCTCTAAGATGGCTGAGCAATGAAGGGGAGCTGCGTTTTTCTGAGGTGCTCTGTACTGCTGGACTGTTTGCGTACTACAGCCTGCTTGTGCGTGTTTCTGTGCAGGCCAGGCCTGGGCAGTGGTCAGGGGCGAGCAGGCCGGCTGGGCAGCACGGCTTTAATCCGTGTGTGTCCAGCTCGTCTTTTGTGTAGTCCGTGACCGTCTTTCCTCCTTTGTTTTATGCTTTCTCATATCCTATGTTAAGGTTTGAACATGCCTTGTGGTTGTTGGGTCACTCGTATAGTGCGGCATATGCTTATGAATGGCTCACATGTGATTATTTACGTTTCATCTCATGTTTTACATAATGCAATTGTTCATTCCTGCTTGTTTTCTTTTTGCTCAAATGGCTTAGTTATATTATATAAAATGGTAGTCCTCGTTATAAAAGTATGAAATGACGTGGAATACTCCATTTACGAGTTTTTACTTGCTCTTTTTCATTTATTTATCACGACTTAAGTACGTATGATTTATTCTACATGTTAATTAAATTGGGTTAATTTTTATCCGTGAAATATTTTTGCTCGGGTTTAATTAAATTGAATTCCGTCACATGTTTTATGTATCTTAAATTCATTATTTGCCGTTTAGTTATATATTTCTCACATGAATCATAAATGTGGAACTTATTGTTTATTCATGTTATAACTATATGAAATATCTTCATTTATCTATTATATGAGCTTTAATTCATTTATTCTCATTTATTTATCGTATTTCAAATACGAGTAATTTATTCCACATGATTAATTGAAAAGAGTCGTATTCTTGTAGAAATGCCATAATACCATCGTATATGCTTGACATACATTTCCGCCTTGCTTGTGTTGTTCTGGCAAGTACGGGTTTGACCTACTTGTCTTTGTTACAGCAAGTACTGGGTTTGGCCTACTTGTCTTTGTTCGGCAAGTACGGCTTTTGGCCACTGTGTCTTTGTTCTACGGCAAGTGAGTCTTATCTTAGTCTTTCCGCCACTTTCGTGCTGTTCTGGCGATTGGGGTACTCGGTCTCATTAGTAGTCGAGTCTTGGGTGCGTGCTATGCTGGCGCACGTCGAATCGGGATGTACACCCGAGAATCTGCAGATTTAGACTAGGACCGTATCATTATCGTAGTCCTACCCGGGAAAATTATAGTCTAAGAGTGGTAAATGTCTTACATTATTTAGATGGTTACTTTGGTCATATCTCCTTGAAATACGTGCTCGTGGCTAAGTGGTCGTGTCTGTTTCCTTATCTTTCTTCTCTATTTATTTTATTGTTGCTTATGCCTTACTTAATTGTTTATTCCATCATTTCTTTTATCCTTGTTGGTTTAAACACGTATGATCCCATGTTTAGTTATAAGTCGATTCACTCATAACTTATCTAATATGATTATTTGTTCATGTTCTTTGTTATGTTCGTTTTGACATTTTGTGGCTGGGAGAACCTTGAGTTACTCCCCACTGACTGTGGCTTTCATGTTTACATGAATGACAGGTTTGTGAAGATGCATTTGTGGGGTTTAGACGTGTGAGCTAGCGAGCACCTTGGACTAGTAATTGGTTTATTAGGATTGCTTAGACTCACCTTTTATTGTATTGTCATTCGAGGGATATATTTTCCCTCACCTTGACTATCACGTTTGTATAATTCAATTTTATTTCCGCATTCTTTACTGGTGTTTTATGTTTTAATGAACCCGCGCCTTAAATTTTAAAAGTTTTGAAAATTTCCTAATTTCCGCTTGAATTTATAACTTATATTTTCCGCTTTATCGCGGGGGTTCACAGTTGGTATCAGAGCCTATGTTGCTCCCGACGCACACACGTGTACCCCAAACTTAAATTTGAACTTGACCTTGAATAATGAATGAGATATGGGTAGACTTAAGGGCCTAAGGTGGTAGTCTGTAGTGTGTTTGCTCTTTGTTAGGTTTTAACATGTTTGTTGATTGTCATTTAATAATTGTTGTGCCTTTGGATCATGACCGTGAGCTTACCTATGTGGAGATCAAGACTTGATGCCTAGTGTCGGAAACTGAAGATTCGTTCAACCTTTGAAGAATGCTTCTTCTCCCTCGAAGATATTCCTCCTTCTTGATGCTCACTTCTTCTTCTAAAGTCCCTTTCCTTTTCTTTTCCTTGGAAGCTACTCTTATACCTAAACTCTTCCTTTGTTCCTTGCTAATCCTCCCTTAACGCCTTTTAGATAGTTCTCTCTCTTTTGTGGGATATTAACCTTGGTTGGATAATTTGGCTTGTGGAGTTGTTTCTGGTTGACCTATAACCCCGGTTTTGAGAAGTTGTGATATTGGAAGGACTTAGGTAGTGTGATGAGACATACTTAGTAATTCTTATACCTAGTTCCTTGATAAAGTGAGTGTAATTGATTGGTGGATTCTGTGTGTTAAGTGTGAGTTGCCTATGATACTAAGGTTATAGAACTTGGCTTTATTAATCATGTTTGGGATTTGAAAGGTTTGGTAAGTTGAGCGTTGTTACTTTAGGTGGGAACATGTGGTGAAGTTTATGATGTGAGTATGGAAAGAGATATCTTTAGGATGTGGACAACCATACATAGGTTAATGTTACCTTTTGACGTTGGTTGGGTACGAGTATAGCCTTGTTAGTAGTTTTGATCTTGTTTTGTGGGAGTCGTTGTGGATGTTTAATGATTGGGAATTGTTGAATCACAAGCGTAGTGAAGTACTTTGTTTCATGGAGTAGCTTAGATGTAGAGTGGCGTAAGTTATCTTGAGGAATCCTTGGAAGTAATGTGGTTGTGAGATTCATTTTATTAGGAAGTTTTTGGAACCGTTCAGGATGATGTTGTGTTTGAGATATGAGTATCTGGCGTTTCGTTGTTGTCTCTTTTCCCTCCTTTGATCATAAGGGTTACCGTTCATACTTCTCTTCCTCACTTCATCATGCTCCTCCTTTAAATTTGATGCTTGTAACCTATAAAATCCTATCTTTGACATCCTTGTTGACTCTATTTCGATTCTTACTCCTAGGAAGTTCATCATAGCTCTCTTATTGGTTAAGTTTGGACTCTCTTAGCGTACCTTGTATTTATGATGTCCAAGTTACTTTTCATATCTTACAACTTCTAAACTTTTCATATCATACAACTTCTAAACTTTTCAAGCTACCGTTTTTGGTTCGTGATTAAAAGTTTATGTTACTTTTACAAAACTTTACCTATTATAGAGGTTGGAAATGAAAATTTGATTTAGTTCCCTTTTTGTTCTTTGAATATAGACTTCTTTATCACGATCTTTGATTACTAAACCCGAGATTACCTTTAATTTTGCTCGATATTTATCTAACTTTGACCTATTTATGATTTATTTGTCAAAGTTTGATGTTACATTTTCAATTTTGACTCCTTTTAAGTTTAACAGTGAATATTTTAATTTCCATTTGACTTTTGCGAAAGAAAATTTGAGTGGATTACCTTTTTCATTTGGTTTTAACGTTGATGAGATGTTAGGACTCGTTATTAAAGGCGTCTAATAACTTGTCCTGCGCTTATCGGCGAATGATTTTTATTTTAAATCTGTCTTTGACATGGAAGGTTAGCGCTCTTGTGTGCACGACAAGAGCAATTTCGTTCAATGGAGGAGAGTTATATTTTCGAATACTCTCTATAAATGTTTTTGAAAGCATTTTTATTTTTGATTTATACAAATGATTTGCCTTTTGACCTTATCTTTGATTTGGAATGTGATGTTCTTGAATGCGCAACGAGAACACTTCCGTTCCTTTGATAAGAATCTGGTTCTGTCAGAAAATTTTATTTGAAACTTTGAAAGAATTTTAATTCTCACAAAGAGTAACCTTTTAATGTTGTGGTTGCCGATTTCAAAAAGTCCAGTTTTATTCTAGTAACCTTTCATTTCTACTTTCATGTTTCGAGGACGAAACTTTTTAAAAGGTGGGGTGATTGTAACACCCGCGAATTTCTCATTTCGACATTTATAATTTATTTAACCATTCTATTAATTTATTTTATATTTTTAAATTATTTAATTTAATTAATTTATTTTAAACATGATTTTTATAAAAGTAATATTTTAAAGCTTAAATTATATATAAATATATACACAGTCGGATATTAGTAATTAGGTGATAATAATAATAATATTTTCGTCTTATGTTACCGTCTAGCAAAGATCATCGCATTTCTCTTATAAAGCTACTTCTTTTCGAACCAACCCGATTCCGACAACACAACTAACTTAAATATTATTATTATTATTATTATTATTGTTATTATTATTATTATTATTATTATTATTATTATTATTATTATTATTATTATTATTATTATTATTATTATTATTATTATTATTATTATTATTATTATTATTATTATTATTATTATTATTATTATTATTATTATTATTATTATTATTATTATTATTATTATTATTATTATTATTATTATTATTATTATTATTATTATCGTAATTGTTGTACCCGTCCCATCCCCCCGTCACTTTCCCCTTTCATTTTCTTCCTTTCCTCTTTCGATCTATTAGCGACAACAACCAGTGAACCAAACACCATTTTCGTCACCTCCAACCTCAGATCCCGCCTCCATTCTCAACCAAATTTGATAAATTTTACACCAATAGCTTCCTCTCCTCGTCCTCCTTCTTTATATATAAAAAAGAGCCAAGCTTTCGTCCTATTTCAATTAGGCCGCCTTACAAAGGATTCAGATTTTGGGTTAATTTCTTCTGTTTTTGGGTTTCGTGTCATCCTTGGGCGACTCCTGTGGCGTTTAGGAGAGCAAAAAAAAGGCAACGGTGATAGGTTACTTGACAAAAATGTCGAAACTCCGTCTTATATGTCGTTTTATGTGCCCTTGTTTGATTAAGTTTGATTCTTTGCGTTGTTCTCATTTGTATGTTAAACATGATTTTTATAAAAGTAATATTTGAAAGCTTAAATTATATATAAATATATACACAGTCGGATATTAGTAATTAGGTGATAATAATAATAATATTTTCGTCTTATGTTACCGTCTAGCAAAGATCATCGCATTTCTCTTATAAAGCTACTTCTTTTCGAACCAACCCGATTCCGACAACACAACTAACTTAAATATTATTATTATTATTATTATTATTATTATTATTGTTATTACTATTATTATTATTATTGTTATTATTATTATTATTATTATTATTATTATTATTATTATTATTATTATTATTATTATTATTATTATTATTATTATTATTATTATTATTATTATTATTATTATTATTATTATTATTATTATTATTATTATTATTATTATTATTATTATTATTATTATTATTATTATTATTATTATTATTATTATTATTATTATTATTATTATCGTAATTGTTGTACCCGTCCCATCCCCCCGTCACTTTCCCCTTTCATTTTCTTCCTTTCCTCTTTCGATCTATTAGCGACAACAACCAGTGAATCAAACACCATTTTCGTCACCTCCAACCTCAGATCCCGCCTCCATTCTCAACCAAATTTGATAAATTTTACACCAATAGCTTCCTCTCCTCGTCCTCCTTCTTTATATATAAAAAAGAGCCAAGCTTTCGTCCTATTTCAATTAGGCCGCCTTACAAAGGATTCAGATTTTGGGTTAATTTCTTCTGTTTTTGGGTTTCGTGTCATCCTTGGGCGACTCCTGTGGCGTTTAGGAGAGCAAAAAAAAAGGTAACGGTGATAGGTTACTTGACAAAAATGTCGAAACTCCGTCTTATATCTCGTTTTATGTGCCCTTGTTTGATTAAGTTTGATTCTTTGCGTTGTTCTCATTTGTATGTTAACTTCCGTCTCAGAATAATGTTTGATTCGGGCTGGTTTTATGCGACAGTGTTCACATGATTTTCGAGCATCGTTAGGATGAGTGTAATTGTTGTTATTCGTGTTCCAGCTGATTTTGTTTCCGTCTCAAACTTGTCTTCCATGCCATCTAAATTTTGACTCGATTTAGACTGTTTTATGCTTTGTTGGGTATCCTTTTTGGGACTCGTAATAGTCGACTCAAAAATAGATGATGGTGATGATTTAAGATGACGTTTTCTGGGTAAGTTTGGGAGGGATTGGAGTTTTGATTCAATTGTTTTAATGTGTGTGAATGTGTATGTCTTGCTGTCTCTACCAGAATGTAGGCAAAGCTCCAAGAGAGTTAGCCCACCCTGGTATATAACCCGGCTTTCGGTATTAAACATATAAAACGCATCATTCGCAATGAGAAATGAGTATCCACGATATCAGCTACCTGTTCCTTTGCTATATATTAGTTGCTCTAGAAACAATTTAGAAGACGTACCTGTTTTGGGGCCGCGAATGGACTGTTTCTGACTCAGATTTGGGACGGATAAAATGGTGCCTTTCGGGACTGTCTTGGAGTGTAGGAGTGACTGATGTGGGACGGGTTTTCTATGCATTTTTGGGACCATTATAATGCGTTGAGCAGGCTGTTTTGTAGACTGATGAGGGACTGTGTTAAGACGGAATTTGGGCGTGTCTTTGGTCAGGTTTGCAGGTACTTCGGGGCTATGCATAGTTGGTTTATTCATAGGTTATGGTTTGAGTAAAGGAAATTTATGTGGGTTGTATGCATTTCCGGGTCTGTTTTGGGAGGAGTGTGTGAGGACCAAGCTCAGGTTATTTCGATTTTGTTCTTGGATAGTAATGGACTTTGTTGGGCAGTTTTTGCGGGCTGTTTTGACGGGTCTCTTTATGTTAAATTAAACCAACTTTCTTGCTATTGTCTCAAGTACATATACGTGTTTGGATTGAGTCTTTGGTTCGGGTGGAATCTGTCCTAGTTTGGCCTAGAAAACCGCTCTAAGATGGCTGGGCAATGAAGGGGAGCTGCGTTTTTCTGAGGTGCTCTGTACTGCTGGACTGTTTGCGTACTACAACCTGCTTGTGCGTGTTTCTGTGCAGGCCAGGCCTGGGCAGTGGTCAGGGGCGAGCAGGCCGGCTGGGCAGCATGGCTTTAATCCGTGTGTGTCCAGCTCGTCTTTTGTGTAGTCCGTGACCGTCTTTCCTCCTTTGTTTTATGCCTTCTCATATCCTATGTTAAGGTTTGAACATGCCTTGTGGTTGTTGGGTCACTCGCATATTGCGGCATATGCTTATGAATGGCTCACATGTGATTATTTACGTTTCATCTCATGTTTTACATAATGCAATTGTTCATTCCCGCTTGTTTTCTTTTTGCTCAAATGGCTTAGTTATATTATATAAAATGGTAGTCCTCGTTATAAAAGTATGAAATGACGTGGAATACTCCATTTACGAGTTTTTACTTGCTCTTTTTTATTTATTTATCACGACTCAAGTACGTATGATTTATTCTACATGTTAATTAAATTGGGTTAATTTTTATCCGTTAAATATTTTTGTTCGGGTTTAATTAAATTGAATTCCGTCACATGTTTTATGTATCGTAAATTCATTATTTGCCGTTTAGTTATATATTTCTCACATGAATCATAAATGTGGAACTTATTGTTTATTCATGTCATAACTATATGAAATATCTTCATTTATCTATTATATGAGCTTTAATTCATTTATTCTCATTTATTTATCGTATTTCAAATACGAGTAATTTATTCTACATGATTAATTGAAAAGAGTCGTATTCTTGTAGAAATGCCATAATACCATCGTATATGCTTGACATACATTTCCGCCCAACTTGTCTTTGTTACGGCAAGTACGGGTTTGACCTACTTGTCTTTGTTTTGGCAAGTACTGAGTTTGGCCTACTTGTCTTTGTTAAGCAAGTACGGCTTTTGGCCACTTGTGCTGTTCTGGCAAGTGAGTCTTATCTTAGTCTTTCCGCCACTTTCGTGCTGTTCTGGCGATTGGGGTACTCGGTCTCATTAGTAGTCGAGTCTTAGGTGCGTGTGAAGGAAAGGTAGATCTATATACTAACATATTCATATATGTTTTAATTTAATTTGTCATAAAATTAAAGTTGGATTTTATGCATGCAAACTAAAATAAAAGAAGATAAGAAAACATTTTCTCACCATATGAAATTCGGTCATATTGGGCACCAACAAGATCTCCTTCTTGTTAGTTCTTGAGCTTTCCAATAATGGATGAACATACAAAAATCCCAAAGTAGAAATTCTCCAATTAGTAGCACCCAAGACAATCCCTTAATCCCACAAATAAACATGTACTAGATGTTTGTATTGTAGTTTACCTTAAATTTGATTACTAATACTCATATATTACTTTGATAAAATTAGTAATCTTACATGAACAATTTGGATTAAAATCTCATCTTTTTGATGAAGATTAAAGAGAGAGAAGAGAGAATATTCATGAACACTTGCATGTTGATTGAATGGTAGTGTAAGAATAAAAGAAAAGAACCAACAACCCATGAAGAGAGGGAGTGTCACGGTTTTGGTGCCTCAAATGGCATCATTTCTTTTCCTTTTACTCTTCTCAAAAATAGTAGGTGTGTAAGATATGTAAGACTAGTTGTAGGTAGGCATCATTATGTTTATTTTATCAATTAAAATAAAACAACCAAAACCCACTAACACACCCTCCATTTTCGGTCCATTACTTAAAATGGACTACCATTTTATTTTGTCAATTTGTCATTTGTCACACAATATGTCACATGTAGTATAATATATGTTATTAATTAATTTAATGCATATTTATCACATAAATATCATTTCATGAATTAATTAAATTACATACAACAAATTGACAAGTGATACTTGATCACATAAATAAAATGGGTCATATAGTTATAATTCACAACTTCTTGTAATTATAATTAACCATTCATTCTTATCTTTATTGTTTCTCAAACAATAAATAATTTTAGCAACAAAGCATTTTATTACTAAAATATAAATCTTATTTAATCCCATTACAATAAGATATCAATATTCTCTCTCACAATTGAATTGTTCAATTTTAAGGAATTAATTAATCTGTATCGGTATACAACTAATTAACTTTTTCAATTAAGGGAATCGTCCTTTAGGTGTGACCTCAAGGGATCAACTGATCACCACCGTCGCAGACTTACGGTAATGTCAAACTCTAGCCAGCCAATCATTACCGATATGTGTGGACCAGTTGACTATATATATGTAATGTATCATCCCTTTCGTATTCTTGAAATGAGATTTAATAATGATATTTAAATCATGTGATCGCACTATTGTTGAGGACACATTTCCCAACAATCTCCCACTTGTCCTCGACAAGTGTGCGTCACCAATTCTCTTGTCCTATTACTATCTCCCACTCAATGCAAGATGTCTTTCGGGTCGTACTTGCAAGTGATCATATCGAGAGTGGTTTCCTCGATCTAGAGAATAACTGATTGACCGGAATTTATCCACCGTGGATACCTTCCGAGCGTGGCCACGCATTTCCAGTTAATTACTCCTCGAGTGGCCCTGAGATATTGTTTTAACCCTGACAAGGGGGTGGACAATTCCTATCGCACTTATTCCCTTCGACTAGCCACAGCCATCATAACCCAAAATATGCCCATTTGACCCCATTTACGAAGGTCGTAGTAACACAAATCAAAGTTAATCGAAATCGTGCCATCTTAGGCGACGGTCTTTAGTCAAAAGAATTGACTCATTAGAATACTATAGTAGCTCTCGCCACGACCAGGCTTTATAAATTTGCCAGAACTCTATAAGCGGTCTCTGCCCGACAAAGTGTTCCTGATCTGCCTATGTGATCGACTAGTCATCTCACATGACTCTATGGCACTTGAACTTGCCATCAATCGCATCACACTCTAGTCACTTCGAGACGTCACCTCATATAAGTGACTATGGGCGAATACAATGCTAATCCGTGTTCACTTTAACGGGGTTAAATTGTCTCTACAACCCGTTTGGATGTAACAAAGTATAATAAAAGAGTTTTAAAGTAAAACTCGAACGACTAATGCGATTATCACATATGAATAGTCAATGCCTGATTACTATTTCATGTTCTATAATCTAATTTGATCTTGTACATAGTTGTTCATTTCAATTCAATTGAAATGACATGACTCATCATGTTTAGCCTTTGAGAAGGCTTTGGTTAGTAGGTTTTATCAACTTCTTGTACCTTACTCGACCTCACTACATACTCGTTTTCCTTTGTAATGTATACATTTGCATTACAAAACTTTCTGAGTACGTGTCGAGATCCAATCAAGACATAGGCCCTCTAGCCTAAGAATAGCTCCCACTGTTTTCACAGTGTGCGGGACTCATCTTTCTTGCACATCTCATGATCGCAAGTGTACTCAATTTCCGTTATAAAAATTTCTCATTGTTCTTTATTGCCTAGAACGATTCTAGAAAATCTACTTCTTAATTAACATAGCCACAATGGTATCTTAACCATACTTATGTGTTTTGATTATGGTTTTGTCGGAAACCATGCGCAATTTCAATTGTCAATTGTCACTTGTGTAACACCCTTACACAATATTGCATCATAAACACTTATCTTTACTTCCTTAATGCTTCTGCAAGCACTTAAGGGTAATCTTTATAGCTTACTTGGTAAAGATTACTTAAATTCGATTTTGAAAACAATTCATCATACTCAAAGCATATGAAGTGTTATACATCATTTCTTTTTAATTGATTCGGCAGCGGAAGCAAATGAAATCAATCAAATATGTTCAATTTAATTGATCTAGTCATGAATCTTATTAACATAAGACTTCTTACTAACGCTAATATCAAGTGGATTTATCTTCATAAATCCGGATATTCAAGATGTATTATAATACTCCAAAAGTCTTAAATCATTCTCAATGATCAATATGTCATCCACATATCGGACTAATTAAAACTTCCGTAACTCCCACTAAACTCCATGTATAAACATAACTTCTCGACTTATCGAGAAATGTTTTATCACATGATCAAAATGTTGATTCCAACTCATTGATGTCTTACTTAAGACCTTCTCTTAAGTTTCACATTATCTTAGGATTGCAAGAATCTACAAAACTCATGACATGTATTGAATACATTCCTTCTTTTGAAGAAGCGGGTTTTAGATTTACTTGCTACGTATTTCATGACCTCATAATGAAACACAATCCCTAAGAAGATCCAAATAGACTTAAGCATTTCAATTAGTGCAAAACCCTTTGCAACCAATCTTGCTATAAAATATCTCTTTATTAGTGCAAAACCCTTTGTCACTAATCAAGCCTTTTATTTCGGATTCTCATGGCTCTAAGCCTTGTATTGAGTTGTGACTTAAGCACTCTTATGTAAGTCATTCGTTTATTACTTTCTAGAAGTAATTAACTTGAATCAAACAATTTCTTTTGTAAGTTATAAGCTCTTTACTTTCTTAAAAGTAGCATGAATTCATCATTTTTAGCAAGTGACGAATTTAACCTCCTAGGTTTTTGAAGAAACAATGTCTTACACAAAACGTCTCATGTAGCCAAGAAAGACCAGTTTCTTGCGACATAACACTCTCTGTGGTATTCTTTGTGTCTCTTGAATAATTTCTCCCACTCTGTCTTCTAAAAATAAACTTGTATTTTAGAAAGACAGCTTCATGAGCCGCAAACCCGTCGTGCTCGTGATAATTGCAAGGGAAAAATGAGCATTTGTTTCTTGTGAAAAAAAAACTTACAACCATGGTACCCTTACCATTTCATATCTCATATGATTCGATTTAGTGGAAAAATAATTTAGACAAAAATGATAAAATCCCCAAAAGGATCAAGTAACTCAAAGTAACTTGATTGAAGTCCAAACCATATCGAATAGCGTTTGATTTCTTATCCATCCACACATTATTTCATAATGCGTGCTAAGAGAGATTAACTTGTGATACTATATCACATTTCCTTGGCTTATATCAAAGTCTTCACTTTGATAATCCCATCACGACTAAATCGTGATTCCTTGAACTCTTGAACTTCTTCAAAGATTTCTCTATTTACCTTATTAAGTGAACACACTAGCGTCAACTTAAATCGTTGGTAAAAGAGAATGATCAACCTATTATGGATCAATGATTTATAACCTCGATCTCCTTTTCAACCAAAAGGCACGAGACATCTTGTTTTGAATACAAGATACGCATATACCAATAACAATCTAATGGTTTCAAGAGTACTCGTTAACTCTTTGCGTTCATTATTCCAAAATTTTAAGGTTTAATCTTGGGTTACCAACTTGAGTCTAGCATCATCTTCATGATATATTATTCTAGTTTGGTTTAGAATATAATCACCTTGATGATGGGCTAGCCATACATCAAATCATGGTGTATAGGGTCACAAAAGTGAAACCTCTTTTGTATCTATAACAAATTGTATTCTTATTTAGAGTTTATGTACTTAATAGTCACAATTAAGTACAACTCCAAACCCAAAAACTAGATTTAGTACACAATGACTCTATCTCTTGACTTCATTGTTGCTAGTCGTCATATTCTAATCATCCTATGTATCAAACATAATGATGAAAACCACCACCGGTTTCTAATATTGACGAAGTAATACTAGCAAAATTTGTGTTTAATCAAATAAACATTTAACGAAGAAGGTCCCATTAGATGTCCCACAACTAACTTGTTGATTCTTCAATAATTTGGGGTAGTTTCCTTTCTCGTGTCCAACATTTAAGACAATGGAAACTTTATCGGTCGGGATTGATAGGTTTAGTATCGTCATTCTCAACAACTTTACCTTTAACATTACCTTGTATCAATTCCATTTACTTCTTGAACCTCGTCCTCATCTTAACAGTTTAAGAGAATGCTCCCACTTATTTCAATGAGTCTTTGCTTTGAGAAGCAAAATTGAATTCACGAAGATCACTCTTCATTTGTTCGTTTTAGTCTTAAAACTTTCATTGAAGTGGTTGCGTTGTTTTGGTCAATTACGAATTCTTGACAAAACTAATTACCAAAACAATTTATCGCTTCAAGGTACTTAATTCATTTAAGTACATGGAAAAATAATCCATTGTAAGTAGATGTGTTAGTCAAGAATCAAAAACCTGTTTGATAATGAATAACTTTAATCTATACTCTTTACAAGAGATCCTTAGCAATGGTTCATATGAGGTTTTAGAAGCAAATTCAAATTTGTCTTTAGTCACGATATTTTAATGGAGATTTGAATCAAAAACGAAATGATATCGTATATGAATTGTGGTAAAGAAATAGAACAATATAACAACGGAATAGTGGAAAACTTAACATTTATCGTTTTATAAGTACTTGTAAATAACAAGTAAAGCATTTACATAGTGACCTCTACCCAACTATGATAAATGATTCCAAGATCCAAATTGATATCAACTTAGGCACGGGGTAGCCGATGCAACCTTTATCAATATAACTCGGTGGATTAACCTTTTAATCGATTCTACTTTTAGAACTCTTGGTCGATAAAATTACTCTAATGTTTATCTATAGCCCAAAACACATCAACAAGGGCACGGGGTAGCCGATGCAACCCTTATCAATAACTTTTGTTGAGTTCAATCCAAATTTCGAATAAATGTGTCCATTATCCAAACCCACATCAACTTAGGCACGGGGTAGCCGATTCAACCCTCATCAACATGAATTCGGTGGATAGACATTTATCACCCACTTCCCCTACGTAACAAGGTTTGTACCCCGGGGTAGCCGAGTGCACTCCCTCGCGAAATAGGTTTTCATGGTTTCTACTATTTGGTAAGGCTATGTCTCAATTAATTGTTTTAGCGAGAGGTCATGTCAATTTATTATCTATCACGTTTTAAGTGAACTAAAGCGGTGAACTACGATAATTTTAATTGACACGGTCGATAAACTCGATAAAAATGACAATGCATGTTTAGTTATGGCGATTTAGCGATGCATGTGACATATAAATAAAATGCAAGCATAAAATAAATAAATCCTAGTATGACCTTTCCTAAAATAGAAAAACTATTTAACTATTACATATTCGGAAACCAACTCCATTGGTCCCTTGAACTTTGGTTGTGGCACGCATCTCGAGGTAACACCGTCTTTATGTATCGCCATTCTTGAAGAAATCCGTCTTTGGGAACTCCGGAATGAATAAAATTACATAATAAATTACATAATTTCCTATTATACATTTGTAACTAAAATAAAATAAATCTATTAAATTACAAAACGGTGATACGAGATCACAATAAAATTACAACCGAATCGATATTCCCATACATTTCGGGAAATACCAATTAAATCTAAGGCCATACTAAGTAAAATTACATAATTCAAAATTACATAAATTAAAATTTATGACAATCATAAAGAAAAATGCAGCATTATAATATGTATGAACATGCTCCATTTTATGCTAAATCGCCTTTAATTAGCCAATATCGTATATTACTCGGTTTTTACGGATTTGCGTGATTTCAACATTTTACAATCACTAAAAATTACATAAATTCATATTTATGCATAAGTTAATTACCCTAACCTTTTAGGACTCAAAATTTAGTCTTCACTAATAATTTGACCATAATTAACTCATTTTTATAAAATTGTTCATTAATGGACTAAAAATTACAAAAATAAGCTATAAACTTCAAAATAAATCACAAAATTTCAAATAAATTCAAAATTCAAAATTTAAACTCATGAACATTCTAGAAAAATACCATGACACTCATAATGTTCAAAATATTAGGTTAAAAATTTCGAAATTTTTCCGGAAAAACAATGTTGCGGTTTATCGATTTTTAATAAAATAATCATAAAAACATGGAAAAATTATATTCATAAACTTTTCAATTTTAGATCTGAAAAAGATAATAAAATGCAACATTAGACGTTTTTCCTAAGTCATAGATTATGTTTTATTAATTTTCCACTACTAATGTCACTATTTATGCTATTTTTCTTCAAAAATCCATAAATCATGCAAAAAGACTTCTTTATAGCCAATTATTTTACACACATCTTGTAAAATTGCATGTGACAACATATTAATTTTCTATGACCAGATTCGAAATTTAACTCATATTAACCTATTTTTCACCTAAATCCGAATTTAATAATGAAAAATTCATTTTTCGAGCATAACAAGTCCAAAAATTATGAAAATTTACAGGTTATCTCAAAATAATATATGTGACAACATATCCAAAAATCAATGGAAAATTCGAAGTATAGCTAATTTTAGACCAAAAATGACATTTTTACTCATAAAATCATATTTAAATGCCATTATAGTAAAAAATGAACAATAAAAATCCGAAAAATTAACCAAAATATCCTAAAACATTTTAGGACCAGAAATATTAACATGCATGGATTAAATTCGTGATATCTCATAATAACACAAATTTTACAAGTTTTATATGTTATTCTTATAACTCGGAAAAACTTTTAACCGATTTGCATGCAAACAACCGTGGCTCTGATACCGATTGAAGGAAAGGTAGATCTATATACTAACATATTCATATATGTTTTAATTTAATTTGTCATAAAATTAAAGTTGGATTTTATGCATGCAAACTAAAATAAAAGAAGATAAGAAAACATTTTCTCACCATATGAAATTCGGTCATATTGGGCACCAACAAGATCTCCTTCTTGTTAGTTCTTGAACTTTCCAATAATGGATGAACATACAAAAATCCCAAAGTAGAGATTCTCCAATTAGTAGCACCCAAGACAATCCCTTAATCCCACAAATAAACATGTACTAGATGTTTGTATTGTAGTTTACCTTAAATTTGATTACTAATACTCATATATTACTTTGATAAAATTAGTAATCTTACATGAACAATTTGGATTAAAATCTCATCTTTTTGATGAAGATTAAAGAGAGAGAAGAGAGAATATTCATGAACACTTGCATGTTGATTGAATGGTAGTGTAAGAATAAAAGAAAAGAACCAACAACCCATGAAGAGAGGGAGTGTCACGGTTTTGGTGCCTCAAATGGCTTCATTTCTTTTCCTTTTACTCTTCTCAAAAATAGTAGGTGTGTAAGATATGTAAGACTAGTTGTAGGTAGGCATCATTATGTTTATTTTATCAATTAAAATAAAACAACCAAAACCCACTAACACACCCTCCATTTTCGGTCCATTACTTAAAATGGACTACCATTTTATTTTGTCAATTTGTCATTTGTCACACAATATGTCACATGTAGTATAATACATGTTATTAATTAATTTAATGCATATTTATCACATAAATATCATTTCATGAATTAATTAAATTACATACAACAAATTGACAAGTGATACTTGATCACATAAATAAAATGGGTCATATAGTTATAATTCACAACTTCTTGTAATTATAATTAACCATTCATTCTTATCTTTATTGTTTCTCAAACAATAAATAATTTTAGCAACAAAGCATTTTATTACTAAAATATAAATCTTATTTAATCCCATTACAATAAGATATCAATATTCTCTCTCACAATTGAATTGTTCAATTTTAAGGAATTAATTAATCAGACGGTATACAACTAATTAACCTTTTCAATTAAGGGAATCGTCCTTTAGGTGTGACCTCAAGGGATCAACTGATCACCACCGTCGCACGACAGTAATGTCAAACTCTAGCCAGCCAATCATTACCGATATGTGTGGACCAGTTGACTATATATATGTAATGTATCATCCCTTTCGTATTCTTGAAATGAGATTTAATAATGATATTTAAATCATGTGATCGCACTATTGTTGAGGACACATTTCCCAACAGCGTGCTGACACGGCTGTCGCAACCCTGTCAAAGATAAAACCAACGGGTCTCAACTAAATGTAGCAGAGGCAGTCGGGTATCGAATCCACAGGGAGATGGGAATCCTATAGTCAACTAGGCTTGTCGAAAGTAACCAAAATAGGGAGTTTGTTTGTTTGTTTTCTAAAAACTACGAGTAAAGGAGAGAATAAAAGGAACGAGAGAGAAATAAAATAAAGATAAACAAGGGAGAAAGGTACTAGGATTGTCGGTTCACCATGGCTTCTAAAGTCTGGACTAAAATAAAGATGCCCTAAATCCAAGCTGTGGGTAATAAACGTCACCTTTCGGTCCTTAGTTCGCCCTAGGCAAAACTAGTTTAGCTTTCGCCCTAGCTAGCATAAATCCTAATGAAACGCTGCAGAACTACTCCTTTTCCAATCTTTCTATCTAGGAGAAGGGGATAACGAGACAGTTAATTGAGTGCGTCGACTCAAACAATTAAGAGATATTAAAGCAGCAGATGCATACAACTAGACTACGGGTGTTCTAATTAATTCGTCCTTCCTACGCCATGGCTACCCTAAATCCTAGCAAAGCGATTAGCTATTCATGATCGAAATGAGGAACAATAGTGGCAAAGCAAATAACAATAGATAACATAATAAACGAAACTGAACTGAAATTATGCTATGATAATACCGAATTCAACAGAAGAAAAATTGAGAAATGGCGATGAAAAGTACTTCCGATCCAAAAACTAAAGCAACAGTCTCCGTCCTCCGTCTAGAATGTCATAATTAGGTCTCTAGTATTCCTTGCCTCTTTATAAGAAAAATAGCAAGGAAATAAAGCGTTATAAAATAACAACACAGTCGAATTAAAGCCCATCAGTGCGTGGCCTCTCGATCGAACTCCACAGTTGCTCGATCGAGAGCTTCCCCTAAGTATCTCCCTCGATCGAGAACAGGACATCTCGATCGAGGCCTTCGCCTTTGCATTCACTCGATCGAGAACAGGACATCTTGATCGAGGCCTTCACCTTTGCATTCACTCGATCGAGAACAGGACATCTCGATCGAGGGGTTCTTGACTTCTTGTGTGTTCTCCTAATCCTTTGGATGCCTTCACGCGTCTCAAGATGGTAAAGTTTCGCGCCAACTCTCTTAAGCAAGCTTGGAGGATCCCAAATAGGCTGATTTCCAGTCATTCCGGTTCGTACCTTCAAATAATGCAAAACAGAACAAAGTAGACTATTCGGGGTATAAAGTGACATAATATCATTCAAATACATAGAAATGCATGCCAAAAGAGACCGTAAAAGTCTATGTAAAATGCACGCATCAAACTTCCCCAAACCAAACCTTTGCTTGTCCTCAAGCAAACTAATGCAACTAGCTAGGATGAAATGGATAGGAGTAGAACATAGACAAGCTGAAGACCGCCGTCTTAAACCGTTTAAATGCATAAGAATCAACTACTAGTAGCTCGACATCAAGGCAAATGAATTTATGCATATTTCAAAGAGACGTTGAACTTTCGACCTTGCAAGACTTTTAAAAATGGACTCTCACGGGTCGCTCAATCACACAAAGAAGCATAAGGTGATATATAATATAAGCTAGAAGGAATAAAGAACACTCACCTAACTGCGACCTATAAGAACATGCATGCAATCTAACGTGAATAAAGTCTCTACAACCGTACATATGCATTCCAACCAAACTGATGACCAAGACACATGCCGAGGACTTACATATGGGTAAGTGAGGTAAAAGGTAATAAGGGGCTAAAATGAGTTTGGATACGTGGGGTTAATAGCCAAGCTAGCAACAACGGGTCCAAATTATGCAACTTCCCTACTTCAAACTCCATACAAATCAATACGAAACAGTGCAAATTGGATGCACACAACTCACTAATCGACACAAAATTATCAACTCCCCATAAGGCATAGATTAAATATGGGAGTATAAATCACAACATACAGTCTTTCATTTTCCGCATATGATTTTTTCTTTTCTTTTTTTTTTTCTTTTTCATTTTTCATTTTTCTTTTCGGATTTTCCTTTTCCTCTTTTTTTTTCTTTTTTTTTTCACTTATTTTTCAATATTTCTCCTTCATTTCCTTCACCCATCCATCTCATGAAAAGATATAATAACCAACTGGAAATCAACACATTCCCAACATTGCTACCATTACTAGCTCGGCTAGGGTAAGAAAAATATGGATTGTAGCTAAATAGGGACAAAATGGGCAATTTGGCTATGTGGAGCTCATGGGTAAAATGAAATAAAGGGGTTGCCTCTCCAAACATGTGTCACCAACCACAGACCCGAATGCATACAGGTACTAAGTAGACTAAACTCATGCTTATGCAATTTGATGTTACATGCCTTATAAGGAGTAACTACTCACTTCCTACATGAACTGGTCATGGATGACACCAGTTAAAAAGCTCTAAACCTCAGAAAGATATTGTAGTTTGCCAAAATTTCAAGTCAAGTCTACTTGTTCAACGAATTTTGAAACGCAATTCGAGAAATTGCAAAGGCTGTTGCTAAAAAATGTGAAACAATGCAAGGCTTAAACAAAAAGACAGTTATCAGCAATGAAAAACTCCCATCAGACTCAACCTAAAATGCAAAAATAAACATGATTTTTTTTTGAATTTTGAAATTTTTCAATTTTTATGAAATTTTTTTTTTATGAAATAAAATACAATGCAAACGTAAGTAAACGTGGTAACAAAAATGCGATAAAAACAACATGCAGACACGATATGGATGCAAAACCTCCCCAAACCAAACCGTACAATGTCCCCATTGTACAAAGTAAAGGAAAAGAGATGCAGACGAAAGAGAGGGAGAGTCGAAAACTTACAAAAGTGTGTAGACCACGGACCTCCCCAAACCGAACCAGATAGAGAGGTTAGTAGGGCTCTCGATCGACAAAGGATCAGGTCGATCGAGAAGAACACGGTACTCGATCGAGACAAGTAACACTCGATCGAGGCTTTTAACGGTGCAGAAACTCGATCGAGCAAGTAGGAGCTCGATCGAGAGCTTTGAAGGGGAAGGACCACTCGATCGAGCAAGAAGGCTACTCGATCGAGAGCTGTAGCACCAGTAAGCAACAGTACGGTACCTGTGCTGTACAAAAAAACGCGAAAATTCTATTAAAATTGTTCAAACGCACACCAAACAGAAATAAAGAACGGTAAAAGTTCGAAAAAACAAATACAACAAATTACAATCGGGTTGCCTCCCGATAAGCGCAGGTTTATAAGGTCCTGCACGACCTATAAGCGTCAAACATCACTCTCCGCCATCGCGTTGAAAAAGAGAACTTCGACGCGTCCAACCATAGCATCAGCCCCATAATAATGCTTCACAAGATGACCATTAACTTTGAAGCGATTCCCCTCGGAGTCCTCTAACTCAACTGATCCAAATTTTGTGACGCCAGTCACCGTGTACGGACCACTCCATCTGGACTTCAGCTTACCAGGAAACAGTCTCAACCGGGCATTAAACAGTAAGACCTTTTGCCCAACATGGAACTCACGGGGTACAATCCTCTTATCGTGCCAACGCTTAGTCTTCTCCTTATAAATTCGGAAGCTATCATAAGCGTTCAGCCGAAACTCCTCCAGCGCATCTAGCTGCAATAAACGCTTCTCACCACACAAGTCAGCATCATAATTAAGCTGGCGGATAGCCCACCAAGCTTTATGTTCTAACTCAACAGGAAGATGACAAGACTTTCCATACACTAAACGATTCGGTGAAGCACCAATTGGTATCTTAAAAGCCGTCCTATAAGCCCACAACGTGTCCTCTAGTTTAGCACTCCAGTCTTTCCGTGATTTAGACACTACTTTGCTCAATATCTCTTTTAGTTCCCTATTAGAGACCTCAACCTGACCGCTAGTCTGAGGGTGATACCCCAAACCCCTACGGTGTTTGACACCATATTTAGACAAAGAAAGCGATCAACCGTTGTTGTTCTCTAAAATGCATACCCCTATCGCTAATGACGACCCTAGGGACACCAAAACGGGGAAAAATAATCTTACGAAACAGCTTAATCACGGTCCTGGCATCACAATTGGGAGTGGCAATTGCCTCCACCCACTTAGACACATAGTCTACAGCTACCAGAATATACCTGTTACCCTGGCTAGACGGGAATGGCCCTTGATAATCAATGCCCCATACATCGAAAATCTCAACCTCTAGGATGCCGTTCTGAGGCATCTCATTTCTCTTGGAAATGTTTCCCGTTCTCTGACAGGCATCACAGCTAGCAACAAAAGTTTTAGTGTCAGCGAAAAGAGTTGGCCAATAAAAAGCTTACTGCAATACCTTAGCCACGGTACGTGATGGACCGTGGTGTCCTCCACAAGGAGCCGAATGGCAGCCTTCTAGGATAGCTTTGGTCTCCCACTGCGGAATACACCGTCTGTAGAGTCCGTCTGCACATTCCTTAAATAAATAAAGGTCATCCCAGAAATATTGCCGTGCATCGTGTAAGAACCTCTTCGCGCCGATGAGATAAATCGGCGGCGATTGCTCGATCGATGAAAGCAAAGTTAGCATAGTCTGCAAACCAAGGTTCAGCACCATCCTTAGAATTCACAGAGGTTACAGAAAAGACATCAACAGAAAATAAAGAGTCGTCAGCGAAAGAATCATTAATAGGAAGAGAATCCTCCCCCTCCTGTTGCGTCAGACGCGACGGATGGCTCGGCTACGACATTTTCTCGCTCCCTTCTTATCTTTAATCTCCAAGTCAAACTCCCGTAAAAGGAGTATCCATCTCAGCAATCTGGGCTTAGCTTCCTTCTTGTTGAGAAGGTGTTTATTTGCATGATCCGTAAAAATAATAACTATAGAACCCAACAAATACGATCTAAACTTATCTAACGCATAAACAACAGCTAAAAGCTCCTTCTCCGTGGTAGCATATTTCACTTGAGCCTCATCCAGAGTTCGGCTCGCATAATAAATTGCACTCAGCGCCTTGTCTTTCCGCTGGCCTAGCACCGCTCCTAGTGCATAGTCGCTGGCATCGCACATAATCTCGAAGGGCAGCTTCCAGTCCGGAGGCTGGATAATGGGTGCAGAGACCAAAGCCTGCTTCAAAGTGTTAAAAGCAGAAAGACATTCATCATTAAAATCAAAAGGAGCATCCTTTAAAAGCAACTGTGTAAGCGGTCGAGCAATCTTTGAGAAGTCCTCGATAAACCGACGAAATAAGCCAGCGTGACCAAGGAAACTTCTCACCCCCTTAATATTAACTGGAGGGGGTAATTGCTCGATTACTTGCACCTTTGCTCTGTCTACCTCAATACCCCTGGAGACTAAGTGCCCAAGGACAACGCCCTCATTTACCATAAAATGGCACTTCTCCCAGTTTAGCACTAGATTAACCTCAATACATCGCTGCAAAACTTTATCCAGGTTAGCTAAACAATTATCAAAGTCATTCCCATAGACACTGAAATCCTCCATAAAGACTTCCATGATAGACTCGATATACTCAGAAAAGATCCCCATCATACACCTCTGAAAGGTGGCAGGGGCATTACACATACCAACAGGCATTCTGCGATAAGCAAAGACACCCTTCGGATAAGTAAAAGTAGTCTTTTCCTGATCATCTGGATGAATAGGGATCTGAAAGAACCCCGTACCCACCCATCCGATAATGTAAAAACTCATGAGAAGCCAATCTCTATCATCCGATCAATGAAAGGAAGGGGGAAATGATCTTTCTTGGTGGCGGCATTTAATTGCCGATAATCTATACACATCCGCCACCCGGTCACTAGTCTAGTAGGTATTAGCTCATTATTTTCATTTCGGACAACTGTAGTACCACCTTTCTTAGGTACCACCTGAACGGGACTTACCCAGTTAGAATTCCCAACTGAATAAACAATACCTGCGTCAAGTAGTTTCATAATCTCAGCCGTCACAACCTCCTCCATCTTCGGATTGACTTTGCGACCCCCGCCGCAAGGTTTGTGATCATCCTCTAGCTCAATCCTGTGCATGCAGACATCAGGGCTGATGCCCTTAAGGTCATCCAACGAATATCCCATCGCCTTCCTATTTCTCTTAAGAACAGTTAATAAAGCAGTTAACTATCCGTCGTTGAGCTTACCGCTCACAATCACTGGAAACTGCTCAGTATCATCAAGAAATGCATACTTAAGGTGAGAGGGGAGAGCTTTACGCTCGGGGACCTTTACCTCGACTGAGCACAAAGTGTGTGCCAAGTTCTCTATCTGTTCGGCCAACGTCGAACGCCGACAGCTCTATCTCATCTGTAGTAATTCCAAGCAACTGCTCGACATCGTCCTCGTCATCTGAAAAATCTGCACACTCATCTAGAAACATCAAAGACTCATGCAGATCCTTAACTAAGGAATCCGACCAAAATTCGTAAGCAGACTCATCAATAATATCAACAGAATAACAAGTATCCTCTATCATCGGTCTAGACAAGGGCACGGGCAGACTAAACGTAATCACATAATCCCTTACCTCTAGAGTCAAACGCCCGAGTTTGACATCAATAATAGCTCCAGCTGTACACAAAAACGGTCTACCCAAAATAATCTGGGTACGGGTATCCTCAGCAATATCTAAAACAATAAAGTCCACTGGGATAAAGAATTTGCCTACCTTGACAGGAACATCCTCTAAGATACCTAAAGGCCGTCTAACAGATCTGTCGGCCATCTGTAGGGTGATATTGGTCATTTTTAGGTGACCCAGTTTAAGCTTAGAAAAGATAGAATAGGGAATGACACTGATACTAGCTCCAAGGTCACACAGCGCCCTATTTATCACCACATCTCCTATAACACAAGAAATAGAGAAACTACCCGGGTCCTTCAATTTAGGGGGAGACTTTCCCGAAATTAGACTACTAGACTCTTCCATGAAAGCGACAGTAGCGGTTTCTCCAAATTCCCTCTTACGCGTAATAATATCTTTCATAAATTTTGCGTAAGGAGGTATTTGGGTAATTAACTCGGCAAAAGGAATGGTTACCTGAATGTTTCTTACCATATCTGCAAATTTGCTGAATTGTCTCTCCGTCTTTGTGTCGCGTAATCGACTCGGGTAAGGGACCTTGACCATAGGAAGTGGGTCCTCTTCTTTCTCTTTACCTTTATCAGTTCTTGACACCCTCGCAGCACAGGAGGGTACCCCACTACGGTCAGCATTAGAATGCGTGTCCGCAGGCTCAGCATCTCTCGATCGAGGCTCAGAAGTGCTCGATCGAGAGCTTTTCTTGCTAACCTCTCTCGATCGATAGGTTTCATTGTGCGGCTTACTCGATCGAGAAGTATCGGCTCTCGATCGAGAGGTTTCTTCCTCAGCATGGGTCGATCGAGAGGTAAGTTCACTCGATCGACTACCCTTCAGCAATTTTTTGTCATTTTGCTGAACAGTGATCCCTGCCTCGGCGTTTGAACTTTCTGGAGTATGTTCTGGTCCGTCATAAGTGTGACCACTCCTCAAACTTATTGCATTTACCGGGTCTTCCTCTAAGCACATTGATTCACATTTTTCGAGCAGTTTACGGAAGACATCCGCACCAGATTCCTGCTCAAGATGTTGCGTGTGAATGGCGGCCTTAAGGTTGTACTTGACCTGAACATTGTCAGCATAAAGCTCGAGGGAAAAGCCTCCTTGCCTAAACTTCCGATAGGCTAGAACGCTCTCGGATGTAGCCGTGCATGAAATAGGATTGTGTCCCCATTCGCC
The DNA here is from genome assembly GCF_048544455.1 of Silene latifolia. NCBI lineage: Eukaryota > Viridiplantae > Streptophyta > Magnoliopsida > Caryophyllales > Caryophyllaceae > Silene > Silene latifolia. The sequence continues at coordinate 362,966,570 of NC_133538.1, read as the reverse complement.
ACATCTTCCACAAATTACCTCCATAGCTGAACTATAACCTGTAAGCACAAAAACACTCGGGCCAAGAATGAGAACTGTCTCAAGGAATAAATTCCCTGAGACAAAAGCCAAACAAAGGAACTATAAAATTGCACCGTCTCCCCGGCAACGGCGCCAAAATTTGACACGGCTGTCGCAACCCTGTCAAAGATAAAACCAACGGGTCTCAACTAAATGTAGCAGAGGCAGTCGGGTATCGAATCCACAGGGAGATGGAAATCCTATAGTCAACTAGGTCTGTCGAAAGTAACCAAAATAGGGGGTTTGTTTGTTTGTTTTCTAAAAACTACGAGTAAAGGAGAGAATAAAAGGAACGAGAGAGAAATAAAATAAAGATGAACAAGGGAGAAAGGTACTAGGATTGTCGGTTCACCATGGCTTCTAAAGTCCGGACTAAAATAAAGATGCCCTAAATCCAAGCTGTGGGTAATAAACGTCACCTTTCGGTCCTTAGTTCGCCCTAGGCAAAACTAGTTTAGCTTTCGCCCTAGCTAGCATAAATCCTAATGAAACACTGCAGAACTACTCCTTTTCCAATCTTTCGATCTAGGAGAAGGGGATAACGAGACAGTTAATTGAGTGCGTCGACTCAAACAATTAAGAGATATTAAAGCAGCAGATGCATACAACTAGACTACGGGTATTCTAATTAATTCGTCGTTCCTACGCCATGGCTACCCTAAATCCTAGCAAAGCGATTAGCTATTCATGATCGAAATGAGGAACAATAGTGGCAAAGCAAATAACAATAGATAACATAATAAATGAAATTGAACTGAAATTATGCTATGATAATACCGAATTCAACAGAAGAAAAATTGAGAAATGGCGATGAAAAGTACTTCCGATCCAAAAACTAAAGCAACAGTCTCCGTCCTCCGTCTAGAATGTCATAATTAGGTCTCTAGTATTTCTTGCCTCTTTATAAGAAAAATAGCAAGGAAATAAAGCGTTATAAAATAACAACATAGTCGAATTAAAGCCCATCAGTGCGTGGCCTCTCGATCGAACTCCACAGTTGCTCGATCGAGAGCTTTCCCTAAGTATCTCCCTCGATCGAGAACAGGACATCTCGATCGAGGCCTTCACCTTTGCATTCAGTCGATCGAGAACAGGACATCTCGATCGAGGCCTTCACCTTTGCATTCACTCGATCGAGAACAGGACATCTCGATCGAGGGGTTCTTGACTTCTTGTGTGTTCTCCTAATCCTTTGGATGCTTTCACGCGTCTCAAGATGGTAAAGTTTTGCGCCAACTCTCTTAAGCAAGCTTGGAGGATCGCAAATAGGCTGATTTCCAGTCATTCCGGTTCGTACATGCAAATAATGCAAAACAGAACAAAGTAGACTATTCGGGGTATAAAGTGACATAATATCACTCAAATACATAGAAATGCGTGCCAAAAGAGACCGTAAAAGTCTATGTAAAATGCATGCATCACGTGCTGTGCTGGCGCACGTCGAATCAGGATGTACACTCGAGAATCTGCAGATTTAGACTAGGACCGTATCATTATCGTAGTCCTACCCGGGGAAATTATAGTCTAAGAGTGGTAAATGTCTTGCATTATTTAGATGGTTACTTTGGTCATATCTCCTTGAAATACGTGCTCGTGGCTAAGTGGTCGTGTCTGTTTCCTTATCTTTCTTCTCCATTTATTTTTTTGTTGCTTATGCCTTACTTAATTGTTTATTCCATCATTTCTTTTATCCTTGTTGGTTTAAACACGTATGATCCCATGTTTAGTTATAAGTTGATTCACTCATAACTTATCTAATATGATTATTTGTTCATGTTCTTTGTTATGTTCGTTTTGACATTTTGTGGCTGGGAGAACCTTGAGTTACTCCCCACTGACTGTGGCTTTCATGTTTACATGAATGACAGGTTTGTGAAGATGCATTTGTGGGGTTTAGACGTGTGAGCTAACGAGCACCTTGGACTAGTAATTGGTTTATTAGGATTGCTTAGACTCACCGTTTATTGTATTGTCATTCGAGGGATATATTTTCCCTCACCTTGACTATCACGTTTGTATAATTCAATTTTATTTCCGCATTCTTTACTGGTGTTTTATGTTTTAATGAACCCGCGCCTTAAATTTTAAAAGTTTTGAAAATTTCCTAATTTCCGCTTGAATTTATAACTTATATTTTCCGCTTTATCGCGGGGGTTCACACTTCGGGCTTCCCTTTAGAACAAAAAATCAATAAGAAACCCAACATTGGCAACATACTATATAACAAAAGTTAAGCAAAATTGAATGAAAGATGCAATATTGGGAAGTGGGACAAACTTATATGAGAGTATTCTATGCACACAATCGTCCAGTTTCGTGTTATATTTTCCTTTAACAATAGTTAGTTTAACACCTTCGTATATATATTGTGGTCTCGCTAATGACATACACAAATAGAACAAAAAGAAATACTTAGGCCACGATACGAAAGGTAAATAATAGACTTTTGGCTGGGGCAATTCATCAATCAATCAAATTTTCAACCTCCATCAATAATTTGTGCAATTATAACATGTCAGAACATTGAAAGCAAAATTTCCTAGAAGTAATGTAATCAAAGCAGAGAAATCTAGGTACAAGAGCGAATAAGGACGGTAGAAAGCTCACCTCAATATGAGCCATATTCAGCAAGAATCGTTGAGCATAAGCAAAGTAATTACTCGATTTAGACTGCTAATATAGGGAATCATAGTAATTACTCAAGCAGTGGTGAAGAAAAGCAACCATTCGGAATAACCTCAAATAGTAACTGAGACAACGACGAAATTGGTAGACTGCAGTAGTAAGTAAGAAGGGGAGAGAGAAAGCATAGAAATTGGGGAAATGATTCAGGCGATGGATGTAAGACGGTGAATGAGGATAAGAACAGGGAAGGAGGAAGGCAGGAAGCTGAGATAATGGCTTCTATGGTATTTCTGTAAATAATGACGTCAGCTAGGGACATAAACACACTCAATGTAGTGTCACACTCCTATTATCTTTTATTATAAGTTATAGAAAATGATTTGTAATAAGAGACTTTATATATTGATTATATTATCCCTATATTTTGGCTAATTTTATATGTAAAGATTGATTTTAATTAAGCCGAAAATCAGGGTTGTTACACCTCTGACCTGCATCTGCCCAGAACATTCGAACAACCACCAGATTTGCACCACCATGCACACCTCCACCGTTGATAACCACCATAGATCCGTTCTTGATTCACCGCCATCCATAGCAGCTAAGAACATCAATCAGCCACCACCATTTGAACAACAATAATGAACTCGAAACCCAAACCCAATACCAGTCTGTAATCAAACAACAACGAACTCGCTCCACTTCAATTGACTTAAAAATGAACGCAGAAATCAGCCGCCTTTGGTTGTCGCATCGAGCTCCGCTGCTGCTCATTCAGAACCATCAACATCGAGCCCCGCATCACCAGTTCGTGCTTGTCATCAACACCCAGCAACAACTCGACAGAACCCATCATCTGATTCCGTCGTCCACCAACTCACTACAAGTCTACAACTCGGGCAACCAGAACCGTCGTCCGAGCCACCATACATGATCACGGTTTGGTTGTGCTTTGTATTCAATTGGTGCAATTGTGTGGTTCATTGGACGAGTATTGAAGAGAAGAAATGAGGGAGAAAAATGAGGGAGAAAAGACGTTGATTACCCTTATACTCATTCATTTTGTGGAGTTTAAGTGAGGGGCAGTCTGGTTTTTTAGCATTTGATAGTGAAGGATTATAAAACCCCAAGTCTTTCGCTGGCAGACAACACTCAACAGTTTGAGCCATTTTCTCTCCATTTTCTCAAAAGAAATGGAGAGGGTAGTACCTAAAAATGGCCCGGATCTCATATTGACAATATACTCCCTCCATTCAACTCCACTTTGCAACTTTCTATTTTACGCACTATTCACAAGTGGACATTCAGCTTCAATTTTTTCTCGATAAATAAGTGAAAATATATTCATGTGGGATCTTATTTGATTCGTCTTTAAGAGTACATTAAAAATATTTAACTTTTATAATTTTTGCAAATACGCAACTAATGATATTTATCGTGTAAAAGTTGCGTTGGCAAACGTGATAAAAGAAACTTGTAAAGTGGAGTTGAATGGAGGGAGTATAACGGTTCTAAATTTACTCATAAAAATAAAGGAAAACGAGGGTGTAAGAGGAAATTATTATTTAAGGAGACTGTGAAAAAAATGGAGAGAAAGAAAATGGAGAGATCCATTCCCCAACAGTTTAGACTTTAGACACACTAAATAGTAGAGTAGATTAAGAATAGAATAGAAAACTCATCTTATTTCCTCTATATTATTTTTTCTCATCTTATTATTTTAGGGTAGATTTTAGTAATTAAATTACTCCAAGATTTCATCTTTTGTATTCTATTTTCAAGATCCAACCTTTAATGTTCATTTCCTTACAAGTTTAGTATATTTCTCTTATCCATTCTCTTTTATGTCATTTATTTCACTCATGTCTATTTCAATTTTAGTTGGTAATTTATTCAAAGTTTTAATCTTTGTTAGTCTAATTATGTTTATTTCATGTTTAATGTTAGTGGGTAGATTAATTATTGTTAATTTAATTATGTTAGAGTAGTTTAATAGTTAGGATTTGGGGGTTTGTGTAGAAAAGTTAGAGTCTTGAATTGGGTAATTATTTAAATGGCGTTTGGTTTGATTATTGTGATTATTAGTCTTGTGACACTAATGATAATTAGTGTACTTAATTAAGCCGACGAGAAATCCTTGGTTTGATTGGTTTAATTACTCGACTATGATTGTTAAGTTAATGTCATGAAAGTGAGTTAATGTATTGATCAGGAATTTAATTGGCGACTTGAAAGAACACTAATTTGAGACCCTAATTGACAATAATTGATACGTGCATATTCTATACACTTTATTAGCGGTTCTGGCACGTATTTCTATGCGTAATTGTTAGCTTTAAGCTATTGTTTCTCCCGAAACGGTTTACTTGGATTTCCTATGTCATTATTGTAGGAATGATCGGAAGTAAGTTAAATCAAGCTTTTATTTGTTCCCGGGGGCATTCTATGGAAACTATGAAGTTAGAAGCTCGGAACTTGATCACCTCGGATTGCATGCATGAAGATTGGAGGGCTGGAATCTGCTACATCATTATTAGTCTATCGACCAGATACCCCAGTCTATCGACCATGGAGTTCAGTAGAGGACGCAGTGTTGCCAGCACTGTACTGGGCGGTCGATCGACCGTGTGACTTGGTCGATCGACTAGGTTTCGAAGCTGCGGGTTCTTTTAACGCGTTTGTCTTTTGAAAGCCCACTTGTAATTTATCTTATGGGCAGAACGTTTATTAGTAGAACGTAACAAATAACTTATGTTATGTTTTTTATCATTCACGAACTGAAGTTTAGACCTAGTTTGGAAAACACGAAGCGGAGGCTACGAATTACAATCAATTGTTTTGTTCATCGAATTCTTTAGTAAGCTTTAATTCAATTTCAATCTTCTCTTATTCTTGTCTATTTATTTCTAGTTACTACCAATTTATGCTTAAGCAATTTAGTTTTAGTCCTTTAGTTTTAATTCTAATTCAATCATGTCAATTTTATTCTATATCTTTAATTTTGCAATTGTCATATTCTTAATCATGCGTAGCTAAATTCCTATGCTAGGAATTAGGGAATCCATGGCGTCATGAGTTGATTTTATTAAGTCTAGGTTGAACCCGTATCGGTCTTATTTACTGTTGTGAGATTTTACCCCTTTGCTAGATTGAGAGATTAGCGGAGTTAGATTTCTTACAAGTAAATGGAAAGACTAGTGGAGCGAAAGTAAGCTAGTTTCATTCTAGGGTGAAAGAAGACCGAGAGGCTTAGTTCGAATAGGGACTTAGAGGAACTATTTGACACCTTAGATGGTATTGGACAGACCTTGATTTTACTTGACTGACTTTTAAGCCATCGTGAACCGATGTTCCTAGCTGCTTTTTATATTCTATTTTAAATTTCATTCAGATTTCAGTAATTAGTTTAGAATCAACCAACCGAAACCCCCCTAACAATTGTTACTTTAATAGATTAAAAATAGCAAATAGAATTGATCTTGTCTCTCTGTGGTTCGACCCTTACTATCACTAGCTATAGTTTTAGTTTGGTTTATAAATTAAATTTTGATACAAAATGACAGTATCAAATTTTGGCGCCGTTGCCGGGGAGACGGTGTAATAGTTTATTTTTCTTGTCTCAAGGAACTTTGGTTCCTTGAGGCCGTTGCTTACCTTTTCCTTCTAGTTTTGCTTGTGCACAGTTAGAAGAAGATTTCGAGAGGAAGACTTGAGTACTCCCGATTTTGCTACAATCATGCCAACGATATATGATCATTCTCAGCTAAAGGTACAAGATATTCCTCAGGGATTTAGGCTTCCTGTTCCTACACAGGGGACTTTTGACATCCGCCCCTCTCACATCTCTTTAGTGGAGCGGAACCCGTTTGGGGGATTACCAGATGAAGATCCTGGGAAGCATATGGAGATCTTCACGGATTATTGTTGTTCCATACCTGTACCGGTTGGAGTGACCCAAGATGAAGTAAAGGAGACATTATTTCTATACTCCTTGAAAGATTCTGCGCGTGAATGGTACCGCTACCTTGATAAGGTAGCAGCTGGAGTTATAAACTGGACATCCTTAGCTTCGGCTTTCTACAAAAGATATTATCCGCTTGTGAAAACCAATGCTTTGAGAAGTCAAATTACAAATTTCCAGCAAGGACCCGATGAGGAATTACATGAAGCATGGGTCCGTTTCAAGAAATTAGTTCGTCTGTTCCTCACCACGGTTTTTAGCAGTGGTACCTTTACAACCAATTTTATAATGCCTTGTACGATGACTACAGAGTCATCCTTGATGCGGCTGCAAATGGTAGGTTCCAAAACAATGTGGATTCTGATAAAGGTTAGAACACTATTGAGGAGATGGCAGTTCATAGAGCTGAATATGGGAGTTCGCGTGGAAATTCGCGAAAGCCAAGTGATGAAATGAGTGCCGTGGCGGCACTTGAAGCTTCTATTAATGCCCGGCTCGAAAAGCTCGAGTGTTCTAAGGCTTCTGAGAAAGAAATTGAAATTCCTGTTCATAATTCAAATGAGACCGCGGAATTGAGAGAAATAGTCCGAGCTCTTTTGGTTCAAGTTACAAAAATAGAAGAAGCTAGGATTGAATTTGCAAGGAATTTTGAGAAGGAGTTGGAGATTTTAGTGGCTAACCAAGTCGCTAATTCTTCAAGCAAATGCGAGGTTCCTATCGAGACACTTAATGCAATTCACCTCCGCAGTGGTCTCTCATATGACGGTCCTGATAAGCCAAGAAAAGACTCGGAAAATGATGAAAAGTCAGATTTAAATTCTGGTGCGAAAACGAACTCTACTGCCAGTACCAGTGGTCAATCGACCAACAACATCAGTCGATCGACCAGAATCTCTGACGAAAAAGTTTCTGACCAGGAACTATTTGAACCCAGCGCCAGTGGTCGATCGACCAACAACATCAGTCGATCGACCAAAATTCATGACGAAAAAGTTTCTGACCAGAAACTATTCGAACCCAGTGCACTTGGTCGATCGACCGAGCTCAATGGTCGATCGACTGGGTCTCCAGTGCTGAACGAAAATCCGTCAATTGAATTGCAACATACCTCAGCCAGTGACAATTTGACGGAGATTTTAAACATTCGGAAGACGAAAATTGTCGACCCTACGACAAGTGTTGCAGTCCCATATCCGGAGCGTTTAAAGAATACAAAGTTGGAGCATAAGTTCGGTAAGTTTTTGGAGATCGTCAAGAATCTTGAGGTAACCATTCCTTTCACTGACTTAATTACCCAGGTACCTTCTTACACTAACTTTATGAAGGATATTTTGACTCGTAAGAAATTTTTTAATGATGTTGGTACTATTGCTTTTACGGAGGAGTGTAATGTTCTTTCACGAAGCAACGTACCACCTAAATTAAAAGACCCGGGTAGTTTTTCAATTCCATGTACTATAGGTATCCATGAATTTGGGAAAGCTCTTTGTGATCTAGGGGCCAGTGTCAGTGTTATGCCATACTCTATGTGTGAAAAGTTAAATATAGGTAACCTTAAGGTGACCAATATGACCCTTCAGATGGCAGATAGATCGATTCAGAGACCCTTAGGAATTTTAGAAGATGTACCCGTTCGAGTGGGTAAGTTCTTTATTCCTGTCAATTTCGTCGCTTTAGACATTGTTGAGGATAGTCAGATACCTATTATCTTAGGTAGACTATTTTTACATATGGCTGGGGCCGTGATAGATGTCAAACGCGGAGTCTTGACCTTGGAGGTAGGGGATGACACAATTGAGTTCAGTCTTGCTCGCACTGCGACTGAACCTGCTGATGATGATACGTGTTATTCCGTTGATATTGTTGACATGGATGTTAATTGTAACTGGAGGGAATCCTTAGCCAAGGATCCTTTAGCTGATTTAACCCGTTTAAATGAGTGTACAGTTAATCCAGCGGAGAATGCTGATGAGTGGATGTTTTGGAAGCAGTAATGGAAGACCACGAGCTCACAGAGGAAGAAGATGAGATGATCATAAGCCTGGCGAACGAGAATTTGGTAAACACTTGCTATACCATTGAAGCTGATTCTACCTATGCTGCTGAGGTAAAGGTGCCAGAGCGTAAGCCACTTCCTCCAAATCTTAAGTATGTCTTTTTATATGATACAAAGCAATTCCCAGCTATTGTTAGTGCTAAGCTTAACGATAACCAGCTTTTTGCTTTGATGTGTGTACTTAAGAAAAACAGGAAAGCTTTAGGTTACTCTTTGGATGATATTAAGGGCATCATTACGACATTTGTATGCACAGAATTGAGTGGAGGAGGGTCACAAGCCTTACGGACGGGGGTCAACGAAAGCTGAATCCGAAGATGCAGGAGGTTGTCATGGCTGAGGTGATGAAACTACTCGTTGTAGGTATTATTTATACAGTTGGCAACTCCAAGTGGGTTAGCCCAGTTCAGGTAGTCCCGAAGAAAGGAGGGACCACTGTGGTACAGAATGAGAAAAATGAATTAATACCAACTCGAGTTGTAACAGGTTGGCGGATGTGCATTGACTACAGACAGTTAAATGCCACCACAAAGAAAGACCGTTTCCCCCACCCTTTTGTTGACCAGATGACCGAAAGACTAGCCGCTAATAAATTTTTCTGTTTTCTAGACGGATATTCAGGGTTCTTTCAGATCCCTATTCATCCGGATGATCAGAGTAAGACCACATTTACCTGTCCACAGGGTGTTTTTGCGTATCGCAGAATGCCTTTCGGATTGTGTAACGCCCCAGCTACCTTTCAGAGGTGCATGATGGGGATTTTTTCTGATTATATAGAGAATATTATGGAGGTATTTATGGATGATTTCTCAATTTATGGTAATGACTTTGATCGTTGTTTAGCTAACCTTGATAAAGTCATGCAGCGTTGTATTGATGTTAATCTTGTTTTAAACTGGGAAAAATGTCAGTTCATGGTCAATGAGGGAGTTGTGTTGGGACATTTGATTTCTGATAAAGGCATACATGTTGATAAAGCAAAAGTGCAAGTGATTGAGCAACTGCCTCCTCCTATGAATGTTAAAGGAGTGAGGAGTTTCCTTGGCCATGCTGGTTTTTATAGGCGGTTCATTAAGGATTTTTCGAAAATTGCTAAACCACTTACACAATTGCTTCTTAAAGATGCTGTTTTTGAGTTTACTGATGAACGCCTTTAGCTTTTAACAGGTTAATGGAGGCTTTAGTTTCTTCGCCAATCATTCAGCCGCCTGATTGAGACCTCTCATTCGAGATTATGTGTGATGCTAGCGATTATGCGATTGGTGCAGTCTTAGGACAGCGGAAAAATAAAGTTTTGAATGCCATATATTGTGCAAGCCGAACTCTGGATGAGGCTCAAGTTAATTATTACACAACTGAGATAAATTTCGGTCTTATTTGTTGGGTTCTAAGGTTATTGTTTATACTGACCATGCAGCGCTGAAGACTCTGTTTCTTAAGAAGGATGCGAAGCCGAGGCTTTTGAGGTGGATACTCCTTTTGCAGGAGTTTGATTTGGAGATTAAAGATAAGAAAGGTGCAGAGAATATGGTGGCTGACCATTTATCTCGTCTGCAGCTGACAGAAAGGGAAGATTCGTTACCCATTAATGATTCTTTTCCTGATGAGAGTCTGTTAGCTATTACTAATTCAGGGTCTTTTCCACCTCCGTGGTTTGCTGATTATGCTAATTTTGCAGTGATAGGTAAAATACCGCCCAAGCTTTCATGGCAGCAGAAGAAGCGGTTCGCTTATGATGCTAGACAATACTTTTGGGATGATCCATTTGTTTTCAAGGAATGTGCAGACGGTCTTATCCGGAGATGTGTGCCTCAATGGGAGGTCAAGGATATCCTAGAAGCTTGCCACTCTTCTTCCTATGGTGGTCACCATGGTCCATCCCGGACTGTGGCTAAGGTACTCCAACCTGGTTTCTATTGGCCAACTTTGCATGCAGATAGTCGGAATTTTGTTGCTGAGTGCGATGCTTGTCAAAGATCAGGGAATTTTTCAAAGAGACATGAGATGCCACAGGTAGGCATTCTAGAGGTTGATATTTTTGATGTCTAGGGCATTGATTATCAAGGACCCTTTCCGAGCAGTCAAGGTAATAAATATATCCTCGTAGCCGTAGATTATGTGTCCAAATGGGTAGAAGCTGTTGCTACCCCTCATTGTGATGCAAAAGCCGTGATTAAGCTGTTTAAAAAGATAATCTTCCCTCGTTTTTGTGTCCCTAGGGTTGTCATTAGCGATGGAGGCATGCATTTTAAAGAAAAACAACTTTGTGTTATGTTGACTAAATTCGGTGTCCAACATCGTAGAGGTTTGGGGTATCATCCCCAAACTAGTGGTCAAGTTCATATTTCTAACCGAGAATTGAAAGAAATGTTAGCTAAAGTTGTTTCTAAATCACGAAAAGATTGGAGTCTTAAGTTGGATGATGTCTTGTGGGCTTATAGGACCGCGTTTAAAACGCCAATTGGGATGTCACCGTTCCGATTGATTTATGGTAAAACATGTCATTTGCCTGTTGAATTAGAACGTAAATCTTGGTGGGCTATTTGTGATTTGAATTTAGATCCTAACCTCTCTCGTGAGAAACGTATGACGCAGTTGAATGAGTTAGAAGAATTTAGGCTGCTAGCCTATGATAATGCTAGGATCTACAAGGAGAAGACGAAGCGATGGCATGACAAGAGGATCATCAAGCGCGAGTTCAATGTCGGTGATAAGGTACTCCTTTTTAATACTTGTATCCGTTTATTTCCTGGTAAGCTGAAATTCAGGTAGAGTGGCCCTTACACGGTCACAGCAGTTACAAAATTCGGATCAGTTGAATTGGAAACCTCATCTTGAGACTGATTCAAAGTGAATGGTCAATACGTAAAACACTATCACGGTGCAGACGAATTTGTTGGGCAGATCGAAGTACTATACTTTGACCCACTTTTAGAAGCTGCAAATTGAGGTAAGAAGGTCGTACGGGACCTATTAAACCAGCGCTAACCGGGAGGCAACCCGGCTTGTAATTCTCTTGTGTAATTAGGAACTTTACCGTTTATTTAGCTTACATCTCATTAGGAGCTTTAGATTTATTTTATTTTAGTTAACATTTACTTTTATAGAAAGACGCGCGCCTTTGAGAATGTTTGCAGGTAATTATTTTATGCAAAGTGCGTAGGGTGATTTGCTGGATGTCGATGAGAGACAGACGGAAATTGAAGTTGAAAAAAGCAAGTTTTGACGTAATTAAGCTTAATTGCCAGTACCTGAAGTCGATCGACCAGGAACATCAGTCGATCGACTGAAGAGGAAAAAGGCAGGAGCTGTTTCAGAGGAAGATTGGTCGATCGACTGGGTCTGATAGTCGATCGACCACAGTGCAACATCAGAGGTGAAAAATATAGGGAAGTCTTACTTCTTTTTCTCCATCATTCATTCATAATACGATATAACGAAAGAAAAAAAGAAAAGAAACCCTAGTTCTTCCCCCATTGCGATTTTTCTTGATAATCTACCCTTTAATTTCGATTTTTCTTGCTCAAATCTCCAAGGTCTCATCAAAGGTATGTCTCTAATCATCTTTTGGTCCTTTAAATTCGATTTTTGCTGAATTTTTATGGCCAAATTCGAGCAATTTCGCATTATTTCGAAAAAATCGATTTGCAGAAAATCGATTTAGGGCTAATTTCTTTTCGAATTTGTGCTTTAATTGCATTTGCTATCCTATTCCTTTGAATTTCGAGCCATCTCAACGACTAGGAGGAGTTTAATTTCGTTTTCCCCAAATTTTTTGAAACCCTAGTTTGATGATTGATTTCTGTTTGTAATTGAGGGTTTATTAATTTTCATTATTCAAGAATGTGGGATGCTAGTCGTTGAGTTTGTTAAATTTTGTAGGAAGCATAAATGACGAAAGGGAAGGCAGTAGACCGTGGGCAGACAAGCAGTCAAGGGGCATCTAAACGGTCAAGGGTTCCGCCGCCAATGGTCGAGTTAACTACGGATAGTCTACCTGGCTATCTGCAGGTGATTTTCTCTTCCTCTACTCAAAGAGCTAAATTCCTTACCTTGGTCAAAAAAACGAAAGTTCAAGCAACCCGTTTTATGCATAAGCCGACTTTAGAAAAATTAGGGTGTCTTGAATCCGCTGTTTCTCTGCTAAATGGGACAGGGATGTCAGGGTTGGTGGACATGGCTGAGTTCACATTCCGTATTCTGACCCTTGAGTTTTTCCCTTCTTTTGCTTTCGACCAGGCTTCTTTTGAAACTAATAAAAGTAGCACTTCTATCTCTTTTCGGCTGTTTAATGTCACTTACTCCTTGACATTAGCTGAGTTTGCTGGTTATTTGGGTCTTTTTTTCGAGGGTAACACCTCGGAATCTTCTGATGTGCATAGGGTAATGTGGTCGTGTATCTCCGACCTGGACGCCCCTAAGAGGAAGGGCACTTCCGTCCACTTACCCCTCTTTCGTTACTTTTTCCGGCTGATTGGCAACACCATCTTTGGCCGCAAAGAGTCAAATAATATTAATACAATTGAATTGTCTATCTTGGCAGGCTACCTGAACATCGAGAGTCGGGTAGCCCGTATTTATAACATCGCTTATTTGACTGCCTCTCACTTTAACACTATAAGTGAGGGTACCTCTTTGACCACTATTGTCTGTGGTGGGCTGGTGACTCGTATAGCCCACCGTCTGGTTCCTGTCTTTCCTCGAGAGGAGGCTCCTCTCGAACCTCTTGCACACTTCATGGACCTTGACTACGTCAAGTCCGTGAAGTGGGTCGACACTCGGGGTCGGTGGAAGATTGATTCTTTGATTTGCGACCCCATTCCTATCCTTGCCCTCCTTCCTATTTTACCCTTCACTACTGTTGAGGGGGCGACTCGACCACCCTTGCCTAGCTATAGGCTCCCTATTAGGGCGGGCACCACCACTGCTTCCACCTCGAGAGGAGCTCGCGCTTCTTCTTCACGGGTCCCTTCCTCCTCCACTCCTACTCCTGGGCCGGGTTTCCCGACCACTTTTCGACCCCCTGCACCTATTGTTGTCCCTGCGGTCATGGACCAAAGGGCGGTTTCACGTGTGTTGGGTGATTTATGCAGGAGTTTTGATCAGCACAGGATGGACATGGCTCTTGCCATGTACCCAGTTTATGAGGAGTTTGCTCGGACAGGGATGCTCCCACGGGGTCCCTGGACCCACCCGTCCTTCTTTGTTCCCCCTAGTGGGCGGATATCCTCCGCCTGCTACGACGTCTACTCTTGTTGTTGCTGCTGCTGCTGCTGAGAAGGAAGAGGAGGACGACTCAGGGTCAGATGAGGCGAGTGGTTCTGAGTATGAGCCAGAGGAGGACCAGTAGCAGCTGTCTGCCCCCCCTTTTTTGATGGCTGGTTTGGGGAGGCCGTATTTAGTGAGTTTCCGCTTCTTTTTTATTAGTTTCCATTTCTTCTGTAGATGTTTATATTCTTCCCGATTTTGTTGTTGCTGCTGTTGAGTTTGCTGCTGAGCACAATGAGGGCATTCTGCGTTTTGGTTTGGGGAGGGTATATGCATATGTCTATCACATTTGCATTTGTTATTTATTGCATTTCTGTTCCACGTTTATTGCATTTCAGTTTGCATTTGTTTTCAAAAAAAAAAAAAAAATTGAAAAATTTAAAAAATTCAAAAATATCACATTTACTTTAGCATGTAGGTCGAGTCGTAATGGATGGATTTCAATGATAAAATTGCTTTACGTATTGTCTCATTGCCCTTCCTTGCACTTTTAATATCGTTGAGTATGTCACTTGCATAGTTTACGAGTTTTTGTTGGAATTTTACTAAACGAATAGACTTGACTCAATATTGGCAAACTACTTAAAATTTCTAAGGTTAGAGCTTATTTAAACTGGTGTCATTTATAACCAGTTTCATGTAGGAATGAGAGTAGTTACTCCTCGTAAGGCATGTCACATAAATTTGCATAAACATGAATTTTATCTGCTTAATACCTGTATGCATTTGGTTTTGCGGTTTGCTGACACATGTGGAAGAGGTTCCCTTATTTCATTTTCCCCATAAGCTCCATAAAGCCAAATTTGCCTTTTTGTCCCATAAACTACATTCCAAATTTAGCCACCCTAGCTGAGCTAGTAAAGGTAGTGATTTGGGAATATTATCTTGCGATTTGGTTTTTATTGTCTCGTGTGAGAAATGCATCAGTTTTGGATGATTTGTTGGGAAATGAAGGGAAGCTGTGAATTGAAAAAAAAAGAAAGAAAAAAAAGGGAACTAAACTGAGCAGAGAGGTTTAGGTCAGCAGGGGTGGTCGATCGACTGCATCACCTGGTCGATCGACTGCCAGTTCAGGTTTTAAAAAAAAAAGAGAGAAAAAGAAAGAAAAAGAAAAGAAAAGAGAAAAAAAAAATCACATGATTAGATTGATTTATGGATGGTGATTTTTATTCCCATGTTGCTATTTATAATTATTTGGGGAATTATTATTATTTTGGGAGATTGTGAGATTTTTGCTTTTAGTAGCACCGTTTTGATTTTCTCTCGAGTACGAAGTTGGGAAATGTTCAGAAATTTGGTATTTAGAAGTTGCTTGCTCGGCTTTATCTCCTCTTATCCAAATTTATTTTTAGCCCCTTACCCGTAGCCTCACAATCCCAAATCGCCTCGGCATGTGTCATGGTCATTAAATGGTGGGAATGCATATGTACGGTTGTAGAGATTTTATTCATGTTAGATTACAGGCATGTTTTTATGGGTCGTAGTTAGGTGAGAGACTTATTTCAATCATTCTTCTGTCTTGCACAATTAAATTCTCACCCTATTCTTAAAATTGAGTGAATGAGCGACCCGTGAGAGTCCGATATACACGAATCTTGCAAGGTCGGAAGTTTGGTAAATTCTTGAACATGTACAACTCGTTTGCACTTGGCAAAATGCTTTGATATTATTTGTTGCATTAAATTGGTTGGGCATGATAATACGTTCTTGTTTTGAGAAAGAAATCCGTTCCAATAGGTGTTTAGATTGAGTCTTAGTGCTTGCTTGGGGACAAGCAAGGTTTGGTTTGGGGAGATTTGATACGTGCATATTCTATACACTTTATTAGCGGTTTTGGCACGTATTTCTATGCGTAATTGTTAGCTTTAAGCTATTATTTCTTCCAAAACGGTTTACTTTGGATTTCCTATGTCCTTATTGTAGGAATGATCGGAAGTAAGCTAAATCAAGCTTTTCTTTGTTACCGAGGGCATTCTATGGAAACTATGAAGTTAGAAGCTCGGAACTTGATCGCCTCGGATTGCGTGCATGAAGATTGGAGGGCTGGAATCTGCTACAGCATTAATGGTCTATCTACCAGATACCCCAGTCTATCGACCATGAAGTTCAGCAGATGACGCAGTGTTGCCAGCACTGTACTGGGCGGTCGAACGACCGTGTGACTTGGTCGATCGACCAGGTTTCGAAGCTGCGGGTTCTTTTAACGTGTTTGTCTTTTGAAAGCCCACTTGTAATTTATCTTATGGGCAGAACGTTTATTAGTAGAACGTAACAAATAACTTATGTTATGTTTTTTATCATTCACGAACTGAAGTTTAGACCTAGTTTGGAAAACACGAAGCGGAGGCTACGAATTACAATCAATTGTTTTGTTCATCGAATTCTTTAGTAAGCTTTAATTCAATTTCAATATTCTCTTATTCTTGTCTATTTATTTCTAGTTACTACCAATTTATGCTTAAGCAATTTAGTTTTAGTCCTTTAGTTTTAATTCTAATTCAATCATGTCAATTTTATTCTATATCTTTAATTTTGCAATTGTCATATTCTTAATCATGCGTAGCTAAATTCCTATGCTAGGAATTAGGGAATCCATGGCGTCATGAGTTGATTTTATTAAGTATAGGTTGAACCCGTACCGGTCTTATTTACTGTTGTGAGATTTTACCCCTTTGCTAGATTGAGAGATTAGCGGAGTTAGATTTCTTACAAGTATTTGGAAAGACTAGTGGAGCGAAAGTAAGCTAGTTTCATTCTAGGGTGAAAGAAGACCGAGAGGCTTAGTTCGAATAGGGACTTAGAGGAACTATTTGACACCGTGAGACGGTATTGGACATACCTTGATTTTACTTGACTGACTTTTCAGCCATGGTGAACCGAAGTTCCTAGCTGCATTTTATATTCTACTAGGTAGTATCCCGCGCTTCGCGCGGCCTATTTTAATATTTTATGTTTATAATTGAAAAAAATTATATAATTCATAGATGACCTTCAATATTTTCTCTTATAAATAATTTTTTCTCAAATTTAATATTTTTAGTTTTAACTTCAATGTTTTAAAATAAAATACATAAGAGTTTTAATTAAAACAAAATAAGTGATAGGTAATTATGCATGATCAACGTTTTATAAATAAATTTGTGACTGGTGAAATATCATATTAATCAAAATAAAATTTATTCGAATAATACAACAATCAACAATAAGTTCTCAAATTATATCATTTCACGATACTTTATGTCTCAAATCAATTAATATTTATTCAAAATGATGTGAACATAATTTTATGTAATTTTTAATTTTTTATGTATAACATGTGACATTTATCTATCAAACATATAGAGTTTAAACTCAACTTATTCAAATGTTTTAATTGTGTCTTGCATGTGATATGTGTCAATCATATCTATGAGAAATTTGCACCTTTTGTTTTTTTAAACAATTATATATAATGATGTTTAAGAGTTTATTACTTGTAAATATAATAGGTTGAACTTTCTCAAATATTATTTGATGTTTAAGTTCAAAGTATATTAAAAGATAACATATAAAATATTTAACTAAAAGTAATATGGAGTATTTGGTTAGTCATAATCAATATTTTATATTTGACTTATACATATTTAATTAAAGATATTAAAGAAAAATGTAACGTATTTTCTATTTTTTCATGTCGTTTATAATACTATATTATTTAATAATCATTACTTTTGTTTTGATTATTCAAATGCACTCGCGATCACTATGTACATACACACTCGTACACATACTTGTTATCACACTATTGAAACCTATCAAAATCTCATATATATTCAATTTGTCCAATATAATTTTTTTCATTCCCAGACTATAAAAACTTATCTCTTAGTAGTTTTTTTAAAGTTGTGTTTTTAATATATACAGTAACTCTTCAAAATATAATTTTATTAATGGATTTAATAGTCTAAGTTTTATAACTTTTTCAAAATATTTTTTTACGTAATGTAAACCATTGTGAGACACTCACTTTAATCATCTCTACATATCAAAATAAATATTTCAATTAATATAATGAAAATTACTCCCTCCATTCAACTCCACTTTGCAAGTATTCCTTTTTCGTCCATTCAACTCCACTTTACATGTTTCCTAATTTGGCTAAGAAAATGATCATTCTATCCTTATTGAAAATCTATATTTACAAAAAATATCATCCATACCCCACAGTAATCCACCATAAAACCCCACCTTTATATTTTTTAAATATTTTTAACCTCACCATTCTCTTTCCCTATGTACTTTTAATAGTTTTTTTAATCCGCTCCTTAATACCCGTGCAAAAAGCAAACTTGCAAAGTGGAGTTGAATGGAGGGAATATACTCAATTGAAAGCATTTTTCACAATGAACGTAATTATTTACATTTTAAAATTTTTATCAAAATAACTTTTTAGTAAATTTAGAATCAAATTATCGTAATTATTTAATAAAATTTTATAATAAAATTTATTAAACTATAATTAATATTTTGATGAGATTTATACAACATTTATTATGTTTGTATTTAATTTCAGCTGTAATTAATAAGTGTATTTAGAGCTGGGTTGACACGTGGCGCATCCACAGCGTTTCAACTTGATTATATATATATATATATATATATATATATATATATATATATATATATATATATATATATATATATATATATATATATATATATAAGATTTTATATTTCATTCGATTTCAAAGTAATTAGTTTAGAATCAACCAACCGAAACCCCCCCAACAATTGTTACTTTAATAGATTAAAAATAGCAAATAGAATTGATCTTGTCTCTCTGTGGTTCGACCCTTACTATCACTAGCTATAGTTTTAGTTTGGTTTATAAATTAAATTTTGATACAAAACGACGGTATCAATAATCATCTTACGTAATGTGCTAATTGGTTATTTGAAGGAATGCTAATTAGTGTTGTGTTTCTCTTTTCCTAGACCGAGACTTGACTACATGACACTCCCACTACCACTAACTCCCTTAATTAATCATTTACTTACATTCTAGTTATTTCTTTCTATTTCCGTTAGTTTAATTAATTTTAGAATTTTCAAACATTAAATCATTTTGTCCGACTAAACTAGAACTAGACCAAGACTTGTAGCCTAATCCCACCATCCTTGTGGTTCGACCTCGATTATTACTTAATTGAGTTATAAATTTGTTTGATAGGGTGTGACAACTTAACCCTCATTAAAATGGCGCCGTTGCCGGGGATGGTGCTTTGTTAGATATAAGTCTTAGTTTAGTTCTTGGATTAGTTATTTTATTGCTTTTTCATAAAAACAAAAAAGGAAAAAACCAAAAATAATGGATATTTGAAAAAAGAAAAAAAATATGTTGTTTGTTCATTCCTTGCAATCTTTAGTTGATAGTTATTAGTCATTCCATTTAGCATCTTTCATTCTATAATGTTTTCATCCATGTCTTTACGTGACCATAGTAGACCCGATCCAAACTTGTTTGCCTCTCCTATTGATATTGAAGAGGATGTGGAGCTTGGTTTGCATCCGGATTGGGTTGAAATCTTTTAAAAAGATGTGTTTCTTGGTTTACAAATGAGAGTGTGTTGGACCATTTGCAGAGTTTTAATAGAAAGTGCATTTTGGTGAAAAAGAATGGTGTGCCTGAACATGTTATAAAACTCATGCTCTTTCTTCTTACCCTTGGGGATGGAGCCGAGAGATGGTTATATTCTCACCCTCATAGCACTTTTTCTACATGGGATGACCTTGTCCAAGCCTTTCTTACCAAATACTTTTCACCTTTGAAAACCACTGAACTAAGACATGAGATCTTTATTGTAATACCTGGACACTTTGGGACCCATAAAGGACCTCGGGACACGCGGGGGACCCACGTGTACTCGGAAGTAAAGTGTGACCGTACACTAGACCAAGTGCAATTGGTAACAGACCGAGTGCAGCTGTCACTAGACCAAGTGTAACTGTCACTAGACCAAGTGCAGCGGCACTCGACCAAGTAAAGGTGGCACCCGACCAAGTAAAGGTGGCACTCGACCAAGTGGAGGTGGCACTCGACCGAGTGCCACCAACACTCAACCGAGTAGCACTTCACTCGACCGAGTGCCCTCTGGGCAGCAACCCAGAGCTCTTGTTGTGTGTCACTCGACCGAGTGGATGGTTCACTTGACCGAGTGGAGAGCCTCACTCGACTGAGTGGAGAGCCTCAATCGACTAAGTGAACCGAGCACTCGACCGAGTGCCATGTCTCTTTCTCTAGAAACGCGTGGAAGCCTTATCTCTTTAACCCTCTCTTTTCAGATTTCCTTCCATTTTCAGTCCCAACTTATCTTCAAACTCCCTCAAACACCCACAACTCTCTAGAAATTCCCCATGAACACTAACTAGAAGACCAAGCCTAGATTTTGAAGGATTATTCACCAACCTTGATTCCTTCTCTTTCCCTTCCACTAGATGAGATGGTTTTATAATATGGATGCTTGGTGGTTGCGGATTGTTTATGGAGTATGCTAAAATGTATGTTAATCCTACTCGGTTTCAATAATGTGGTCGTTAAATATGTTGTGGTTAATGTTGTAATTAGAGTCACATAATTAGACTAATTATATTATAACATATTTAGTGGATAATAGCATCATTAAGGAGATAAGTATGTTGGTTGGATTGCATTATAACATGATATTGGATAAGAAGATTGGATGAGTCAGTAATTGGCATATTGTGTGGCATCTTGAATTTATTATACTTGTCATGTATATTGGATAATATGACGGTTGTGACTGTTGGTTGTTGTTGAGGAAACGGAAGGCGGTCGGGAGACCGTCTTTCGCTTGAGTGGCCTCTTGGAGCTTCCCACTCCAAGAGGGATGTGCACATTAATGACTTGAGTACGGAGGGACTCGTGTGGTTGAGACACGACGTCTGGCAGGGGATCCGCTTGGCTTCCGGACCCGGTATGTCTGGGCGTCTCCCGGTACCTATTTGTGGTTGTTGGTATGTCTGGGTGTGTCGCGGTACCAGTGTAGTTGTCGGTATGTCTGGGCGTGTCCAGGTACCGTGGTGGTTGTGGCCTGTGGGTACGTCTAGGCGTGTCCCGGTACCGGAGGGATTTTTATTTAATAGCGTCTCATTCATATTATAGTTATGTTTCATACTCACACACTTTGAGTTGTGTCACTTTATTTATTGAAACTGACGTTTGTGTGTCTGTGTAATTGTCACCTATTTCCGGGGTGGCCTGTGTCGATCCATATGGGGAGCAAGTTGAGTACAGGTCTTGCTTGATGACGTGATCGGGATTTGGGCCGCACCTTGGACTCGGAATCGAGTAGCATAGCATAGATGACATAGACGGTAGTCAACTTGTAATTTGTATAGTTCACACTTATTCATTTGTTTACATTTATGTAATCACTAAACTTGTTATTTATTTAATAAAGTTTCTTAATTGTAATTCCGATATCACTGCCTCGGGAAACCGAGACGGTAATATTTCCTAATCACCTTGGACGGGTAAGAAGGGGGTGTTACATTTACCTTCCATCAAGGCGAGTTTGAAAGTTTGAGTGAGACTTGGGAAAGGTTAAATGAACTTTTGAGAGCTTGTCCTCATCATGGGATCCCAATTTGGCTAATCTAGCAATCTTTCTTTAACTATTTGTATCAATCTGTTAAAGAATTGATAAATGCATCGGCCGGAGGTGCTGTAAAACCCCCATAGGTCGGGACCCTTCCTCTAGGCAATTCCCATCATATGAAGGTTTCACAAGCCTTGGTTTCCCAAGAATGTAGTGCGAACAACAAGTAAAGAAGTACTTTAGATTACATAAATAGTTAAGTTGTAAATTTAAGTGACCACAAGTTAAGGAATATGAAAATCATCCCAATAGTATAACCAAATCGAATGGAGTTTAAATGTCAAAAACTAAATAAGAACAAGTGGCGATAACGAGGTAGACCGCTCCCAAGCCCGCTACTCAAACATGCGCACCTGTCGACTCTGCTCCCCATATGGGCGGAAATCACCATATGGTTCATCATAGACATTCGAACCCAAGTGTTAGCCAATAATATAAATGTTCAATAATAAACGAGAGATGCAACTAACTTACTAATTTAATGACGTATGAAATCATGACAAGTACCCACCTCCTCCAACCGTGACCGGGACACGCCCACGACGTCACCAATACCACTAAGGTACTCGGAACACGTCCATGGTACCGGGCCCGAGTGCGACTTGAGTCCCCTGCCAGACAACATGCCTCACCGCATGAGTCCCACTATAACCCAAGTACTCAATGTGCACATTCCCTTGGAGTGGGAAGCTCCAAGGGAGACTTGAGCGAAAGATGGTTTCCCAACCGTCTTCCGTCTGCAAAACCATCACCAACATCCTCCAACAATCTCCAATGTCAACAATTCACCAACAACAAGAACAAATAACCAAACAAGCATACCATTTAATTCATACAACAACCAATTCATGCTCATAACATCATTTATTCATTTTCTCTTCTTTTAATTGCTTATTAACATGTTATAATGCAAGATAATTAATACTAGAATCAGTCACCATACTCATTCTTCCCAAAATCATCATGAGACCACAATATGTACCAAACCCTAATTATCTAAAACATGTTATAATACAACTACTATGAGATAAATGTAATTAATGGTGTTAAATGCACAATTAAACACTCATAACATCATAGCTAAGTAGGGAAACCCTACCTTGAGCTTATTTCCACAATTCCACAAGCTACTCCCTAGAAATGCTCCTCAATGAAGCTTCCTACACATATTAATTATTATAATAAGTACTACAATCTATTATAACAACATACTAACTTAACCCCTTGAATTCTTACAACATAAGTAAGTAAGGATTAATCTACTAACTAAATAGAGTTATTAAAACAAAATAGAGGAGAAGAGGAAGTGTAGATCTACTTACAACAAAGAAGAAAGGCTAAGGAGGCAAGAATCTCCTTTAAAAAAATTAGGGTTCTTGAGAGGATTTGATAGTGGGGAGTTTAGAGAGAAGTTGGGGAGATGTATAGAGTGGTGAATAGTGTTTGAGAGGGGTTTTGGTGTAGGAAATATGAAGTGATAGGGTTATGAAAGCGACATCTCACCAAACATTTCCCATATAAAATTCACTCGACCGGCACTAGATCAAGTCGAAGCCCACTCTATCGGCACTCGGTCGAGTGGAAGCCCACTCGATCGAGTGGTGGCTTCACTCGGTCGAGTGGATGGTCACTTGGTCGAGTGACCGACTTTCCAGGCTTTCTAGCCTACTGTATTGGAGTACTCGGTCCTCCACTCGGTCGAGTGGATCTGCACTCAGCCGAGTGGGTTCTTTATTCAGTCTAGCTATATTTAAATAAATACGAGGTATTACAATCTACCCCCCTTAAAAGAACTTCGTCCCCGAAGTTCACTCCCGACACTAGGTATGGAATATAGCCCCCCCAAGGTGCACTATGGCGAGTCGGGGTAAATATAAGACTAGTGTTGACTCAAAGGCGAGTTAGGTGGCGGTTAACTACATATACGAAAAGAGAGAAAAGTTTATTTAAGGTACTTTCGTAGTACGCCATACCCCTCTAGAATCATGGTTACGATCCCATAACCGACTTATACCTGCTCAAAAAGGTGAGGGTATCGCTCTTTCATGTTCTCCTCGGCCTCCCATGTGGCCTCCTCCACAAGGTGCTTGGACCACAACACTTTCACCAAGATTGTCTCACCATGTCTTGTCTTCCTAACCTTTCGGTCTACGATTTATTTTAGTGTTTTCACATATGTTGGGGCATCATCAAGTTCAATCATCTCCGCTTCGAGCACGTGAGAGGGATCCTTTATGTACTTGTGCAATTGTGACACGTGGAATACATTGTGAAGTCGGTCTAAGGCCGGTGGAAGTGATAAGCAATAAGCCACTTCCCCGACTCTATCCAAGATTTCATAGGGGCCAATGAACTTTTGGCTCAACTTGCCCTTTTTTCTAAATCTCATGACTCCTCTCATGGGTGAAACCTTGAGTAGTACCTTGTCTCCTACTGCAAATTCTATGTCACTTCTCCTCAAGTCGGCGTAGCTCTTTTGCCTATCTTGTGCGGCTCTTATCTTCTCACGGATTACACGGACTTGATCAACCATATCTTGGATCATTTGGGGCCCTAAAATCACGGTTTCGGTACTATCGTCCCAACATATCGGACTTCGGCATTTCCTCCCATATAAAGCCTCAAATGGGGCCATACCAATGCTAGCTATTGTTGTAGGAGAAATCGATCAAGTGTAACCTTTCTTCCCATGAACCTCCAAATTCTAGAACACAAGCTCTCAACATGTCTTCCAACGTTTGAATTGTCCTTTCTATTTGTCCGTCCGTCGCGGGATGGAAGGCCGTGCTCATTTTCAATTGAGTTCCCAAGGAGCTTTGAAGCTCTTGCCAAAACCTAGAGATGAACCGCGAATCTCGATCCGAAACAATGTCTTTTGGGAATCCATGAAGCTTGACCACATACTTGCAATATGCATTAGCTAGTTCTACCTTGCTCCAAGTATCCTTCATTGGAATTAAGTGAGCCGACTTGGTTAGTCTATCCACGATAACCCAAATCATATTGTTCCCTTTTTGAGTCCTTGTTAAGCCCACTATGAAGTCCATGGAGATTGACTCCCATTTCCATTCCGGCACATCCAAAGGTTGCACCTTCCCTTGCGGTCTCTTGTGCTCCCCTTTTACTCTTTGGCAAGTCAAACATCTTGCCAAAAATTCCGCCACTTCCTTTTTCATATTCGGCCACCAAAAGGTCTTCTTGAGGTCTTTGTATAGCTTGTCACCACCCGGGTGCACCGAGTATGGTGTACTATGAGCTTCGTTCATTATCTTCTTCTTAAGCTCTTCATCCCATGGCACGCACCATCTCCCTTTGAATCTAAGGCTCCCATCCATATGTAACTCAAACCTTGAAGGTTCCCCTTTATCTAATACTCCTTTCCATTCTTGGATCTTTACATCACTTGTTTGTCTTTCCCGAATTTCCTCATACAACTCGGGTTCTAGAGTTAAGTCTCCAATTGATTCCCTCTTCCTTATCATATGAATTCCCATTTCCTTTACGTCTTCCTTGAATCTTATCATGGACAATGCGGTACATAAGGAGTGCACCAACTTTCTACTCAAGGCATCGGCCACCATATTAGCTTTGCCTTCATGGTAGAGTATTTCCACGTTATAACCCCCAATTAGCTCAATCCATCTCCTTTGCCTCATATTCAACTCCTTTTGGGTGTAGATTTACTTCAAACTTTTGTGGTCGAAAAACACCTTAAAGGTTGTTCCATACAAGTAGTGCCTCCAAATTTTCAATGTAAAAGCAACGGCTGCTATTTCTAAGTCATGAGTCGGGTAATTATCCTCATGAGTCTTCAATTGTCTTGATGTATAGGCTATGACCCTACCATTTTGCATAAGTACACACCCTAAGCCATTCTTTGATGCATCGGTGTAAACCTCAAAATTCTCACTCCCTTCCGGCAAGGCTAATAATGGGGTCATGGTTAGGCGCTCCTTTAGAGTTAAGAAGGCCGTCTCACAACTCTCGTCCCACTTGAAACGACTCTCCTTCTTCATTAGCGATGTCAAAGGTCTTGCAATCTTAGAGAAATCTTTCACAAACCGCCGATAGTACCCGTCTAGACCTAAGAAGCTTCTAACCTCCGCCACATTCTTGGGTGCTACCCACTTAGACACGGCCTCAATCTTGGTGGGATCCACAGAAACTCCTTCCTTTGACACGATATGGCCCAAGAAAGCCACTTTCTCTAGACAAAACTCACACTTACTAAGCTTTGCATAAAGTTGGTGCTCTCTCAAGGTTTGCAATACTATCCTTAGGTGCTCCTTATGCTCTTCTTTGGTCTTGGAGTAGACCAAGATATCATCTATGAATACCACCACGAACTTGTCGAAGTACGGACTAAACACCCTATTCATAAGATCCATGAAAGCGGCCGGTGCATTTGTTAGTCCAAACGGCATTACTACAAACTCATAATGTTCATATCTTGATCTAAAAGCGGTCTTTGGGATGTCCTCATCTTTGATCTTCAATTGGTGATAGCCTGAACGTAGGTCAATCTTTGAAAACACTCCGGCTCCACTAAGTTGGTCGAACAACTCATCAATCCTTGGTAGAGGGTATTTGTTTTTGACGGTAACATTGTTCAACTCCCTATAGTCAATGCACAATCTCAACGTTCCATCCTTCTTCTTTACAAATAGAACCGGTGCTCCCCAAGGTGAAACACTCGGTCTAATGTAACCTTTGTCCGCTAATTCCCGAAGTTGTTTCATCAATCCTTCTAGCTCCTTTGGACCCATCCGGTACGGGCCTTAGAAATCGGTCCTGCACCCGGTCTCAAGTCCACTTCGAACTCCACTTCTCTCGGTGGAGGTAATCCGGGCAATTCCTCCGGAAATACATCCTCGAATTCTCCCACCACCAGTATATCCCTAGCTTGAGGCCTCTCCACACTAGTATCCCACACGTGGCATAACATCATTGGGCACTTCTTCTTTAGGCAAGTCTTTAGGGTCATCACCGAAACTCGTTTTACCTTAGGCTTGACTAGGTAACCTTTGTATGACACCCTAGTACCCTTAGGTCCTTTAAAAGAAATCTTCTTTTGGTAGCAATATATGTTGGATTTGTGTTTACTTAACCAATCCATTCCTATAATTATCTCAAACCCCTCCAAGGGAAATTCAAAAAGGTCTACCTGGAAATTTGTTTTGTGAATTAAGACGGGTACCTTTTTATAAATCCTTTAACATGTAGTAGACTCCCCCGAAGGTAAGGTCACATCATCCTTAGCTAGTTCGCCCTCCCCCAATCCTAGGGTCGGTACACAACTCCTTGACACAAAAGAATGTGTAGCTCCCGAGTAAAATAAAACAAAGCATGGGTCAGAGTTAACAAGAAATGTACCGGATACAACGTGAGCGTCTTCCTCAGCACTCCTCTTGTCCATGGCAAAGAGTTTGCCACTAGTCTTGGGTGCTCCTTGGACCGTGCTAGCCGATTGAGTTGGCCTATTCCCGGAAGTATTGCCGCCCGCATAGCTTGTTGCCCTTGATGGGGTTCCCCGGTTGAAGTTCCCTCGATTGTTTCCACCATTGAAGTTGGGATTTGCATTCCTTGGGTTACTCAAAGACCCCGAGTTCCGGTTGCTTGCCCTGCTTTGGGAAGGGGTGTAGTAAGAGTTTCCTTGCCCAAATCTCCGGTTATGTTCCTTTTGAGCACTAGTGCATTCCACCGTTTTGGGGCCGAGGCCTTCGGCTAACCTAGCCTCCTCCGTCCCTCGGGACCAACAAGGGGTGCGACTAACTCCCCGTGAGGTAGCTGTATGATTTTCCGAACAAGTAGGGTGATTCATTTCGATCATGGGAATCCAAAATCCCAGGTTTCTGCACCTGTTCCAGCATTTGAGTCTGAGCCTTTTTCTGAGAAAAGGATCCCTTCGTGGTTTTACAACGATAAAGAGCATTATATCCACATACCTGATGAAAATGCAGATAATTTTCTTCAACGTGGATACTATGGTGGGCATACCGACGAAGCACCTTAACCCTCCTCTTTCACTAGCGGCCCTATTCCTGTAGTTGCTTGTCCCACCAAAGCTATTTCCTTGCGCTCCTCCCGAGTACGACTTGGATTAGTTAAAAGTAACCTTCTTGGGTTGATACCCTCCTTCACCTTCATTCCTCCTTTTTTCCCCGGACATCTCCTTAGCATCGTTGGTGACACCGAGTAGCCTCTCCGCGTTACCGGCCCTAGCATAGACTTCTTTCACACTAGACAAATCTTCGGGTGGGAGCTTCACCAAGAGCTTGACAGTGAAACCTCCCTCAAACTTGAGAGCCAAATAAGATTGGCTAAGGTGAAGGTCCTCCACGTAAGTAGCAAGCTCACAAAAGCGGATGTAGTAGTCTTGCACGGTCATATCATCGGTCATAACGAACCGCTCAAATTCCGCTCGAAGCTTGCGCCTCACGTTCTCGGGGATGAACTCATTCCTCATCTCCATCTTGAAATCGGTCTAAGGGATGGCGGATTCGCCCCTCTCTTCATAGAAGTTACTCATAGCTTCCTGCTCCTTGTACCACCAACCTCCCGCAAGTCCTCCCAAGTAGAAGGCGGCTTGCTCCACCTTAAGCTATTCCGGGCACCTCAACACCTCTAACACGTTCTCCATCTCTCTTACCCAATCGCTAAGAGGTAAGTATCCCACACCCCAAGGTACTTGGTGGGGCGGTGGCATGAGATGGCGGTGCTTACGGCCGAGGCATCCATTGCCGCATCTCTCTCTCTCTCTCGTGACATTTCTAAGAGCTTCTATGAGGGCCTCATTTTGAGCAATAAGCCACTCTATTTCATCCTCGGACACGCGAGGTAGAGGGGAATGAGTCCTTGCACGGGGTCTTGGCATAATGTCTCTTCAATAAGCATAAAAAACATCAATACATGCCTCAAAACACGAGCCAATGGGTATTGACCACTATACAGGTCCACTCGGTCGAGTGAGGAAAGTCACTCGGTCGAGTGGTGAGCCTACTCGATCGAGTGGTGTCCAACTTGGTCGAGTGTCTCAACAATCATAAGGTTTCCCAAAATCCCCAGGGGTCCACTCGATCGAGTGGTCTCACAGCTCGGTCGAGTGCAATACACTCGGTCGAGTGAATCCTTCACTCGGTCGAGTGTCACAACAATCAGAATGTTTCCAAAATTCTCCCATAATCCACTCGGTCGAGTGGCCATAATACTCGGTCGAGTAGGACACACTCGATCGAGTGATACCTTCACTCGGTCGAGTGTGGCAACTTACAGGAGCTCTTTTGATTCTGGAAAGGCATCCACTCGGTCGAGTGCTATCTAGTCGGCCGAGTTCCTCTCTTCACTTGGCCGAGCGCATTACATAAGGGCTATTTACTCATTCTAACTCACACAAGTCCACATATAACCCTATTCACACGTTCCTATATGCAATCACGGGAGAGAATATAGACATAGACACAACATATGACACACCTAGGATGGTACTTAACACGTATACTTACTCTTATACATCCCACATATCTTCCTCAAAAGTCTACCATTATTGAGGATATTATCATGTAGGACATCACCAAGCATACAAAATTCCACAACATCAAGAAAGAAGTATGCAACATTCATATGCACCAAACACGTCCCATTACCCACGCGTAGTGACCGACTTAACTTAAGAGGGTAATTACTCAACCTTGAGACGTCTCCCAAGCTTGTCAGAAACCCTCTAAAACTCAAACCGGGTTCATTTTAATTTTGACTCATCCTAGTTCCTTGGTTCATTGGTTAGGCTCCAAAACCGTCGCTGTGGGACCCTTCCTCTAAGCAATTTCCATCATATGGAGGTGTCACAAGCTTTGGTTTCTCAAGAGTGTAGTGCGAACAACAAGTAAAGAAGTACTTTAGATTACATAAATAGTTAAGTTGTAAAGTTAAGTGACCACAAGTTAAGGGATATGAAAATCATCCCAATAGTACAACCAAATCGAATGTAGTTTAAATGTCAAAAACTAAATAAGAAAAAGTGGCAACAACAAGGCAGACCGCTCCCAAGCCCGCTACTCAAACATGCGCACCTGTCGACTCTGCTCCCCATATGGGCGGAAATCACCATATGGTTCATCAAAGATATTCAAACCCAAGTGTTAGCCAATGATATAAATGTTCAATAATAACGAGAGATGTAGCTAACTTACTAATTTAATGATGTACGAAAAAATGACAAGTACCCACCTCCTCCAACCGTGACCGGGACACGCCCACGACATCACACATACCACTAAGGTACTCGGAACACGTCCGTGGTACCGGGCCCGAGTGCGACTCGAGTCCCCTGCCAGACAACATGCCTCACCGTATGAGTCCCTACATAACCCAAGTACTCAATGTGCACAATTCCTTGGAGTGGGAAGCTCCAAGGGAGACTTGAGCGGAAGACGGTTGCCCAACCATCTTCCGTTTCCAAAACCATCACCAACATCCTCCAACAATCTCCAATGTCAACAATTCACTAACAACAAGAACAATTAACCAAACAAGCATACTATTTAATTCATACAACAACCAATTCATGCTTATAACATAATTAATTCATTTTCTTTTCTTTTAATTGCTTATTAACATGTTATAATACACGATAATTAATACTAGAATCATTCACCATACTCATTCTTCCCAAAATCATCATGAGACCACAATATGTACCGAACCCTAATTATCTAAAACATGTTATAATGCAACTACTATGAGATAAATGTAATTAATGGTGTTAAATGCACAATTAAACACTCATAACATCATAGCTAAGTAGGGAAACCCTACCTTAAGCTTATTTCCACAATTCCACAACCTACTCCCCAGAAATGCTCCTCAATGAAGCTTTATACACATATTAATTATTATAATCAATACTACAATCTATTATAACAACATACTAAGTTAATCCCTTGAATTCTTACAACATAAGTAAGTAAGGATTAATCTACTTAATAAATAGAGTTATTAAAAGAAAATAGAGGAGAAGAGGAAGTGTAGATCTACTTACAACAAAGAAGAAGGGCTAAGGAGGCAAGAATCTCCTTTTAGAAAAATTAGGGTTCTTGAGAGGATTTGATGGTGGGGAGTTTAAAGAGAAGTTGGGGAGATGTAGAGAGTGGTGAATAGTGTTTGAGAGGGGTTTTGGTGTAAGAAATCTGAAGTGATAGGGTTATGAAAGCGACATCTCACCAAATATTTCCCGTATAAAATTCACTCGACCGACACTAGGTCAAGTGGAAGCCCACTCTATCGGCACTCGGTCGAGTGGAAGCCCACTCGATCGAGTAGAGGCTTCACTCGGTCAAGTGGATGGTCACTTGGTCGAGTGACTGACTTTCCAGGTTTTCCAGCCTATTATATTGGAGTACTCGGTCCTCCACTCGATCGAGTGGATCTGCACTAAGCCGAGTGGGTTCTTTATTCGGTCTATCTATACTTAAATAAATAGGAGGTATTATAGGTGCCTTTGATAGTTTGGGTGATGATGAGGCAAGATCTTTATTTGAAAAAGTGGCTAAGACGGATGCTAATTATGGGTTTGGGAGAGTGACATGATTAATTGAACCACAAGTTGAGGTTGAATCTCCCTCTTATATTCAAATGTTCAACACAATCGTGTTAACCCTCCCTCCATAATTGATTATGATGTGCATGCATTTTCATTTTCATATTCTTGTGATACTTGTGGTTATTTGGGATATGATTCTTGTGGTTGTTCTTTATATACATCCCTGTGGACATAGGCCACCTACACGCCAATCTGTGGACATGCAGCGGTCTAAGAGTCACGTTCGGTGACGTAGAAATGCTCTCGACCGGATCGCTTTAGATAGGTCAATTTCGTCTCGATGAAGGTCTCGAAACGATGCAGAGATAATGTTCGAACTCAACACCAAACAATTATGGGATGCCTGGAAATCGTTCGAACCCACTTTATACCTCGGTCAAACGAAGCACAAAGCAGTGCTTGACATAGGTACTAAAGATAAGGACTCGTCCCTCTTTTAGCATCCTATCACTAGAATGACTCTCGTACGCTCTGGATAAGGCCATCCACTATCCAAAGGTTCCGAGTAAGAGGTGAGGGTACATATTGGGAAGGTCTTTAATCAAACACCCAATCCCGCCCGCGGTAGTGGCCTCTACTGATCGATCTTGGTTGGTAAGTGCAAAAGTTGATAAAACGGGTTTAAAGCATAAATGCGCATCCACAAGTTTAAACCTAACATGTGAGATTTTCTATGTCGGTTGTTTATCCAAATATAAAGTAATTTATGTCGAGTTGTATTTAAATGTTGATTTGCATGCAAATATGGAAATTAAACATTCATTTACCAAGTTAGGTTTAGGTGCTTAACACGATCCATTTGTCTTAGAAAAGTGCCTGAAAATGATAAAATGTAAAATATTAATTCATCAATCTGTTCCGTCATATATCCGTGTTAACCGAAATCAGGATCATCATGGACAAGTGGTGGGAATGAAGCAGAATAGTGCCAGGCAACCCCTTTGGGGCGCGGGCCTATGGGCGATACAAAGGGGCTTCCCATGGTTTTGCACAAGGTGAAGAAAAGAAGGATATTGGGGCACGAGCCAGACAGCAACCCAAGTGAGCCTTCTGGATTTGCAAAAGGTTGTTAAAGACCGTTCTAAAAGGTCGTTAAAACCACTTTTGTTAAGAAAAGGTCGTTAAGACCGCTTTTGTTGAGAAGGTCATTAAGACCACTTTTGTGTTAAATTAAGTGTAGAACATGACTCGGAATATCCGTCATTATGTTGATGATACTCGTTTTCGGGTTTGACTTTCCAAGCTTGACGTGAATAGTTTTATAAATAAACATGTAAAATGTATTTTCTTAACCGTGTCATCACCGTACTCGAATTAAATCGACATGGCATATATGTTAGCTAAGGGTGATATGCAATATGGTCAAGATGATGAGAAAAATAAGATGAAATAAAAGGAAAACTGTTTGATATGAGCTAATTATATTAAGTTCATTGCTTTGTAATTAGTCAATATTTATCATCGTTCTTGGGATTAAACTGACATGATATATGTGAACCAAGAATGATTATAAATATGACTAAAATGGTTGCAAATGTGAATAAAAGAGAAAATGAAAGAAATAGGAGATGAAAATGTTCAAATCTCCGTAAAATTTTTATTAACTAATGATATCATCGTAACACGGGATAAAACAGTCATGGTATAAATAACCAAGGATGATTTCAATAATGGTAAAAAATGTTTATCATAAAAATGATTTGTAATGGTAAAAAACGTTTTAGGAAAAGAAAGAAAAAAAGAAAAAAAACATAAGGAAGGACGAACTCAAACACGTTGAGTTCTGACCTGAGAAGCCATATGAGGCGTGAGCCCCTAGGCAAGGCAACCAGCCTCTGTCTCATGCCAAAACTCAGTTTTGGCTCGATCTTTCCAAGTTCTGAATCTTGTTATGCATGTTTTATAATGTTAAAGTCATGAAAACAATAAAAAGAACAAGAAATGAGAGGATTAATCTTTTTCCTCATACTTACATGCTCGGTTGCTTGACGAGAAATCGACAGTGTAAAACTTATGAGTTGGAAAACTTGATTTGAAAAACCGTTTTCTAAATATGGAGTGTTGCTTTGCTTTAGTGTGGGTGTAGTTGGTCGAAGTGGTAAGTCAAGTGTTTTTAACGCACGATGATGGTACCAAACAATGTGTAAGGTTCGTGTTTTCAACCGTGTTTTCAATCGGTAGGTAAAAAATAAACGTCGGTTTTTGACTTTAGAAGCCGAGGTCTAGAATTTTAAGGGTGAAAGAAGGGGCGGACTGTCGCGTGGTTCTAAATGGTGGTGCTTGAGGGGTATTTATTGAGGAATGTGTGGTGTTGTGCATTTCGGGCGATGTGGCCATAATAGCCACCCATTGAGGCGCAAGTATGTGGGCAACACAAGGAGCTGTCTTGTCGCTCCCTTTCGTAAATTTAGAATTTTTGGTTTATTCTATCCTAGGTTTTGTTAGGATGTGTTTTGCGGTTGATTTTGTTTTCTTAGACGTGTAAGCTTGTGTTTGGGTGTTAATTAGGGTGGGTAATTTGTGTTTGACCCGGGTTAGGTTTTGTGTTGAGTCGGGATTTGAATTTTGAGTCGTTTTTTGGTCCGGTGCCGGTTTTCACTCTAATTATTGTCATTGTGACCCCGTCATTGTGCATAAAACACTCCAGGTATTTTTGAAATGTTTTAACATGTTTTTCATTTTCGAAAACGGTTTTTGAGCTTTACGACACACAGTTATACAAATTGTCGATCAAACGTAACGATTTCGGAAACATGTTGTAGTCCGATAATCATCGGGTGTTTGTTGGGGATTCCACAGATACCGGGTGCGGGTCGTTTAAAGTCGATTAGACTACTTATAAAGGCTCGCCAGCCATAGGAAGGAGTGAGGCATCTTAGGGATATGTCCCTGATTTGTTCTTGCACGTGCGTAGAAGCTCACCAGCCATTGATGACCGAGTGATTGACTTTGGGAAATGGCCTGAATCATCGAGCCTATTTCAATTGGTTGCTTGTTATCGGTGCCTGGAGACTCACCTGCCACTGATGGTCGAGTGATCGACTGCGGGAAATTGCATGAATCATCGGGCCTATTTCAAGAGGTTGTCTGTCAATGGTGCGTAGAGACTCGCTAGCCTTTGATGGTCGAGTGACCGACTGCGGGAAATGGTCTGAATCATCGGGCCTATTTTAAGAGGTTGTCTGTCGTCGGTCTATAGAGACTCGCCAGCCATTGATGGTCAAGTGATCGAATGCGGGAAATGGCCTGAATCATTGGGCCTATTTCAAGAGTTTGTCTGTTATCGGTGCTTAGAGACTCGCCAGCCATTGATGGTCGAGTGATCGACTGCGAGAAATGGCCTGAATCATGGGGCCTATTTCAAGAGGTTGTTTATCGAACTGACCCATTAGGGAGCGATGTCATCTCAAGGAATGTCAATCCTCTTGGTTCCGTTTGCTTTTGTTTGCATTTGTGTTGATTGAATTAGGACGAACCCTAATTCGTCTCAAATTGAATTGGGCGTTTTTATTTCGCTCATTTTTGGGTGAAATTGATGCTTGAATTAGGTAAGAAACCTGTTTAGGAGTATAAGGGTGCTTTTAGTTTGCATTTTGGTCCCCGTTCCCGTCTCATATGTGCGAAAAACGCGAATGAGGCGTGAAATATCTTATTTCGCAATGTTGTGCTCGTTTGCTCGAGTTGTGGACCCCACTAGGTTGCATTGTAGTCGGGAAAGACCGTCTTTGCTCAGCGAAACCCTTGTCGTACGCGAGGGGTGAAAATTTTGCATTTTGCCCTTGTTAGACGGTCTTATGCTGGCGAAATAAGCACCTGTTTGGGCTGAAACTGAGCCGTCTTGTTTTGACGTGTTCCCTAAAGATAGTTTAGGTCACATTGTCGTGGCCGCTTTTGAATTTTTTTTCCGTGCTTAATCCGGCGTAATATTGGCTTGCTTGAGCATTGTAAAGTGTCTGGTGAGGACTGGTGTATATTTTGTTTTCGTAGGATTTATGTTAGCCTAGGGGGATTTAGTTGCTTCGTTGTTTCCTAGACTCGTCTTTTGCTTGAAAAAAGGGCGAGTCGAATCTTTCGTGGATTTTTGTGTGATTTTTGTGAAATATTTTGCTGGATGGGATTGGGCGGGTTTGCCCTTGTTGGGTTTTTGTTGTTTTGTATTTGCAGGTGATTTTTATTTTGGTTTTTTGGTTTTGCTTATTTTATGCCGTCGTAATGTCGAAATTTCGACTGACGTTGTTTTTGTTTTGGTTTCAGGTGATTGTTCGGGGTCTGCTAGGCCCGTTGGTCCCAGTTCAGGGACGCTGGAGGAGGAGGTTGTGAGGTCCTAGGGGTCTTTGGCTCAATTAGGGCCAGTTAGTGCTTCGGGGCAAGCTCCCGAGGCAGTTGTGGAGGACGTTGTTGAAGAGGAGCCTGTCGTTAAAGCTGTTGGTGCAGAGGGAGCTGCAGGGGATCAGGAGGAGCGTAGGACAACTTTTGGTGCTGAAGGGTCTCGGGCGGAGTCCAAGGCTGGTTCTTCTGAGAGGAGGGTCACCACCAGGAGGAGACCTTCTCGGGTCTCCAGGCAGGAGCTAGAGGGAGTCGTGCGGGTTGTTGAGATGGGTCATCACCGCACCATGCAGTCTTGCGGTACGAAGAGGCAGAGGGTTGAGATAGAGGCTTATAACGCTTTTGTCAGGGAGTTTGAGAGTAGACAAGTTTGGGTTCGGCGAGGGCTAAACCTGCGTGTAGCACCTGCTTGGGCTGAAGGATGGGACGGTAGCCAGTTGCTTCTGTGGCTTGACACTCACATCTCCTACAGTGCACACGAGGGCCTGATGAGTTTGCTATTTTGCTGGGCTTTGTCATTTTTGTTGTTGTGAGCCTGAATAGGCGTTCTGATACTGTTCTATTTTTAATTTCAGGAGGTTGCTACCATGAGAACGTTTTCAGGTTTCTTGACTTGCACGGGTTTCTTTGACGTCCTGCGAGCGGGTTCGAGGGTGTTGATAGAGAGGTCAGCCATCGGCCCACTAGTTGCAGCTTGAAGCGAGATTCAAGCGTCTTCGATTCGGTCGAACCTGTGTTTGATCCGTGCTATGTTGGATCGTTACTCTAACACGACGTCGTTGTTCCACAATCCAGTGCCGTTGGCGAGTCCTGACGCGGAGGCTCAGGCTGACGCAGAGGAGGCGTGGTTGTGGTTGTGGTACTTCATGGGTACTACGTACTTTGGTAAAAAGGGTGAACGCTTGTCGACCAAAATACCTCCCTTACTTGCTGACCTGGACGCCTTGGGTCAGTATGACTGGGTTACGCCTGCTTTGGCCCGGTTCACTCGCTACCTGCACTCCGTGGTCCGTCCAGAGATGATGGACGAGGGGAGTGCTCCTGCCTTGGTAGGTCCTGGCCTCATCCTAGAGGTAAGGGCGTTTTTGTGTTTTTTGTTTTGCTATTTTTTTTATTTTGTGGATTTGTGGGTGTTGGATTTCAATGTTTTAAAAGCTAGCTGTTTTTTTGTTGCTGTGCTTTATGTTGCAGGCTTGGTTGTTTTCTTACCTGCCTACCTTGCACCCGAAGACGGTGGGCGAGGTGCCTTGGGTTTACCCAGCTGTGAGGGGTTGGACGGTGGCTCGGAAGACGTCCACCAAGTCGACATACTTGGAGTGCAGGCGTCAGGTGAACGCCCTTTGGCTTGGGACGTGAGTTTCTATTCCTTATCCTCTCCATTTTGTGAGAATGGATAGAAATAGGGTGACTAGGCAGCTAGAAATCCTACGGTTAGTTAACTGGTTCTGTTATGAATTCAGTTTGTTGCGAGACCCTAGGAGCACTACACATGGGTGCATGCCTTCGTTGGAGAGCGCTTATGGCCTCGTAGTTATCGTCGCCTATACTTGGAGACGGAGATCGACCTAGTTTGGTACCCTCGTGTGCGTTTGGCTCGCCAGTGATTCAGCGAGACCTTCGTGGTGCCTGTCGACCCGCGTAGGGTGTTGTTCCAGGAGTCGACGCCCGACGAGGCTTCGGAGCACCTTCATGGTCGTGGAGGTGAGGAGTTATTGTTGCAGGGGTGTCCTACGAGACCTTTCGCTTATCGAGGCTTGCTTGGTACCCGATTGAGGTACGTTATCATCACCCCACGCTTGTTGCTTTTGTTTTTGGTAAAGGGAATTAGCGGTCCTTTTTGACGTGGTTTCTTATGTAGGGTGTTGAGCACCTCATGAGGACCCAGCCCCCAGCTTTCTCGGCACAGACCACCTACTTGGGGCCGAGTGGTGAGGAATCGAGTTGCGTCTACCAGAGGCTGCGGTTCCCGAGGTGACTGACGTCGGCATAGAGTGGAGGTTGAACTCTTCAGTTTGGGTTTTGCTTTTGAGTTGTGGTTTTTTTTGTTGAGGGGTTTGCTTTGTTGTGCAGGTGTCGGCTGGTAGTCATTAGGCTCTGTGGAAAATGGCTAACCGTTGGAGGGCGCTTGCTAGTGACCAAGCTAGGAGGGAGGCTCGACTCGTCCAGGTACCTTTTGTTGGTTGTCTTTGTGATTTTCCTTTTACTTTGCTTTCACAGCTTGTGAGTTTGACGATCCATGCTTTGTTTTGTAGAGCACTGCGGATCCGGCGGAGTTTGCCCGGGTTCATGCTGATTTGGATGAGGCAAGAGAGACGATATAGGCACAGGGGTTTGGACTCACCACTTGAGACCGGGAGTTGAGGCATCGCGAGGAGGACCTGCGGAGTTGGGATGCTGAGATTGCTTCTCTTAGAGCTCAGTTGGCAGCGGCGGAGGCTTCTCGTGGTTCTCCGGAGCCGAGGATCGTGATGGAGCAGGAGACGGTGAAGAGTTCTCCCGAGAGTGCTGCTGACTGCGAGACTGTGTTTGCTCTGGTTGCGACTCCTGGCGAAGGTGCGGCTGGCCCACCGTGAGGTGTTGAGTAGTTTGTAGTTGTCTTTCGGACTTTGGTTTGTATTAGGTGTATTTTACTTGAGGCGGTTTTGTATAAATGGCCTTTTGTGTATTTTTGGTTTTTAGTTTTTTTTTGTGCTTGGCTTTTTTGTGTTGTGTCTCGAAGAAGTGCGATCGACGGACGACTTCCCGCTTGCCTTGGTATTTGTACCTACAATGTTAGTGTAGAAATGAGGCAATAGGTAGCACATATGCATTCATATATGCACATAAACACATAAAGAAACAAGCAAAAAAGCTGTCGAAATAACCGCGATGACTCGCGGTTAAAAATTTCCTCCTCGGATTGCAGTTACCTTTTGAAATTTTGAGAAATTAATTCGTGTTTGAATTAAATTAACTCGAGAAACCGCATCAATTTTTTTTGTCTAAATTGATTTGCGACTCGAAATGAAACTCAAACTGATGTTTGAATTTAAGACAAAGTGAAATTAAAAAAAAAATTTGTAAATGTGTTGCTTTTTGAATTGTGCGAAATCGAGACTCGAATTTGTGAGAGCAATTCGTAAGATAGAAATTCGTAAAACCGATTTTGCGAAAAATTTTCAGCATGGAATCGATCCGTCGCGGATCGGGGCAACTAGCCCTTCCCCCCTTTTAAAAAAAGAAAAGAAAACTCGTATGTTTAAAGGTGAGTCATGAGAACGTGTCGGATTTCGTAAAACGTGAATCCAAGCAATTGTGAGTGTAAGAAAACATAAAAATTCCTGGGCCAGCCATAAGAGGTGCGAGCATTATGGCGGAGAAAAAGAGGTGTCAGAGGAAGACACAACTAGACAATGACAAGTCAAGGTATGAATCCATATAAGCAGCCTAAAGAGGCGCGAGCTTCTTGGCGATGCAAGGGGCCTCCCCATTTTTTAAAAAACAGCGATGATTGTTTTGTATAAGTAGTGAGTTTTTGTTTCATTGTTTCATCATCCGAGACACAAAAATCCCTACAAAACTTCCCTTCTTCCACAAAATTTCATGAATACTTTCGAAGGTAGGTTGCGACATTGGTATTGGGATTTATCGCATCCTGAAAAATATCAACTCGGTGTAATGGGAGTTGGTCAATTGTTGGTGCTTCGCCAAGTCAAGGTTTAATTTTCATTCCTTGATGCATGTTCACGATGTTGGGTTATGAAACACCATGGTTTCGTCTTCCCGAAAAGCAAAATTTGCCCGCTTGCCGAAGAAGTAGGTGCCATTGAAGGGTGGCCGGGTTGTACTTTGGTGCTTCCTCCGACGCGGTTGTGCTATAAAGAGAAATTTTGTTCTATGCTTGGCTTGTCTCTGAGCCAAATGAATTTCCTTCTTACTCCTCATGGTGTTGACACGTTGTCCTTTATCAACATCTTTTCCAATCGGTTGGATGCTAATGTTTCAGAGGTTGCTAGCAAAAGGGCCCTTGCCTTTTGCTTAGTGCATGCTTACCTGCTTATTGATGTTTTGAAGAAGGAGGGACCGAAATGGTATGGTAGTATGACCCTCATTCATGTTGTTGAACAAATGGAGCACGGACATGATCCGTCTCGGTTGGTGCTTGGCAAGATTGTTCAAGTCTTGGATAAGAAGGTGCCTTGTGGAGATTCACCATTATTTGGATCTCCTAGAATCCTCCAAGTATGGCTTATGGAGAGGCTAAGGTATGTTGCGCCTCCAATAGATGCTTCTTCTTACTCTTTTCGCCACTTTACCTTGAGGAAAAAATTGTATGCGGATAGCTTTTCGTGCACCGAGGCCTATTGGACCTCGAAGTTGGTGCAGAAGGGCGACCCTCATGTCCTTTAGGTGGTGCCGTGGTGGCGCTTGAGATCGTTCACGGGTTTGCTCATTCCAGGTGCTTCTTCTTACTCTTAGATGATCATTGGCTTGAAGGTTGCTTCCTTCATTTATCCGGAAAGGGTCATGAGGCAAATGGGCCACCAACGAAAGGTGCCCGCTCAAGATACTCTTATCCAAGAGAGCGTGTTCCGAAACTCCGAGCTCGTGGAGGTTTTTGAGAGGTGGTGGGCCACTCGGCCAACTTGGGAGGTGTCGAATCCCGTTCCTGCGACATGGGTGACTTCCGCTTATGTCAAATGGTCAAGGGCTTCCACCTTGGAAGAAAGGTCAAAGTTCCACAAGGACGAAGTCAACGACTTGAAGTATAGGGAAGCGGCCAAGGCGAATCGTGCTTACTTTGATGATTTTGATGATAATGCGAGTCCAAATGTAATGAGGCCGCCGAAGAAGAGGAGCTTGGGTCCGAAAGAGGCATTGGGCCGTGTATGGGCTCGACGTGGGACGGGTATTGGGTAATGTAGGAGTCCGGATGCCGTGGCCGTTTTGGATCCGTTGAGGATCCGTTCCGAAGGGAAAATTTGTGCTAGGCGAGCTAGCAAGAAGAACTAGGGGAAGATACACCTCTAAGCAAA
Organism: Silene latifolia; assembly: GCF_048544455.1. NCBI lineage: Eukaryota > Viridiplantae > Streptophyta > Magnoliopsida > Caryophyllales > Caryophyllaceae > Silene > Silene latifolia. Next base: position 362,926,003 of record NC_133538.1, on the reverse strand, counting down.
GGCAAGGGTAGGATGGATGAATAAAGATCTCCGACGCCCTTTTATTATTATTATTATTATTATTATTATTTATTTATTTATTTATTTATTTATTTTTTTTTTTGCAAGAAAAGCAAGCCATATTATTCATCCAATCGGGAATAAAAGTGGCCAATCTTACAAAAGTATATCCAATAATTAGCAATTAAGACACTCTATTATCTCATCCTCATAAGATGGGTGAGTTACAAAAATAAGCCTTACTCCTAGTATGTATTGTATGCGTTTGATTATATATTCTATGCTATGCTCAATGCCTTGAAAAATCCTTATATTCCTTTCCTCCCAAAGACTATAGACCATTGCATTTAGACAACTAGTATACCAATGAGCCTTCCAATGTCTCCGCACCCTTCTGTGTGTGATCCAACGCAGTTCTCTTCTCATATCCAGGGTTCTATCTTGCATACCCAGCCATTGCAACACACCCTTCCAAACAGCATCTGTGAAAGAGCATTTAAAGAATCGGTGCGTGTGTGCTTCATTAGCATCCTTGCACAAGATGCACCTATTGACTAAGCATATCCCTTTCTGATTTAGAGTAATGACGTCGTGTTCGAGTAACGATCCAACATAGCACGAATGGGGTTTACCGCAACCACGCCTCCTTCTGCGTCAGCCTGAGCCTCCGTTGTTCCAGTGCCATTGGCGAGTCCTGACGCGGAGGCTCAGGCTGACGCAAAGGAGGCGTGGTTGTGGTTGTGGTACTTCATGGGTACTACGTACATTAATAAAAAGGGTTAACGCTTGTCGACCAAAATACCTCCCTTGCTTGCTGACCTAGAGGCCTTGGGTCAGTACGATTGGGTTACGCCTGCTTTGGCCCGGTTCACTCGCTACCTGTACTCTGTGGTCCGTCCAGAGACGATGGACGAGGGGAGTGCTCCTGCCTTGGTAGGTCCTGGCCTCATCCTGGAGGTAAGGGCGTTTTTGTGTTTTTTGTTTTGCTGTTTTTTTGTTTTTGTGGATTTGTGGGTGTTGGATTTCAATGTTCTAAAAGCTAGCTGTTTTTTTGTTGCTGTGCTTTATGTTGCAGGCTTGGTTGTTTTCTTACCTGCCTACCTTGCACCCGAAGACGGTGGGCGAGGTGCCTTGGGTTTACCCAGCTGTAAGGGGTTGGACGGTGGCTCGGAAGACGTCCACCAAGTCGACATACTTGGAGTGCAGGCGTCAGGTAAACGCCCTTTGGCTTGGGACGTGAGTTTATATTCCTTATCCTCTCCATTTTGTGAGAATAGGTAGAAATAGGGTGACTAGGCAGCTAGAAATCCTCCGGTTAGTTAACTGGTTCTGTTATGAATTCAGTTTGTTGCGAGGCCCTAGGAGCACTACACATGGGTGCCTGCCTTCGTTGGAGAGCGCTTATGGCCTCGTAGTTGTCATCGCCTAGACTTGGAGACGGAGATCGACCTAGTTTGGTACCTTGGTGTGCGTTTGGCTCGCCAGTGATTCAGCGAGACCTTCGTGGTGCCTGTCGACCCGCCTAGGGTGTTGTTCCAGGAGTCGACGCCCGACGAGGCTTCGGAGCACCTTCACGGTCGTGGAGGTGAGGAGTTATTGTTGCGGGGGGTGTCCTACGAGACCTTTCGCTTATCGAGGCTTGCTTGGTACCCGATTAAGGTACGTCATCATCACCCCACGCTTGTTGCTTTTGTTTTTGGTAAAGGGAATTAGCGGTCCTTTTTGACGTGGTTTCCTATGTAGGGTGTTGAGCACCTCATGAGGACCCAGCCCCCCAGCTTTCTCGGCACAGACCACCTACTTGGGGCCGAGTGGTGAGGAATCGAGTTGCGTCTACCAGAGGCTGCGGTTCCCGAGGTGATTGACGTCGGCATAGAGTGGAGGTTGAACTCTTCAGTTTGGGTTTTGCTTTTGAGTTGTGGTTTTTTTTGTTGAGGGTTTTGCTTTGTTGTGCAGCTGTCGGCTGGTAGTCATTAGGCTCTGTGGAAAATAGCTAACCGTTGGAGGGCGCTTGCTAGTGACCAAGCTAGGAGGGAGGCTCGACTCGTCCAGGTACCTTTTGTTGGTTGTCTTTGTGATTTTCCTTTTACTTTGCTTTCACGGCTTGTGAGTTTGACGATCCATGCTTTGTTTTGTAGAGCACTGCGGATCCGGCGGAGTTTGCCCGGGTTCATGTTGATTTGGATGAGGCCAGAGCGACGATCTAGGCACAGGGGTTTGGAGTCACCACTCAAGACCGGGAGTTGAGGCATCGCGAGGAGGACCTGCGGAGTTGGGATGCTGAGATTGCTTCTCTTAGAGCTCAGTTGGCTGCGGCGGAGGCTTCTCGTGGTTCTCCGGAGCCGAGGATCGTGATGGAGCAGGAGACGGTGGAGAGTTCTCCCGAGAGTGCTGCTGACTGCGAGACTGTGTTTGCTCTGGTTCCGACTCCTGGCGAGGGTGCGGCTGGCCCACCGTGAGGTGTTGAGTAGTTTGTAGTTGTCTTTCGGACTTTGGTTTGTATTAGGTGTATTTTACTTGAGGCGGTTTTGTATAAATGGCCTTTTGTGTATTTTTGGTTTTTAGTTTTTTTTTGTGCTTGGCTTTTTTGTGTTGTGTCTCGAAGAAGTGCGATCGACAGACGACTTCCCGCTTGCCTTGGTATTTGTACCTACAATGTTAGTGTAGAAATGAGGCAATAGGTAGCACATATGCATTCATATATGCACATAAACACATAAAGAAACAAGCAAAAAAGCTGTCAAAATAACCGCGATGACTCGAGGTTAAAAATTTCCTCCTCGGATTGCAGGTACCTTTTGAAATTTTTAGAAAGTAATTCGTGTTTGAATTAAATTAAGTCGAAAAACCGCATCAATTTTTTTTGTATAAATTGATTTGCGACTCGAAATGAAACTCAAACTGTCTTTTGAATTTAAGACGAAGTGAAATTAAAAAAAAAAATTGTAAATGTGTTGCTTTTTGAATTGTGTGAAATCGAGACTCGAATTTGTGAGAGCAATTTGTAAGATAGAAATTCGTAAAACCGATTTTGCGAAAAATTTTCAGCATGGAATCGATCCGTCGCGGATCGGGGCAACTAGCCCTTCCCCCCTTTTAAAAAAAGAAAAGGAAACTCGTATGTTTAAAGGTGAGTCATGAGAACGTGTCGGATTTCGTAAAACGTGAATCCAAGCAATTGTGAGTGTAAGAAAACATAAAAATTCCTGGGCCAGCCATAAGAGGTGCGAGCATTATAGCGAGGAAAAAGAGGTGTCAGAGGAAAACACAACTAGACAATGACAAGTCAAGGTATGAATCCATATAAGCAGCCTAAAGAGGCGCGAGCTTCTTGGCAATGCAAGGGGCCTCCCCAATTTTTAAAAAACAGCGATGATTGTTTTGTATAAGTAGTGAGTTTTTGTTTCATTGTTTCATCATCCGAGACACAAAAATCCCTACAAAACTTCCCTTCTTCCACAAAATTTCATGAATACTTTCGAAGGGAGGTTGCGACATTGGTATTGGGATTTATCGCATCCTGAAAAATATCAACTCGGTGTAATGGGAGTTGGTCAATTGTTGGTGCTTCGCCAAGTCAAGGTTTAATTTTCATTCCTTGATGCATGTTCACGATGTTGGGTTATGAAACACCATGGTTTCGTCTTCCCGAAAAGCAAAATTTGCCCGCTTGCCGAAGAAGTAGGTGCCATTGAAGGGTGGCCGGGTTGTACTTTGGTGCTTCCTCCGACGCGGTTGTGCTATAAAGAGAAATTTTGTTCTATGCTTGGCTTGTCTCTGAGCCAAATGAATTTCCTTCTTACTCCTCATGGTGTTGACACGTTGTCCTTTATCAACATCTTTTCCAATCAGTTGGATGCTAATGTTTCGGAGGTTGCTAGCAAAAGGGCCCTTGCCTTTTGCTTAGTGCATGCTTACCTTCTTATTGATGTTTTGAAGAAGGAGGGACCGAAATGGTATGGTAGTATGACCCTCATTCATGTTGTTGAACAAATGGAGCACGGACAGGATCCGTCTTGGTTGGTGCTTGGCAAGATTGTTCAAGTCTTGGATAAGAAGGTGCCTTGTGGAGATTCACCATCATTTGGATCTCCTAGAATCCTCCAAGTATGGCTTATGGAGAGGCTAAGGTATGTTGAGCCTCCAATATATGCTTCTTCTTACTCTTTTCGCCACTTTACCTTGAGGAAAAAATTGTATGCGGATAGCTTTTCGTGCACCGAGGCCTATTGGACCTCGAAGTTGGTGCAGGAGGGCGACCCTCATGTCCTTTAGGTGGTGCCGTGGTGGCGCTTGAGATTGTTCACGGGTTTGCTCATTCCAGGTGCTTCTTCTTGCTCTTAGATGATCATTGGCTTGAAGGTTGCTTCCTTCATTTATCCGGAAAGGGTCATGAGGCAAATGGGCCGCCAACAAAAGGTTCCCGCTCAAGATACTCTTATCCAAGAGAGCGTGTTCCGAAACTCCGAGCTCGTGGAGGTTTTTGAGAGGTGGTGGGCCACTCGGCCGACTTGGGAGGTGTCGAATCCCGTTCCTCTGACATGGGTGACTCCCGCTTATGTCAAATGGTCAAGAGCTTCCACCTTGGAAGAAAGGTCAAAGTTCCGCAAGGACGAAGTCAACGACTTGAAGTATAGGGAAGCGGCCAAGGCGAATCGTGCCTACTTTGATGATTTTGATGATAATATGAGTCCAAATGTAATGAGGCCGCTGAAGAAGAGGAGCTTGGGTCCGAAAGAGGCATTGGGCCGTGTATGGGCTCGACGTGGGACGGATATTGGGCCATGTAGGAGTCCGGATGCCGTGGCCGTTGTGGATCCGTTGAGGATCCGTTCCGAAGGGAAAATTTGTGCTAGGCGAGCTAGCAAGAAGAACTAGGGGAAGATACACCTCTAAGCAAATGCAAGGGTAGGATGGATGAATAAAGATCTCCGACGCCCTTTTATTATTATTATTATTTTTTTATTTATTTATTTATTTATTTTTTGCAAGAAAAGCAAGCCATATTATTCATCCAATCGGGAATAAAAGTGGCCAATCTTACAAAAGTATATCCAATAATTAGCAATTAAGACACTCTATTATCTCATCCTCATAAGATGGGTGAGTTACAAAAATAAGCCTTACTCCTAATATGTATTGTATGCGTTTGATTATATATTCTATGCTATGCTCAATGCCTTGAAAAATCCTTATATTCCTTTCCTCCCAAAGACTATATACCGTTGCATTTAGACAACTAGTATACCAATGAGCCTTCCAATGTCTCCGCACCCTTCTGTGTGTGATCCAACGCAGTTCTCTTCTCATATCCAAGGTTCTATCTTGCATACCCAGCCATTGCAACACACCCTTCCAAACAGCAGCTGTGAAAGAGCATTTAAAGAATAGGTGCGTGTGTGCTTCATTAGCATTCTTGCACAAGATGCACCTATTGACTAAGCATATCCCTTTCTGATTTAGAGTAATGACGTCGTGTTAGACTAACGATCCAACATAGCACGAATGGGGTTTACCACTACCACGCCTCCTCCTACGTCAGCCTGAGCCTCCGTTGTTCCAGTGCCGTTGGCGAGTCCTGACGCGGAGGCTCAGGCTGACGCAGAGGAGGCGTGGTTGTGGTTGTGGTACTTCATGGGTACTACGTACTTTGGTAAAAAGGGTTAACGCTTGTCGACCAAAATACCTCCCTTGCTTGCTGACCTAGAGGCCTTGGGTCAGTACGATTGGGTTACGCCTGCTTTGGCCCGGTTCACTCGCTACCTGCACTCCGTGGTCCGTCCAGAGACGATGGACGAGGGGAGTGCTCCTGCCTTGGTAGGTCCTGGCCTCATCCTGGAGGTAAGGGCGTTTTAGTGTTTTTTGTTTTGCTGTTTTTTTGTTTTTGTGGATTTGTGGGTGTTGGATTTCAATGTTTTAAAAGCTAGCTGTTTTTTTGTTGCTGTGCTTTATGTTGCAGGCTTGGTTGTTTTCTTACCTGCCTACCTTGCACCCGAAGACGGTGGGCAAGGTGCCTTGGGTTTACCCAGCTGTGAGGGGTTGGACGGTGGCTCGGAAGACGTCCACCAAGTCGACATACTTGGAGTGCAGGCGTCAGGTGAACGCCCTTTGGCTAGGGACGTGAGTTTCTATTCCTTATCCTCTCCATTTTGTGAGAATAGGTAGAAATAGGGTGACTAGGCAGCTAGAAATCCTCCGGTTAGTTAACTGGTTCTGTTATGAATTCAGCTTGTTGCGAGGCCCTAGGAGCACTACACATGGGTGCATGCCTTCGTTGGAGAGCGCTTATGGCCTCATAGTTGTCGTCGCCTATATTTGGAGACGGAGATCGACCTAGTTTGGTACCTTGGTGTGCATTTGGCTCGCCAGTGATTCAGCGAGACCTTCGTGGTGCCTGTCGAACCGCCTAGGGTGTTGTTCCAGGAGTCGACGCCCGATGAGGCTTCGGAGCACCTTCACGGTCGTGGAGGTGAGAAGTTATTGTTGCGGGGGGTGTCCTACGAGACCTTTTGCTTATCGAGGCTTGCTTGGTACCCGATTGAGGTATGTCATCATCACCCCACGCTTGTTACTTTTGTTTTTGGTAAAGGGAATTAGCGGTCCTTTTTGACGTGGTTTCCTATGTAGGGTGTTGAGCACCTCATGAGGACCCAGCCCCCCAGCTTTCTCGGCACAGACCACCTACTTGGGGCCGAGTGGTGAGGAATCGAGTTGCGTCTACCAGAGGCTGCAGTTCCCGAGGTGACTGACGTCGGCATAGAGTGGAGGTTGAACTCTTCAGTTTGGGTTTTGCTTTTGAGTTGTGGTTTTTTTTGTTGAGGGTTTTGCTTTGTTGTGCAGGTGTCGGCTGGTAGTCATTAGGCTCTGTGGAAAATGGCTAACCGTTGGAGGGCGCTTGCTAGTGACCAAGCTAGGAGGGAGGCTCGACTCGTCCAGGTACCTTTTTTTGGTTGTCTTTGTGATTTTCCTTTTACTTTGCTTTCACAGCTTGTGAGTTTGACGATCCATGCTTTGTTTTGTAGAGCACTGCGGATCCGGCGGAGTTTGCCCGGGTTCATGCTGATTTAGATGAGCCGAGAGCGACGATCTAGGCACAAGGGTTTGGACTCACCACTCGAGACCGGGAGTTGAGGCATCGCGAGGAGAACATGCGGAGTTGGGATGCTGAGATTGCTTCTCTTAGAGCTCAGTTGGCTGCGGCGGAGGCTTCTCGTGGTTCTCCGGAGCCGAGGATCGTGATGGAGCAGGAGACGGTGGAGAGTTCTCCCGAGAGTGCTGCTGACTGCGAGACTGTGTTTGCTCTGGTTTCGACTCCTGGCGAGGGTGCGGCTGGCCCACCGTGAGGTGTTGAGTAGTTTGTAGTTGTCTTTCGGACTTTGGTTTGTATTAGGTGTATTTTACTTGAGGCGGTTTTGTATAAATGGCCTTTTGTGTATTTTTGGTTTTTAGTTTTTTTTTGTGCTTGGCTTTTTTGTGTTGTGTCTCGAAGAAGTGCGATCGACAGACGACTTCCCGCTTGCCTTGGTATTTGTACCTACAATGTCAGTGTAGAAATGAGGCAATAGGTAGCACATATGCATTCATATATGCACATAAACACATAAAGAAACAAGCAAAAAAGCTGTCGAAATAACCGCGATGACTCGAGGTTAAAAATTTCCTCCTCGGATTGCAGGTACCTTTTGAAATTTTGAGAAATTAATTCGTGTTTGAATTAAATTAACTCGAAAAACCGCATCAATTTTTTTCGTCTAAATTGATTTGCGACTCGAAATGAAACTCAAACCGTCTTTTGAATTTAAGACGAAGTGAAATTAAAAAAAAAATTGTAAATGTGTTGCTTTATGAATTGTGCGAAATCGAGACTCGAATTTGTAAGAGCAATTTGTAAGATAGAAATTCGTAAAACCGATTTTGCGAAAAATTTTCAACATGGTATCGATCCGTCGCGGATCGGGGCAACTAGCCCTTCCCCCCTTTTAAAAAAAGAAAAGGAAACTCGTATGTTTAAAGGTGAGTCATGAGAACGTGTCGGATTTCGTAAAACGTGAATCCAAGCAAATGTGAGTGTAAGAAAACATAAAAATTCCTGGGCCAGCCATAAGAGGTGCGAGCATTATGGCGAGGAAAAAGAGGTGTCAGAGGAAAACACAACTAGACAATGACAAGTCAAGGTATGAATCCATAGAAGCAGCCTAAAGAGGCGCGAGCTTCTTGGCGATGCAAGGGGCCTCCCCGTTTTTTAAAAAACAGCGATGATTGTTTTGTATAAGTAGTGAGTTTTTGCTTAATTGTTTCATCATCCGAGACACAAAAATCCCTACGAAACTTCCCTTCTTCCACAAAATTTCATGGATACTTTCGAAGGTAGGTTGCGACATTGGTATTGGGATTTATCGCATCCTGAAAAATATCAACTCGGTGTAATGGGAGTTGGTCAATTGTTGGTGCTTCGCCAAGTCAAGGTTCAATCTTCATTCCTTGATGCATGTTCACGATGTTAGGTTATGAAACACCATGGTTTCGTCTTCCCGAAAAGCAAAATTTGCCCGCTTGCCGAAGAAGTAGGTGCCATTGAAGGGTGGCCGGGTTGTACTTTGGTGCTTCCTCCGATGCGGTTGTGCTATAAAGAGAAATTTTGTTCTATGCTTGGCTTGTCGTTGAGCCAAATGAATTTCCTTCTTACTCCTCATGGTGTTGACATGTTGTCCTATATCAACATCTTTTCCAATCGGTTGGATGCAAATGTTTCGGAGGTTGCTAGCAAAAGGGCCCTTGCCTTTTGCTTAGTGCATGCTTACCTTCTTATTGCTGTTTTGAAGAAGGAGGGACCGAAATGGTATGGTAGTATGACCCTCATTCATGTTGTTGAACAAATGGAGCACGGACAGGATCCGTCTTGGTTGGTGCTTGGCAAGATTGTTCAAGTCTTGGATAAGAAGGTGCCTTGTGGAGATTCACCATCATTTGGATCTCCTAGAATCCTCCAAGTATGGCTTATGGAGAGGCTAAGGTATGTTGAGCCTCCAATAGATGCTTCTTCTTACTCTTTTCGCCACTTTACCTTGAGGAAAAAATTGTATGTGGATAGCTTTGCGTGCACCGAGGCCTATTGGACCTCGAAGTTTGTGCAGGAGGGCGACCCTCATGTCCTTTAGGTGGTGCCGTGGTGGCGCTTGAGATCGTTCACGGGTTTGTTCATTCCAGGCGCTTCTTCTTGCTCTTAGATGATCATTGGCTTGAAGGTTGCTTCCTTCATTTATCCGGAAAGGGTCATGAGGCAAATGGGCCGCCAACAAAAGGTGCCCGCTCAAGATACTCTTATCCAAGAGAGCGTGTTCCGAAACTCCGAGCTCGTGGAGGTTTTTGAGAGGTGGTGGGCCACTCGGCCAACTTGGGAGGTGTCGAATCCCATTCCTACGACATGGGTGACTCCCGCTTATGTCAAATGGTCAAGAGCTTCCACCTTGGAAGAAAGGTCAAAGTTCCGCAAGGACGAAGTCAACGACTTGAAGTATAGGGAAGCGGCCAAGGCGAATCGTGCCTACTTTGATGATTTTGATGATAATGTGAGTCCAAATGTAATGTGGCCGTCGAAGAAGAGGAGCTTGGGTCCGAAAGAGGCATTGGGCCGTGTATGGGCTCGACGTGGGACGGGTATTGGGCCATGTAGGAGTCCGGATGCCGTGGCTGTTGTGGATCCGTTCCGAAGGGAAAATTTGTGCTATGCGAGCTACCAAGAAGAACTAGGGGAAGATACACCTCTAAGGCAAAGGCAAGGGTAGGATGGATGAATAAAGCTCTCCGACGCCCTTTTGTTATTATTATTATTATTATTATTATTTTTTTTGCAAGAAAAGCAAGCCATATTATTCATCCAATCGGGAATAAAAGTGGCCAATCTTACAAAAGTATATCCAATAATTAGCAATTAAGACACTCTATTATCTCATCCTCATAACATGGGTGAGTTACAAAAATACGCCTTACTCCTACTATGTATTGTATGCGTTTGATTATATATTCTATGCTATGCTCAATGCCTTGAAAAATCCTTATATTCCTTTCCTCCCAAAGACTATAGACCGTTGCATTTACACAACTAGTATACCAACGAGCCTTCCAATGTCTCCGCACCCTTCTGTGTGTGATCCAACGCAGTTCTCTTCTCATATCCAGGGTTCTATCTTGCATACCCAGCCATTGCAACACACCCTTCTAAACAGCAGCTGTGAAAGAGCATTTAAAGAATAGGTGCGTGTGTGCTTCATTAGCATCCTTGCACAAGATGCACCTATTGACTAAGCATATCCCTTTCTGATTTAGGTTATCAATAGTAGCTAACCTTCTTTGCATTTCCAGAACCATTATAAAGCTATGTTTAGGAAGAAAAGCTCTCTGCCACACTCCTCTATACCATGTTATCTTCTGTTCTTTTTCTCTGAACTGATCTTATATCAGACTAAGTTTCAGCTTGCCCCCCTTAGTACAGTTGCTGAGTATCCTCTTTGCTATTTCCAGACTGCCTGCTCTGTCTATCAAATCATTTCTCACAATCAGAATGCTCCTCCAACTCTCAGAGTGGTATGGTCTAATTGGCATAGTCGAAAAGTTACCAGACTTAATATTGTACACCTGATTCCAAATAGACCACAAGCTGTCATAATTATCGTCTATAGCCCATACCCATTTACTTATAATGCTCTTGTTCCATGATAAGACTTCCTTAATATCATATCCTCCCTCATTGTGTGGAACACAGCAAGAGGACCAACTTTTCATTATCAACTTCCTTTGACCTTCCTCACGATTCCACAAAAAATTCCTACAGAATTTAGTGATGAGCTTTACAACTCCTTTTGGAATCAACAATGTAGCACACCATTGTTCCATCCCTAAGATAACAGTGTTTATCAAACTGATCTTCCCTGCATAAGAAATTTTATGAGCAGACCAGTTGTGAAGAGCACTCTGAATCTTGTTGAGTAGTGTTGCAAACATAGCCTTGTTTAGCTTCCCCTCATTCAAAGGCACCCCTAAGTATCTAAATGGAAAAGCACCTCTGTATAATCAGTATTACTGAGAATGCTTTGCATGATGTCCTTCCTTATCCCTCCCATATATATATTTATCTTGTTAGGGTTAGCCTCAAGCCCAGACATTTTTGCAAAAGAGTGCAAAGAATCTGCCACAGCTTGAACATAAGGGGTATCCCCCCTGACAAAAATCATCAAATCATCTGCGAATATGAGGTGATTAAGCCCAATTTTTCCACACTTAGGGTGATAGCTAACCTGATGCTTGCTTTGAATCTTCCTAAGTATTCGTGATAAAATCTCCATACTCAGAACAAATATGAATGGAGATAAGGGGTCCCCTTGTCTCACTCCACTGGCCCCTTTAAAGTACCCTACACTATCTCTATTAATCTTAATGCTGAACCACGTAGAAGTTATGCATCCCATCAACCACTTCTGGAATTGAGGAGGAAAGTTAAAGATTTGAAGCATCTTACCTATGAAATCCCATTGGAGTGAATCAAATGCTTTTTTGATGTCCACTTTAATGAGACACCTAAGTGATATCCCCTTTTGTCCATACCCTTTTAGTAGAGATTGAGTGAGCATGATGTTTTCAAATATGCATCTCCCCTCCACAAAAGCACCTTGTTCCTTTCCCACTAGACTTGGTAATAATGGTTTAAACCTTCTACAGAGAATTTTGCTCACAGTCTTGTAAAAAACTGTGCTACAAGCCAATGGTCTGAAGTCAAGCACTGATGTAACCGCAAGCTTCTTAGGAATCAGAGCTAAAAGAGTTGTATTAGCTTATGGAGGCATGGTTCCTGTTCTGAAGAAAGCAGTTACAGCAGCACATAAATTTCTTTTGATGGTATGCCAATAAGTCTTGAAAAATTGAGAAGAGAACCCATCCTGCCCCGGACTTTTGTTAGAATCAATTGAGAACAAGGCTTTTTTAATCTCCATTTCATTCACTGGTCTACAGAGCTGTGGCCAGTCAGACTCCTGGATGCTAGGCCCAGCCAAATCCTCAATAGACACATCAGTTGTGTCTACTCTTCGACCCAAAAGCCACTGATAATAGTCCACAAATGCAGCATTAACCTCATTAATCCCTTCCCTAAGATTACCACCTCTGTCATTAAATTTTCCAATAATGGTTTGATTCTTTCTAGCAGCTATTTTTGCAAAAAAATAACTGTTTGGGGCGTCCTGATAATTAATGTTCTGAATTTTTGTCCTCTGGATTATACTACTCCTCTCAGTTTTTCCGAGCTTCCAATACGTTTCCAATAAGACTTTCTCTTTCTCAAGGAGGTGAGAGTCCAGAGGATCCCCCTGCACTTGTTTTTGGCATTCATCCAAGTCTTGTTTTGCTTTTCTTACTCTGGTAGGTAACCCAGAATAAGTAGTCTTGTGAAGTTCAGTTAACTGCTTCCTAACATTCTTTAGCTTAGCAAATAGTCTAAATATGTCATTGCCCTTCATAGATAGATCCCATGCCTGTGCAACAATATTGCCATACTCCTTATGTTCTTCCCAACAGTTTAAGTAACTGAATTTCTTTTTAATCTGGTAAGCTTCTTTGATCTGAACCAGAAGAGGTGATTGGTCGGAAATCCCAGATGGAAGGATTGTCACCTGAGTATGAGGGTACTGCACAAACCAAGATGGGTTAGTGAGCACTCTATCCAGTTTGGACCACACTCTTGCCTCCACATCTCTCTTGTTAGTCCACGTGTGTTCATACCAAAGCTTTGAACATCATCCAAATTAGTATCTAAAAGGCATTGGTTAAAAGCAAGAATCTCAGTTTATGAAGGTGGATTGGGGCCAATCCTCTCCTCCATTGCCCTAATAATATTGAAATCCCCTAATATTATCCAATCAGAGACAGTAGGTGCAATCTGTCTTAATTCGTCCCATAAACTTTCCGTTTCACTGCCATCATTACTGCCATATATAAAAGTAACATAAACAATCTTGTTGGATACATGATGCAAGAGTTCAACATGTATCAATTGTTTATGCACTCTAGAAGAAAGAAGAGTCGCCAAACCTTTATTAAGAAAAACCCAAATTCTCCCATTATAATGCTGAGAATAGTTATTCAAAATACTATAGGAAGGAAAATGCCTACTAATAGCATCAAAATTATTAATTAAAACTCTAGTCTCCAAAAGCCCAAACACCTCAATTTTATTCAAATGCAAATAACCCCTAACTTCACCCTGTTTTATTGGGTCATTAAACCCTCTTATGTTCCAAGCAGAGATTATCATTTACCAGGATCAGGTGGTTCACCATTATCCCCCATTTGTTGTCCTTCTACTATATCCCCCTCAGTGTGCATCACAGAGTAAGAATTCTGTGTAGATATACCAGCATGTTCACACTCCTTGACAACCAGTATATTCTCATTCTGATCCCCAGTCAGTACATCCTCATGCCGAACTCCAGTCACAGTAACATCAGAAATTAGCGCTTTACTTCCTAAGCCTGTCCCTGCTTTATTAGGGAGAATAACTACCTCTGAGACAATGGAATCAGAGCCTAGTCCTTGACTTTCTGAGCTCTTTCCCACTTCATCAGAAACAGTTTCCTCTCCTAATTTCTGGGAACTATGGCCTGGCAAAGCACTGCCTGTGTCCTGTGTTTCTGAGTGTTTAACTGGCTTATAAATCTGTGTCACTCTTTTTTCCTTCATTGCATCAATCTTATTATTGATTTTGGTGAATTTGCATTTCTCCTTTGTGTGTCCCAATTTCCTGCAAACAGTGGCAATAATGTGGTAGCCACTCATATATTATCCTCTGTGTGGTTACTCCATGATAAGGTGAATGTAGTGGCACTGTAGTGGGCAAATCTCCTGCTACATCTACTTCCACCAGCACACGAGCAAAGGAAAGCTTAGACTTAAATGTAGTGGGCAGATCGAAGAGAGGCTTCCCTGCAACACTAGCCAGTTTACTCAACACCTTCTCTGACCACATAAACAGATCCAAATCAGGAAACAATACCCAAGCTGGGACTATAGATACTGAATCCATTTCTTTGGAAAAATTTGGCGTCCATTACTTTAAAACCAGCGTACTAGTACCCATATTCCAAGGACCACCCTTAAGAATCTCATTCATGTCATGTTCAGAGAGAAATCGAAAACTATACCAGCCTTTTTTGTAATATTGCACTATAGGTCTATCAATGTTCTTCCAGTATTTTAGCACATATTCATCTACTTCCTTGAGTTTAGGCTTAGAGCCCAAGAAATTTCCCATTAAAGTGTTCTGCCAGAATTTAATTTCATCTAGTACGTCATCCTCCTCTACTATTACCGTTTGATTATCAGCACTAGTTTAACAAAAATGTAAACTCATTCCTTGTTTAGGTTTAGCAATTGTACTACAAGATTTAGGTCCTATACCTAACTTAGTTACATGTGGATTCATCGAACTAGATGGAATATCAGTACCTGCAGCTGGAACATCAGTTGTATCCACTAGTTTATCCAATAACCCAGTAAGGTTCAGCAATTGACCAACCGTTGCACTCGTATCAGTACCAGAAGCCGAATTTTCCATCGTCACCACATCATTTGTAACTTCATCTGTGATGGTTACGTCTCCAATCGCTTCTGTAAGGTCTCCAGTATCGTCTAAAGTAACTTGCTTATTGCGAGCGCGAGTTTTAGCCATGGAATCAAGCGAAAAATCTAAGAAAAGAAAACGTGTTTTTTGATTTTTCAGGGATTTCTTGAGGGAGAATTCATCTCTCTAACCATGGCTACCTCATTATTATTATTATTATTATTATTATTATTATTATTATTATTATTATTATTATTATTATTATTATTATTATTATTATTATTATTATTATTATTATTATTATTATTATTATTATTATTATTATTATTATTATTATTATTATTATTATTATTATTATTATTATTATTATTATTATTATTATTATTATTATTATCATTATTATTATTATTACTATTACTACTACTATTATTATTACTATTATTATTATTATTATTATGTTGTACTAGTATTTGTGTGTGTATCGTTATTATGTCGTATTAGTTATGTATTGTGTGCTTGTGTGTGTTAGTTCTACTATGTAAAAATGTCCTAGTCGGCGCTCTAGCTTTACAAGTCGTGGGCTCGCTTAGCCTCTTATTTTTGCCAAGTTTGTAATTCCACCTATTAAATAAGAGGATTACTCGTGTTAAAAAAAATGTTGTTAACATTTGTCATTTCTCCATCCATTTTGTGAAGGTAATTCGGTTTGAATTATCCTAGACTTGCACATGCGAAGGGGAGTTTATTTTGGAAAGGGAGAAAGGCCTTTTTTTTTTTTTTTTTAAATTTTGAGAAAGGGGGTATGTTTGTTTTTTTTTTCTGCTTTGAAGTTTGTATGGGTTGTTGGTTTTTCTATGTTGGGGTGTTTGTATCCTTCTTGTGTAAGAAAGGACTGCCTACGTATTAACCTGAAAAGATGAAATCAAACCGTGCTCGTAGTTCAGGTGCAATTTTTTGTGTGCAAATGGATGATGCTTTTGACATATCAAAAGCTGCTGGAAACATGGAAAGGTGCCGTAACTTAGACACGATAAACATGCAATTTCAAATCATAACTTTTTAGATATTGACTTGAGAGTTGGGTCTAGTTGTTAGGAAGGGTTGTTGGTGCTGGGTTGTGGCCACTTGTCGCGAAATTAGGGGTGAATGTTGGTGCTAAGTTTCAAGGGTAGTATTTCTTGAATTGGTCTAAGTTGGTTTTGTTTGTGAAGTCTTCCCCGTCTGGGTCACTCAATCTCACTACGCCCCCCGAAAGGATTTTTTTGACCAGATATGGTCTTGCCCCAGAAGGTTTGAATTTCCCCCTTGGATCGACAGGTAACGATGCTTGAACTGACTTGAGGACCAATTCGCCTTCTTTGATGTTTCTGGGTTTGACTTTCTTGTTGAATGCCCGTTGTATACGTCGTTGGTATAGCTGGTCATTGTGCATTGCGTTGAGTCATCGTTCATCTAGGAGGATGAGTTGTTCATACCTTTGACGACTCCATTCCGCTTCCGGGACTTTGTTTTCTAGGAGGATGCGTAGAGACGGGAATTCCAACTCTACCGGTTGTACTGCCTCCATACCGTATCCTAGGTAGAAGGGTGTTGCTCCTGTTGGTGTTCGAATGGAGGTTCGGTATCTCTAGAGTAAGGATGGCAGTTTGCTCGACCAATCATGGTAATTGTCCTGCATTTTCTTGATGATTGTGACGAGCGTTTTGTTAGCTGTCTCTACCGCTCCGTTGGCTTGGGGACGGTAGGGAGATGCACACTGCCATTTGATTTTGTACTTGTCTAACAAGGCTTGTGCTTCGGCTCGAAAATTGGAGCCTTGGTCAATGATGATTTCATGGGGTACCCCATATCTACAAATGATGTTCTCTTGGATGAACGTAACCACTTGTTTAGTGGTCAAGACTGCATAGGATTGTACTTCTACTCACTTTGTGAAGTTGTCGATGGCAACTAGGATAAAACAATGTCCTATGGTGCCCATTGGATTGACTTTGACGATGATGTCGATGCCCCGGATCGAGAAAGGCTAGGATGATGTCCTGGTGTATAGAAGGGATGGTGGTATGTGATGTATGTTGGCGAAGATTTGGCAATTGCGGCAATGTTTGACGTAGTTGGAAGGATTCCTTGGGTGTTATTTTGTAGAGTTAGTTTTGGTTTATCACAAATTGTGATGCGAGTAAACTGATGGCTCTTTGTCCTCTTAGCTCAGAGTTGGGAGGGAATTCGTTTTTTTACAGTTAAAGATGGCTTGCTACCAAAGTTCGGTATGGTTTTTCTCATCATTGCTGATGGCACGGATGTGAGCTGGTTCGCTCCTTCTTTCGATGCATAAGGGCATGGATGTGATGTTATCAGGTATGTTGAAGAGTAAGGCAAGTTTTGCTAGGGCATCGAAAAATTGGTTTTCTTCTCTAGGCAAGTGGAAGTAGTCAATTTAGTCGAAGAATTCGGCTTCTTGATTGATTTTTGCTTGGTAAGGTGCTAGGCTGTCGTTTTGGATTTTCCATGATCCGGACACTTGATTGATGATGAGCGAGGAATCATCGTGGACCCTCAATCTTATGATGCCAAATGTTATGGCTGCTTGTAGGCCAATAAAGCATGCTTCGCATTCGGCGGCGTTGTTGGTGACGGTGAAGTCTAGCTTTACCGAGATTGGAACGTGTCCTCCTTCTGGAGATATCATAAGGATTCCTACTCCAAAACCTCTCAGGTTTGACGCACCGCCGAAATATAGGTCCCATGCGTCGGTGTCGGAACAAAGGACATCTTCGTTAGGGAGTGACCAGGTGTCGGTCGTTGGATCCTCATTGACGAGGTTTTCTGCTAGGAAATCGACGATAACCCTTCCCTTCATAACCTTTAGGGGTAAAAACTTGAGGTCGAACTCAGATATCATGAGTGTCCCATCTAGATAGTCTTCCGTTCAATACAGGTTTTTCGAAGATGTACTTGATAGGGTCCATCTTGAAGTAGATGTGAACTGTGTAGCTGAGCATGTAATGTCGCAGCTTCTCTGTGGACCATACCAAAGCGAGGTATGTCTTCTCCAATTGGGCGTATTTGGTCTCATAGTCGATGAACTTTTTGCTGATGTAGTAGATGGCTTGTTTTTCGCCTTTGACTGTCATTGCTCCCATTGTAACACTCCTATACACCAAGGTGCCTTACCAAGACCACCTAATGCATGTGCTACCATCTCGGTCTCACTAACATATTATCCACTAGCAAATCCAATATCAAGACAATCCACCAAGCAAGATCAACCACCAAACGGAATGTTATATTCTACCTCTCTTAAAATGAACTTCGTCCTCGTAGTTTACTCACACTCATAAACATCATCATCCAACTGTCAACACTATCGAAGTATTCTCACACTCCTAAACATCACACTACTACAAGCACGGCCATGACCTTTAATAATATCAACCACAACACAAATCCATACTTTATTCTACACCAAGGCTTAAACTTCCAATTATACCTCAACATGTACAACCATCAAAATCTCTTTGTCTCATCCTACTCCTCTTAAGATAAGTGTTATGTCCTCGAAACCCACTAATACTAGATCCTTTGCTATACTTCCCATAATCCTCATTACCACTGCATGTCAACGATAACCCACTATAACCTCAACACCTACAACCATTTCTATATCAAGGTCTCTCTTTCTCTAACAGTCCTCATACCTCAATTCATTCTGCACTCCATCTAATCTATACCATAAAATCCTCAGCAAAATCAGAACACCAACTCTTCAACATTACCGCAAAATGATATACTCCTCTATACATGCCCTTATCTCCATAATCATAACTCACGATCCACAATTGTTACACACACTCTCACTAGATCTTCAAGCTCTCTCTTTTATTACAACAAACTCATCCACAACTTAACATGATACTAATTTCCAACACTCTATACTCACTGTCCCAATAAAAGATTATGAACCATCTGCAACTTCCAGTTCAGTAAAACACATGTTCCACAAATCACTTGCCATTACTATGTCAACCACTGCCTCCTCTAAAAGAAGTTCAAAAGTACTTCAACAACCTCTCGCAACTGTGTCCCATTAATAGAATATTACTATACCATGACAACAATAGAAACACACCCAATTCTCTTTCATCTCAAACTCTACCCTCACTCCCAAGCCGACACTGGTAAGAAACATTAATAAACAAAACAACAGTCTATATGTCCAAACCAAACTCACAGGAAACAACAGTAAACAAAACAACAATCTATATAACTAGTATACACTTTCGAAAACTCGTCTCATAAGTATGCCGTCTACTCCACCACAACCGATGACAAAATCGCAACACCGCCACCAACATCCGCACCGCGACGCGAAATACTCGCATCACAACACGAAGTGGTGTGCCTGGATCACCACCCGAGGCACGACAACGACATCGATAGTCATTGCAACCTATACAATCCCACAAACACTGACTCAGTATAACTTCCTGAATAAGAAAACTTCCTCAAAACTGCTTTACTAGATCACAACGCAACATATTACACGGAATAAAGATATATCATGAATACACATACAAGTATAACTAGCCATGCCAGATCACCCAAACTATCACTTTTGAATATAATTCCATTAGGTTACCGTACCCAACATATATTACGGAACATTCAGATAACAACTTTATGACTATCGCATTATACCACCATGCTTGAGGTCAGAACCTCACATAAACACTTACACAAATCATAGACCCATAATCGAATCTAACTAAGCAATCCTGATCACGTAAGTTACCACTTGATAACGGTTACCTCTCGTCCGAGATTAACTCGTATGCTCCAAATAACAGATGCTCCCATTCACGTAACCATCACCGCTTGACAAATGTAACCATGCCATTAATACTACACTACTAGCAACCGTGTTCTATAACTACATCTTATACTCTGTCACAACCATACATATCAATCCGGCCTCTACAAACTCAACCTCTTTAGAATCGCTATCTTTCCTATTTATCATTACTATTAACCACTAGTGAAAACACCTCAACACTATCACTGTTCGTATATCAAACCTCTTATACTCACCTCTAAATATCACGATTTCTTTCCTATCTTCGGTTAACATCCCAAATAACGAACATCAAATCCATCAACAAAATTTACCTGAACATTCCTTCCAATTTTATCCTTACTTGTATCGTCACCTAACTCACCACAATAATCTCTTATCGTGCAAATACTCTACCAACTTTTAATCCCCTTAATTCCTCGAAACTCATGATTAACATGTCGTCTTGGAACTCCTATATAACCATTAACTCACACCCTCTCATAATGTTATCGTACATCTCCATGATTCCTTACTTTCATGCTCCTTAACACCGGTCAACGTTCTCTTAGCTTACTTCCATCCTTCTTCCCCCCCCCCCTCTTTTTTACTCAATAATACCAATCAATAATTCATCTCCTTCCTCCTTCTACCTAACTCTTTAGTAATCCGGTTACCTTCTCATTGTTCCACAAATCAAATTCCATTAATTCATATCATTATCTCCTCATTCTTTCTTATCACTGATTCTCACTCATCATGCTACTCACTCACACTTGTCACCATAAAGTCAACACAATCAATGAGTACTTGTTTGGGCCAAAATCTGCATAATGGCCTAATGGGGCAAGTCCACTTGATTCCTGTTGAAGAGTTGGGCCGTGGAGGAAAAGCAAGCAAGAGAGGTCAGGATGCAAAGAAGGATCTACCTAAGGAGTTGGGCCAAGAGACGAGTTAAAGTGAAGAAGCCTAATGATAGAAGACTCCCGTGTTATGGAAAGCCTTCAGGGAGATTTTAAGGAGAAGTCATGGAGATCAGGGAGAATGGAGGAGGATGGCCCGTTATGGAAAGAGTTGTTATGGAAGCAATATTCCTTTCCATAATCCGGGTAGGACTCATCTAGGGTTCCTACCCTATAAATAGCCAAAGGAGCAATCAAGAAAAGGCATTCAAGATCTCACACATTCACATAATACATTGTGCTAGCAAGATTTACGTTCCGTCTCCATTGTACTCAATCTGTCATTAATAAGCTATTGGAATACTTGGTAGGGTACCGTCCCTCTCGCTGTTGTTCCCACATTGGGTTTTCCACGTCACCAAATCTTACGTGTCACTTTTATTTACGTACTTAATTCCTTTATTTAACATAATACGCAATCATATAGTCAATATACAACGAGTAAGACCGCATTGACCATATATCACCTAATTCGGTAAAAATTACCAAAAGAGTTTGGCGCCCACCGTGGGGCATTGTGGTCGTCAATCATTGACTACTCGGACAAATAATGGACAAACAAGCATCAACAGCTGTGTCAGGGAGTGGTCAGTCGTCGATACCACCAAACCCAATTCAGAACCCGGCATCGGCAGCACAAACTCAGGCTCCCGGACACACCCCAAGAGCCACACCTGTGGCAAAAACCTCTTTACCCCCCAAAAACCCTGCTGTCACGGCTCAACCCAGATCAGACAAAAGCACAACAAGCTCAGGCCTCACCCCACCACCCAGTCCAACACAAATCTTGCTCGCTGGCGTAGAGAATATGTAGAAAGTCATGGAGGATATGCGAGAAGACCAAAAGAAAGCTGAAGCTGAAGCAAGAAAAAGAAATAGGGAACTCCGGGCACAGATAGATATTCTGAAATAGCAGACTAGCACACCAGCAAGCACGGAGGGTGAAGGTTGAGCCCCAGTGGTAGATCTAACGCATGGGGCATCAGGCAGCAAGAGTCAACTTTGACAAATACCAGCCGAGCTGGTGACAAGATTGGATCTGACAACAGTATCATCAGAACAAAGAATAACCCCACGAGGACTGGGATACCTCACGTCAGATAGCTGGCAGCCGGCCAGCCACGTAGAAGCACGGTCAGGTAACCTTCCAGTTGGTAATTTTGTGGTGAATAATCAGACACCTGGTGCAGGATCCGCAGGCAGCCCGTAGGTAAGCTGGCATCAGGGAGCACTCGTGACTTCAACCCCATTAGCTGCCACGCCGCATCAAGAGTTCGGGCCTGGAAGCAGCACACCAAGTCAGTAGGTAGCAGACAGACGAGTTACAGACTCGGGGAGCCTGACTAACCAGCAGTACTTGGATCTGAGGGAGATGCTAAGCAGGGTTCCAGGATTACCACCTCCACTTGAGAAGGCGGCACCCGACAGTTATGCTGACTCACCATTTGTGGGCGCCATATCCGTTATTGCCATGCCAAAGGGATTCACAAATCAAAACATGCCTCTCTTCGATGACACGACAGATCCCTTTGATCACATGAGCCAATACAAGCAGAAAATGCTGACACTGACGGCTGTAGGATAAGTAAAAGAAGCCTGCATGTGTAAAGGGTTTGGATCCACATTGTCGGGACCAGCACTCCGATGGTTTGTAAGTCTGCCTAACAGGTCGATCTCTACGTTTGCTGACCTAGTGAACGCATTTACCCAGCAATTCGCAAGCAGCCGGAAGCCACAGAAGCATGCAGGAGACTTATACAGAATTGTTCAGGGAGCAGGGGAGACCATTGGAGAGTACAACACTAGATTCAATAATGAGAAGGTAGCAGTACGGGAATGTGACGTATCAACGGCAGTGGAAGCCTTCAGGAGGGGTCTCCACCATGAATCCGATCTGTATAAGCAGCTAACCATGTACCCTTGCCATAGCTTTCAAGCAGTACAAGAAAAGGCAGCGGCTGCAATCAGATTAGAGGAAGATATCCTGGCTATAGCTAGCCTACCTAGTGCACCAAGCGTATCCAGCACCTCAGCCATGGAAAAGTCAGCAAAAAAGCAGTCTACCAGCAAAAGGGATGAACGGTATAGACCATATGGAAGGGGAGTTAACAGAGTCGACAATAGAGAAGAAAACCAGCTATTCCCCACTCGGCAGAATATGGGTTCACCACTGGCGTCGGAGGAATCCTGAAAGCACTCAGAGAGATGGGGGATGGAGTAAGGTGGCCTAGGCCACCAATAGAAGGGCAAACATGGAGAAAAGACAGCAAGAAGAAGTGTGAATTCCACCGTGACATTGGGCATAACACTGAATATTACTACACATTACGAAGGGAGATCAAGCGCCTGTACGAGTAGGGAGAACTGAGTCACCTATTACCGCGTGGGCGCAAGCAGCAGGATAAGGTAGGCTCCACGAAACCTGCAGCTCCACCTACATGTACCAAGATAATAAATGTGATAACAGGCGGCTCAGATCTGAGTGGGTTGACATATTCAGCAGCCAAAAGGCGTGCTACCAAGACTAAGGGAGATAGGCCAGCAACTTTCTGCAGAATTTCTCATAGTGATCTACCTGCTGTTGCTTTTGATGAAGGAGACATACAGGACGAACGAGAACATTATGACGCACTCATTATCACTCTAACAATGGCTAATTGCACAGTCAGAAAGGTTTTAGTAGACGCTGGCAGCTCGGTCAACCTGATTATGTTGAAAACCATAGAAACCATGGGATTCAGCGAGAAGGATTTACAGAAGAAAACCATCCCGCTTGTAGGGTTCAGTGGAGAGACAGCAACCTCATTGGGCAAGATAGTGATCCCAACCTATGTGGGCGGAGTCAACAAACAGGTCAGGTACTTAGTCATAGATGGACCCTCTACTTACAACGTCATTCTGGGAAGACCATGGCTACACCTGATGAAGGCAGTTCCCTCAACATACCATCAATGCATAAAATTCCCCACACCATAGGGAGTAGAAACAATACGAGGAGACCAGGAGGAAGCCAGAGGTTTCTATAAGAAAGCACTGAAGTGCACTGCTAGCCCTCCTAGCATAGCAATTACAGAAGCAGCACGTCTAGGATGAATACATTGAGCCTCCAGCTGAGGAGCTAGATAAGGTCAACCTGGACAAGCTGCGCCTAGAGAGGACCGTGCTAATTGGAGCTGGATGTATATGAAGCCTAAGGCAGCACCTGATCGAATTCTTGCAGGCTAATATGGATTGCTTTGCATGGTCGCATGACGACATGATAGGAATAGATCTGTCCATCATAACACACAAACTTAGCGTGGACCCAAAATGTAAGCCCATCCAGCAGAGACGAAGGAAGTTCGCAGCTGGGAGAAATAAGGGGATTAATCAGGAGGTAGACAGCCTGCTGGCAGCAAACAAAATAAGAGAAGTAAAATACCCAGAGTGGCTGTCAAACGTAGTAGTGGTACCTAAGAAGAATGGAAAATGGAGAGTGTACGTGGACTTCACTGACCTCAACAAAGCATGTCATAAGGATCCCTTCCCGCTACCACACATAGACACAATGGTGCACGCGACAGCTTGATATGAAATGCTAACATTCCTGGACGCCAGGAGTGGTTACAATCAAATCAAGATGGATCTATCAGATCAAGAAAAGACAGCATTCATGTCTGAGAGAGGAATATATTGTTACAATGTCATGCCGTTCGGCCTGGAGAATGCAGGATCCACATACCAGAGGCTGGTCAACCGTATGTTCAAGGAGCAGATAGAAAGAACCATGGAGGTGTATATCGATGATATGGTGGTGAAACCAGAAAAAGCAACAGATCACATGCAACATCTAGCAGAGACATTCAATACCCCAAGAGAATACAAAATAAAACTAAATCCGTCTAAATGCACCTTCGAAGTGTCTTCCGGCAAGTTCTTGGGATACATTGTAACCCAGAGGGGGATAGAAGCCAGCATCGAGCAGATCAAGGCTGTATTACAGCTGGAGTCACCTGAAAAGCCAAAAGACGTGCAGAGACTAGCTGGCAAGGTAGCAGCCTTGAGCAGGTTCATCTCGAGGTCCTCGGACAAATGCAGATTATTCTATGACATACTAAGGAAGAGCCATAAGTTCGAATGGACTGCAGACCACGAGCAGGCATTTAGGGAGCTAAAGCACTACCTCAGCAACCCACTGTTATTAACAAAGCCGGAGCCAGGAGAACCATTGTTCCTCTACTTAGCTGTCACAGAGGTAGCGGTAAGCGCAGTTCTGGTCAGAGAGCAGGATAAGGAGCAAAAGCCAGCCTATTATGTGAGCAAGTATCTGCTGCCAGTAGAGACCAGGTACACATCTTTTGAAAAATTAGTATTGGCACTGGTAGTAGCATCTTATAAACTGCGCCCCTACTTTGAGTCCCACACTATACGTGTCGTGACTAATTACCCATTGAAATCCATAATGAGAAAACCTGTGCTATCAGGCAGAATGTCAAAGTGGTCCGTGCACCTTAGTGGATATGACATCAGGTATGACCCTAGGACAGCAATCAAGTAGCACGCATTGGCAGACTTCGTGTCAGACTTCAGCCCAACTATCCAGAATCTGGCAGACGAAGAGATCTTGACCCTTAAAGGGAGCAGGGAATCAGAGGTCTGGCAGATGCACATCGATAGAGCTTCCAACCAGAGGGGGGCAGGTGTAGGATTAATCTTACGGTCACCACAGGGGGATCTGATAGCGCAGGCAGTAAGATGTGAATTCAAGGCAACCAATAATGAAAAAGAATACGAGGCCTTGATACTGGGAATGCAGCTAACTCTGGAACTGGGATTCAGGAACCTGCAAATATCCAATGACTCTTTGCTAATAGTTAACCATGTGAATGATGAATTCATAGCCAGGGACTCAAAGATGATCGCCTATGTGAAAGTGGCAAAAGAGCTAAAGTAGAAATTCAAAGATTGCAAGGTCAAGTAGATCCCCAGAGATCAGAATGTGGAGGCAGATGCCCTAGCAACCCTGGGGCAACATTCAAACCAACAGAACTATCCAACATTCCCATCGCGCACATGCTGGAACCTTCTATCTAGAAATTAGAAGAAGTAGACAGAGGAGAATTGGAGGACTAACAAGATGAGCTAGCGATTCGCATAACGACAACTACGAAGGGTAGACAGCTGCCTAACCTGGGTTACAGACGGTGACAGGACGCCTAATCAACCGGCTACCCGGTGCGGAGGACCGGGATTGGTGGACACCTTACTTAGATTGGCAACGACACGACAAGCTGCCAGATGACAAGAAGGAGATAAGAGGTTCCTAAATGAAAGCTTCCAGATTCATATTAATTGATGATGTTCTTTTTAGAAAATCATTGGCAGGTCCCTACTTACGGTGCCTGGATAATCAAGAAGCACAAACTGTGTTGCATGCCCTCCACAGTGGTGAATGCGGAAACCATGCAGGGGGCAGGAGTCTGTCAACCAAGGCCCTCAGACAAGGCTACTTCTGGCCCACGATGAGGGCAGATTCAGCAGAGTACGCCCGCAAGTATGATGTCTGCCAGCGCTCAGCACCAATGATCCATCAGCCATCAGAGCCCCTGCACCCCATCATTTGTCCTTGGCCATTCATGATATGGGGAATGGATATAGTGGGTCCTCTGCCTAGAGCCACAGGAAAAAGAATATGGAAGCTAGCAATAACAGATTATTTCTCCAAGTGGATAGAAGCGGAAGCATTCACAGAAGTAAAAGATAAACAGGTCATCTTTTTTATTAAACGAAATATCATCTGCAGGTTTGGTATCTCATCAGAAATCATATGTGACAACGGCTCACAATTCATCTCCAACGATGCCGAGGGATACTGCGCCATATGGAATATCACTCTAAAGAAGTCATCACCCAGGAGTCCAAAGTCCGACGGGCAAGCTTAGTCCAGCAGCAAAATAATCATGGATAAGTTGAGAAGGAGATTACAGGAGTTAGGAGGGAAGTGGGAAAATGAGTTGCCACTAGTGTTAGGGTCAGATAGAACGACGCCAAAGATAGCAACATGCCAAACACACTTCAGCCTGGTGTTTGGCGCAGAAGCAATGATTCCATCAGAAGTTCTAGTTCCAACCCACAGGTATGGATGTATGATAGGAGAACTGAATAGTGCGGAGATGATCAGGAGCCTGGACACGGTAGACGAGCTGCGAGCAAGTGCAAAAATACGTCTGGCTGCCTACAAGCAGTCAATCGCTAGAAGTTAGAACAAGAATGTAAAAGTCAGGCTCCTGGAGCTAAGAAACACAGTTCTCGTGAAGTGTTTCAAAACACCAAATATCGAAAAGCGTGCAAATTCGCCTATAAATGGGAAGGACCATACTAGGTAGAAGGAGTTGTTGGCCATGACGATATACTGAGTTAATGACCATGGACGGTCAAGTCATACAAAAGCCATGGAACATACTTCACCTGAAGAGGTATTACTTTTAATAATAAGTAGAGTTTAGTGTACAGAGTAGTGTATTAAGAAAAGCAGTAAAAAAACGCGGTAGTAGGCATACTACCAATTTTGTGTCATTTTCTTTTACTTCTATTTCTTTCAACTTTAAAAGCTAATATTGGAATTGTGTGGTCTGTGAGCTTCCTGGGACCACAATTGCTCTGGTACCCCATAAGATGGCATCAGGTACTTCACATTGCTCTGATAGAGTTTTCTATTTTCAGGGTTCTCTAGATGCATCACTCTTAACTCTAATATCTATGGTATGTTGAAAGTGTATCTAGCAGGACTGTCAACTGAAAACGCGGGGTGACAAGGCACATGGCACTCCAACATGCCTCACCTAGATTTCTCTAATAGGAGCACCCTCACCAGGCGGACTGTGGAACATACGAAAGGAAGCCTGGCTGACAGCTGAACGCTTACCCAGCTACCCCTGATACCACCCCTTGGATGTAGCTCGTACTCATCGCAATTAATCAAGGCCCCAACATGTGCATATATATATGGAACGCAGGGATCTCTGCGCTACCAGAATCCTGCAACGTCCCATTGGTCCTAGAATGACGATAAACTTGCCTAGGGTACGCCCCTCTTGGCTTTAAACATGATGAAAACACCTTGCGTCATGAATAAGGTTAAGCAGTCAAATTACGGCATACGCCTAAATCAGTCAGCAGACTGACGCAGCAGCTAGCTAAGTGTAAATCAGCTTTCTCAGGCTGACACGACTGGTCTAAATCAACCTCAAAGGTTGACACGGCACCTCTTCTACAATGCGGCCTATGCCTAAATTAGTCAGCAGACTAACACGGCAGCTAGCTGAGTCTAAATCAGCCTCCTGACGTTGACACAACTCGCCTAAATCAGCTAACAGGCTGGCACGGCAGCTTTCTAAGCTAAACATAACAGCAGGAAATAAAACACACAAGTTGTAATGAAAATTAAACTTGCCAAACTAAGGTAAGGGGCATTTTAAAATTTGGCCAAAACACGGCCCCATGTTCAAATCGCCACCACGGCAAACAAACGAGAAAATGTTTAAAAATATTACAAGTCTGCCCACACAGAGACAAATTACCACCCAAAAAACAAAAGAGTTAGAAATTTAAAAACTTTTTAACTTTAGGTCACATTGATGACCTCCACCTCTGGCACTTCTTCTGTCTCCTCCTGTTGACCTCCCGTTTCAGGTACAAAACCAGCTTTTATGTCCTCAACAGCATCGGTCTCTTGAGCTCCCTCAGCTGCGGCAGCCTCCTGGAAAGAGCCAGCATCCCCAGCTGCCGACTGCTCCGCCAATACAGGAGAATTCACCTCGCCAACCTCAGGCATCAGAACGCTTAAATCACGCTGGATGGGGTAAAGCATCTCCAGCTGCCTCTCCTCCTCCTCAATCGCCTGCTGGGTTGGAGCTTCCTCAAGAGCAGCAGGCATTCCGCTAATGTTTCCCTGCCAGGTAGCATAGGCAACAATATTGGTGGCCAGGGAGATCAGCTCGCTGATCTTCTCTTCAGAACGCTTAAGGGAATCAGAGAAGGTAGTGCAAACCTCCTGGGTACGCGCCAGCTGGTCATCCCCCTCCTTTAGCTTCTTTTTGGTACCAGCGAGCTCAGCTTTCAGCTCCACCACCCTTCCCCTCAAGTCACAACGATGCTGTTCCAACTCAGCAATGGTCCTCGTCAGCTCCTGATTCTTGGCATTAGTAGCACGGCTAGTGGTTTGTACCACATTGATCATCTTCTTGTCATAGAGAGCTGACTGAAGGGTCTGAAGGCATAAAAAAAAAGAGAAGTTAGTAGGTTTGTTATAAATAGATTGGAATAGGTAGAAAAGGAAGGATGCCCACCATAAAGGCGTTGGGCACATCATTCTCCACCATCTCCTCTGGGCAGAATTCCGAGAAAGCCTCCACCAATGAAGGGAAGAGAATCTGGTCGATCTCAGGCCAGTAGGGCACCTTATCAATATTCCCAAAACCATCAGACAAGTGAGCAATGATGCCACCACTAGCAGCAGCAGGAGGACTAGCAGGTGAAGTAGGAGGATGACGGGACAATGGCCTGACTTCTAAGGGCTCAGGACGAGCAACGCTGGAATGGGTAAGAGGAGTCTGAAAGGAAGAAGCAGGGGCACTCCTCTTGGAGGCATAAGCTACCTCGGGACTCGCAGCAGATCTCTTTCTTTTAGCACTTTGAAGGATAGCCTCAAAGGGGTCGACTTTTGAACCTACATGAAAGCAAGAATTCAGATGTCAGAAGCACCAGAGAGGCAGCAGGAATGCGTATAACCAAAGATAGCACGAAGTGACTTACCAGAAGACATGCTGTGAGCCGATTGCTGTGGATTGGAAGAAGAGGCAGGTGAAAAGCCGGGAAGCAGGTTAGGGAACTTTCTCTCAGACAGGGGATGCAGAACAACTTGTTGCGAGCAGCTATCGGATCGCCCACACAAGTCAGGTAGCAGGGACCTGCATGAAAGCAACAAAGTAAGTCAGTAAGCATTAAGGTGAACAAATCAGGCATCAGGGGAGCCACTTACTCGAAGTAATGACCCATTTCTCGAAGATGTAGTCAGCAGGTGGCTGGATAGAAGCCGTCCTCACATAGAAGAAGTCCTCAAACCACTTCTCGTCCCTGGACTTTGACACATGTCTGAAGGGGGTTTCCCCAAAGCCCTGGATGGAGAATTGGCCTCTTCCCAGAGACCTGATATCATACATATGGGCTAGATCGCCCAAGGAGATAGAGCTGCCAGTGTTCTGGCTAGCGGTCAGGGAGTAGAGGAGAACCCTCCAAATATTGGCAGAAATTTGTGCCATGGCAAAGTTGTTGGGGCGAAGGAATTCTTGCATAAGCTTTGGAAAAGGAAACGAAGGTCGTATCTAAACGGATAAAGATAAAAGCAGACCCATCCCGGTCGGATGCCATCCACTTTCTGACTCGGTTCTGGGATAGCAATGTCAACCCCATCGCCAAGGCCGAGCAAACCCTTAATCAAGGGGATGTCAGCGGTAGTCAAAGAAGAATTGCAATCATGGGAGTGGACGAAAAGATTCTGGGAAGGGAAGGGGGTCAGGTTTGGGCGATTGGGCGGAGGTAGAAGTGGTGTGACGGGTTTTACCCATGGTCGGAGGAGAGAGAAAAGAAAAGGACTAAAGAAAAAGTGCAAGAGAATACCTGGGAAACAGTGGCGGCGAGGAACAACGGCGACGTCCGACGAGAGGAAATGAAAGGAATGGGGAGAGTTTTGGGAGAAGGAGAGTATTGGAAGAAGGAGGGTTTTGAAGTTAAGGAGTTAATGAAGTGAGGTGGGGGTTGATATTATAAAGGAGGAGCGATAGGGAAAGCGCGGGAAATTAGGGAATAAGGAGACAAGAGCAATGATGAGTACGCAGGAAGGAGTGCAAAAGACGGCGCGGGTCATTTCAAAATAGATGCCTAATTCCTTATTCGACGCCTCGAGACATATCTCACAAGGAATTAGGGGTAAATTGTTTGGGCCAAAATCTGCATAATGGCCTAATGGGGCAAGTCCACTTGATTCCTGTTGAAGAGTTGGGCCGTGGAGGAAGAGCGAGCAAGAGAGGCCCGGATGCAAAGAAGGATCCGCCTAAGGAGTTGGGCCAAGAGACGAGTTAAAGTGAAGAAGCCCATTGATAAAAGAGTCCCGTGTTATGGAAAGCCTTCAAGGAGATTTTAAGGAGAAGTCATGGAGATCAGGGAGAATGGAGGAGGATGGCCCGTTATGGAAAGAGTTGTTATGGAAGTAATATTCCTTTCCATAATCCGGGTAGGACTCATCTAGGGTTCCTACCCTATAAATAGCCAAAGGAGCAATCAAGAAAAGGCATTCAAGATCTCACACATTCACATAATACATTGTGCTAGCTAGATTTACGTTCCGTCTCCATTGTACTCAATCTCTCATTAATAAGCTAGTTCAATACTTGGTAGGGTACCGTCCCTCCCGCGGTTGTTCCCACATTGGGTTTTCCGTGTACCACATCTTACGTGTCACTTTTATTTACTTACTTAATTCCTTTATTTAACATAATACGCAATCATACAGTCAATACGCAACGAGTAAGACCGCATTGACAACATATCACCTAATTCGGTAAAAATTACCAAACAAGACTCATCAATTAACTGCATCTCCCCTTTACATCTCTAGACCCAAAGTTTCACTTTATACCGTTAACTGCCCAAAGAATTACACACTAGGTTCACCTCTTAATAAACCATATTCCCCAAATTCAGTCACTATTTACAAATCCACGTTGCGACATGACTCCATCTAAGTTCACTATATACCACTCTTCTCCATCCCTCTACAACGACCTTTTATTACATATATTCTTATCCAACACAATCCTAATCATCTCCCTCCATAAATCATTACACATCTCAAATTGCCACTATCCACATCCTTCATTTCAATCTTTCATTCTCACGTTTTTAGACTTACATCATCCCTTGCCCATATTCACTTACCTTACATTACTCAAACTCGTAATTATATCACTCACCCCTCTCACAAAACATGCTCCATGCCTCAATAAACTCATCAACCTTCCCTTTCCTTTCCACTATCCATCACAACCACATATAACTCATGTCCTCCCCACCAAACTCATACCCACCACAAGGTGCCACTCCCCTCATCTTAAGATTGGGTAACTCACGCATCAGGACCAACACATATGTAAAAAAATGCATAAAGAAGCAAAAGAACACCCTTCAATTAAATAAGATATGCGACGAGGTAAAAAGATAAGCATATGACCCAAAACAGGGGTCATTAGATCGAGTACAGCCTACTCGATCGAGTAGGTGAAGATCAGAAGCACGCATAATAAGTTACCAGGGCTACTCGATTGGGTAAAGTGTACTCGATCGAGTAACAAGAGGTGCACTCGATCGAGCAAGGGCTACTCGATCGAGTACCCTATGCAGTTCTCAGCACTATCCAATTTTCGTAAAATGGTCATATCTCACTCGTTTCTTGGTCATTTTGGGCGTATGACCTATCGTTTAAATCATAAAAGAATAAAATATCACCTCCAAGTGGAATCATATTAAAATCATATATGCATCTCAATTTATAACAGTTTAAAGACAACTTCTCTGTAATCGGACAACATAACTACTTGATTTTTATTACTTGATTTTTACTTCCAAACAACTTAAACAACAACAAAGTAAACAAAACCAACTCGATACTCATAAAAACAGTATCCCTAACCACATGTTACTATCTACAAAAGCCAAACAATAACATCCATCATGATTATATAGTATTCAACTTACCAATCATGTACTGCCCGCATGCTTTTATTCTATAACTTTTCGCAACAAATATATATATATATATATATATATATATATATATATATATATATATATATATATATATATATATATATATATATATATATATATATATATATATATATATATATATACATATATACATCAAATGCAAATATTCTATTCACATGTTACTATAATGCCACATTATAAACCAACTATCATGCAACATGCTTATTCAGAACAATTTATCATATGTCCACTTCATCTTCTTTCACCACATTCCCCATTCCACCACAATCATTTTCCAACATTTCCATACAACACATCATCCAACATACGCAATAGAACATTAGTAAACATATAGCGATCCCATGACACCCCATCGTGACCGGTTCAAAGTTATAGGGCGAGTTTGCGACTTTAGGACGTCTCACAAGTTTTTGCATGAGATCCTAACAACTCCTACCCGGGTTCATTTTATTTTGTCTCCCTAGATTCATTAGGTTCATTAGTTACAGGTTCCAAAATCATCGCTCTGATACCACTTTATAACACCCCCATACACCAAGGTGCCTTACTATGACCACCTAATGCATAAAAGTACTACCATCTCGGTTACTCGAGTTAATGTATATCAAATTGACCATCCAAGAACGTACTTTAAATAGATAAGTTAAAGTGATTACATAACAAAACCAAAACTATAAAGTGAGATACATATGTTCCAAAGTATCAAACCAACTGAAAGAAATATAAGTTCAAGACACAACAGAAGACTCTAGTGATACGTGGTGACTCTATCCCAGCTATCCGTCGCGCAATCCTACTCATACCTACTCAGTAACTGCTCATCATCCTCGAATGGATCACCATAGTTTTAAAAACAATTACCGGGGTCAGTTACTGATTACACAAAACAAAACAAGCAAGATAACAATATACAGATCACCCAACTCCGTCACATCTCCATACACCTTACTACACACTAAAGTGTGTAGCCCTGCCAGAATACCCATCGCAACAGATATTCCATGCCGCCAGTGGGGGACCGCAGCCGTACCCACCAAATCCCCGCTCATCATCTCCGAGCGAAAACCCAAGTTCCTTAATGTGCACATACCCTTTGTGGCGGGTTCCACAAAGGGCAAATCAAGGGCGTGAAGCCACTCTTGCAAATGACTCCAGTCAGCCGAGGGCGCGCTTCGCGAACCACAGACAAACACATCCAACCAATTATACAACAACAATTACCAATACGATAAAGATCAACAATAGTAAACAACCAACAACAATCCACCATCAACACAATATAATCAATAACCGAGTAGGGAAACCCTACCTGGAAAAACAATTCACCAAGATCGTCACAATTAGCTAATCAAAACCGTTCTTCAACGAAATCACCTCCTATAATCAGACAATCATACAATTACTATCTAACAAACACAATACTCCCAAAATCCCCCAAAATACCCAATTAGAGTTTCGACTAAAATCAAAGAAACGATATAAAAACTGTACATGGATCTTACCCACAATACGATGGTCTCAACGACGTAAAGAACACAATGATCCGACGATTTTAGCCCTTAGGATTTGATAGCAATGCGAAGGAGAAAGCAACGTAACTTGTTTAAGTCTTGTGAAGTTTTAGAAAAAGGTAAAACTGAAAAAGAAACTGACAAAAAAGGTGTTTATATATCTTTCTCGCATTGCTAATAAACTCGACAAAATAACCCGTAAAACCGACTTACTCGATCGAGTAAGTCACTTACTCGATCGAGTGACCCCTACTCGATCGAGTACTCCACTTACTCGATCGAGTACCCATCAGACAGTATATTGTTTTGAAACCAAAACTCACTTACTCGACAGAGTAAGCCTTACTCGATAGAGTACCCAACAGTACAGAAAACCGTAGTATTATACCCATGGCCGTGTTGGTGACGGTTAGGTATAGGGATAGGGGTGTTCCGTGATGTGGTGGCATAAGTACAGGAGGTTTGGCTAGGATCTCCTTTATCTTGTTGAAGGCTCTTTAGCAATCATTGTCCCTATCGGTGCTAGCATTGCTCCCATACCTATTTTGCTGACGACATGCCCTAAGAGTTTTCCGGATGTGACCCAGAATGCACACTTCTAAGGATTTAGTCTCATGTTGAATTTTCGAAGATGGGCGAAGAATTATCGAAGGACGTCAATGTGGACATCTCGTTCTTTTGATTTAACGATCATGTCGTCGACGTATACCTCCACTTCTTTGTGCATCATGTCGTGTAGGAGAGTGGCGGCGGTTCTCCAATAGGTTGCCCCGGCATTGATTAGACCGAAAGGCATGACAATGTAGCAGTATGTGCACCACTGTGTAGTGAATGCAGTTTTGTGCATATCCTCCTCAGCCATTTTGATTTGGTTGTATCCGGCATAACTGTCCATGAATGATAAAAGGGCGTGCTTGGCGGTGTTGTCTACCAAGATGTCGACGTGCGGTAAGGGGAAGTCGTCCTTTGGAGTCGCCCTGTTCAGATCTCTAAAGCGAACACAAAATCGGATTCTTCCTTCCTTTTTGGTTACGGGGACTATGTTAGCCACCCAGTCAGAATATTCAGGAACTTTGATGAATCCGGCTTTGAATTGCTTGTCAACCTCTTCTTTGATCTTCAATGCCCATTTAGAGCGCATGCGATGCCGTTTTTGCCTTACGGGTTTACTCCGGGCTTAATGGGTATCCTGTGCTCTGCAATTTCCCTGTCAATCCCAGACATATCTTTGTAAGACCATGCAAATACGTCCATGTATTCGAGCAAGAGGTAGATGAATTGTTGTCTTTCCGAGGGGTCAAGGGTGGCCCCTATCTTAAGTTCTTGAGGCGCTTGGTCAGTCTCTATGTTAACATGTTCGGTCTCCTGAAGGATGGGTGTTCTAAGTTCGCGTTTGTCTAGTTCTTTGGCTAAATGAGGTGGGTAGTCACTCAAGTCAAATTCCTCATGTTCGTTCAGAATTGCATTGTTGTTAAAATGAGACGAGTCGTAAGAAAACATAGCATTCATTAAGTCAATCTAAGCGAAGTGCTTGGACAGGACAAACATCTCATGGGGAGTCAGAGGTGATGCCGCAGACGAGGTGACCCCTGAGACAAGCTCCAGGTTGTTACCTTTCGTGGGAGTAGGGGTGACAATAGTTGACTTAGCCTCTGTGATAGTCCCGAGATTGTGATAAAATAGTGGGAAAGGGACTTTAATAGGGGCGTTGGGAATGTTGGGACCCAAGACAGAGTCTAACACTTACTTGTCATCAGACTCGGACTCAGACTCATTTTCACTTCCCTCCTTGAACATGGGACCCCCGGGATAAACGTAACATAAAACGAGTAAATGCAGCGGAATTTATGAAATTTTGAAACTTTTTGAAGTATAAAGCACGGGTTTACTAAACATAACGTAACGAGTGCAACGATAGGCAAACTTAGGTTATTAAAAACCAAGTCTAGCAAATAAGGGGAAAAGATATCCCACGAATAACAAGTTTAAAAGGTGGGTCTAAGCAGCCAAAAGGCGTGCTACCAAGACTAAGGGAGATAGGCCAGCAACTTTCTGCAGAATTTCTCATAGTGATCTACCTGCTGTTGCTTTTGATGAAGGAGACATACAGGACGAACGAGAACATTATGACGCACTCATTATCACTCTAACAATGGCTAATTGCACAGTCAGAAAGGTTTTAGTAGACGCTGGCAGCTCGGTCAACCTGATTATGTTGAAAACCATAGAAAACATGGGATTCAGCGAGAAGGATTTACAGAAGAAAACCATCCCGCTTGTAGGGTTCAGTGGAGAGACAGCAACCTCATTGGGCAAGATAGTGATCCTAACCTATGTGGGCGGAGTCAACAAACAGGTCAGGTACTTAGTCATAGATGGACCCTCTACTTACAACGTCATTCTGGGAAGACCATGGCTACACCCGATGAAGGCAGTTCCCTCAACATACCATCAATGCATAAAATTCCCCACACCATGGGGAGTAGAAACAATACGAGGACACCAGGAGGAAGCCACAGGTTTCTATAAGAAAGCACTGAAGTGCACTGCTAGCCCCCCCAGCATAGCAATTACAGAAGCAGCACGTCTAGGATGAATACATTGAGCCTCCAGCTGAGGAGCTAGATAAGGTCAACCTGGACAAGCTGCGCCTAGAGAGGACCGTGCTAATTGGAGCTGGATGTATATGAAGCCTAAGGCTGCACCTGATCGAATTCTTGCAGGCTAATATGGATTGCTTTGCATGGTCGCATGACGACATGATAGGAATAGATCTGTCCATCATAACACACAAACTTAGCGTGGACCCAAAATGTAAGCCCATCCAGCAGAGACGAAGGAAGTTCGCAGCTGGGAGAAATAAGGGGATTAATCAGGAGGTAGACAGCCTGCTGGCAGCAAACAAAATAAGAGAAGTAAAATACCCAGAGTGGCT
Source organism: Silene latifolia (assembly GCF_048544455.1). NCBI lineage: Eukaryota > Viridiplantae > Streptophyta > Magnoliopsida > Caryophyllales > Caryophyllaceae > Silene > Silene latifolia. The sequence continues at coordinate 362,889,333 of NC_133538.1, read as the reverse complement.
GTCAAACGTAGTAGTGGTACCTAAGAAGAATGGAAAATGGAGAGTGTACGTGGACTTCACTGACCTCAACAAAGCATGTCCTAAGGATCCCTTCCCGCTACCACACATAGACACAATGGTGCACGCGACAGCTTGATATGAAATGCTAACATTCCTGGACGCCAGGAGTGGTTACAATCAAATCAAGATGGATCTATCAGATCAAGAAAAGACAGCATTCATGTCTGAGAGAGGAATATATTGTTACAATGTCATGCCGTTCGGCCTGGAGAATGCAGGATCCACATACCAGAGGCTGGTCAACCGTATGTTCAAGGAGCAGATAGAAAGAACCATGGAGGTGTATATCGATGATATGGTGGTGAAACCAGAAAAAGCAACAGATCACATGCAACATCTAGCAGAGACATTCAATACCCCAAGAGAATACAAAATAAAACTAAATCCGTCTAAATGCACCTTCGGAGTGTCTTCCGGCAAGTTCTTGGGATACATTGTAACCCAGAGGGGGATAGAAGCCAGCATCGAGCAGATCAAGGCTGTATTACAGCTGGAGTCACCTGAAAAGCCAAAAGACGTGCAGAGACTAGCTGGCAAGGTAGCAGCCTTGAGCAGGTTCATCTCGAGGTCCTCGGACAAATACAGATTATTCTATGACATACTAAGGAAGAGCCAGAAGTTCGAATGGACTGCAGACCACGAGCAGGCATTCAGGGAGCTAAAGCACTACCTCAGCAACCCACTGTTATTATCAAAGTCGGAGCCAGGAGAACCATTGTTCCTCTACTTAGCTGTCACAGAGGTAGCAGTAAGCGCAGTTCTGGTCAGAGAGCAGGATAAGAAGCAAAAGCCAGTCTATTATGTGAGCAAGTATCTGCTGCCAGTAGAGACCAGGTACACATCTTTTGAAAAATTAGTATTGGCACTGGTAGTAGCATCTTATAAACCGCGCCCCTACTTTGAGTCCCACACTATACATGTCGTGACTAATTACCCATTGAAATCCATAATGAGGAAACCTGTGCTATCAGGCAGAATGTCAAAGTGGTCCGTGCACCTTAGTGGATATGACATCAGGTATGACCCTAGGACAGCAATCAAGTAGCACGCATTGGCAGACTTCGTGTCAGACTTCAGCCCAACTATCCAGAATCTGGTAGACTAAGAGATCTTGATCCTTAAAGGGAGCAGGGAATCAGAGGTCTGGCAGATGCACATCGATAGAGCTTCCAACCAGAGGGGGGCAGGTGTAGGATTAATCTTACGGTCACCACAGGGGGATCTGATAGCGCAGGCAGTAAGATGTGAATTCAAGGCAACCAATAATGAAAAAGAATACGAGGCCTTGATACTGGGAATGCAGCTAACTCTGGAACTGGGATTCAGGAACCTGCAAATATCCAATGACTCTTTGCTAATAGTTAACCATGTGAATGATGAATTCATAGCCAGGGACTCAAAGATGATCGCCTATTTGAAAGTGGCAAAAGAGCTAAAGTAGAAATTCAAAGATTGCAAGGTCAAGTAGATCCCCAGAGATCAGAATGTGGAGGCAGATGCCCTAGCAACCCTGGGGCAACATTCAAACCAACAGAACTATCCAACATTCCCATCGCGCACATGCTGGAACCTTCTATCTAGAAATTAGAAGAAGTAGACAGAGGAGAATTGGAGGACTAACAAGATGAGCCGGCAGTTCAGACAACTACAGAAGGCTAGACAGCTGCCCAAGTGGGTTACCACACAGCTGACCAGACGCCTAATCAACCAGCTACCCAGGCAGAGGACCGGGATTGGTGGACACCTTACTTAGATTGGCAACGACACGACAAGCAGCCAGATGACAAGAAGGAGATAAGAGGTTCCAAAATGAAAGCTTCCAGATTCATATTAATTGATGATGTTCTTTTTAGAAAATCATTGGCAGGTCCCTACTTACGGTGCCTGGATAATCAAGAAGCACAGACTGTGTTGCATGCCCTCCACAGTGGCGAATGCGGAAACCATGCAGGGGGCAGGAGTCTGTCAACCAAGGCCCTCAGACAAGGCTACTTCTGGCCCACGATGAGGGCAGATTCAGCAGAGTACGCCCGCAAGTATGATGTCTGCCAGCGCTCAGCACCAATGATCCATCAGCCAGCAGAGCCCCTGCACCCCATCATTTCTCCTTGGCCATTCATGATATGGGGAATGGATATAGTGGGTCCTCTGCCTAGAGCTACAGGAAACAGAATATGGATGTAACATTCCGTTTGATGTTATGAGTATTTTGGTAGTGTATGGAGTTAGTGTTGAGAGAGATATAATGGAGTGGATACGATATCGTGAGCCATGTTGTGGAGGTAGGAATAGTTAGTGGAGTTGGTGTTACGAGTTCATGTTTGGGTTGGAGTTTTGTTTTGAGTTCTTAGTCACGTTGTTGTGTCTTGATCGAGTTAGTATGTTTGTTTTCATGTATGGGTTGAACTTCGGGGACGAAGTTCTTTTTAAGGAGGGAAGACTGTAATACTCCGTATTTATGAGTCTTGGGGTACTCTATCGAGTAGGCCTTACTCTGTCGAGTAAGGGAGTTTTGCGAAATAAAATAGTTTCGACTGTGGGGTACTCGATCGAGTAACTAGGGTACTCGATCGAGTAAGGGGCACTCGATCGAGTACCTTAGCTACTCGATCGAGTAGCCATTCTACGGGGGGCTGTTTTGTCGGGTTTTGTTAATAAAGCGATTAAAGTATAAAACACTTCCGTCATTGTTTCCAAATCACTTTTACAAAACCTAAAACCCTGTTTAAGAGAGAAAGCAACAAGTTCATCTTCCTAATCGCATTCTTAGCAATTCCCGGAGTTCAGACGGTCAGTTCTTGTCGTTGTTTATACCGTTGAGTTCCTTGCGTCAAGGGTAAGATCTATGTACCCTTTTTATTGTCTTTCCTTTGATTTGGTTAAACCCTAATTTTGGGATTGGGGGTTTTTATGATTTGTTAAGGTTAGATTGTGATTATGTGATTATGTGATTATGTGATAGGAGAAGGATTTGTAAAGGAGAGGTTTTGAGACAGCTGCTAGATCGTCTGATGATTGTGTTGCTTTCCAGGTAGGATTTCCTACTCAGTATTAGTCCCATAATGGGATATTGGTGATGTGCTATAGTTAGTTGTTTGATATGATGATTGTGATTGTGATTGTGATTGTGGTTGTGTTTGTTGATGGTTCTCGAGATGCGTTCTCGAATTTGAGTGGGGTCACTTGCGGGAGTGATCTCACGCCCTAGTTTCGCCCTTCGTGGAACCCGCCACGGAAGGGGATGTGCACATTAATGGGACAGGGTTATCGCTCGGTATGATGAGCGGGGCTTAGGTGGGAACGGCTGCGGTCCCCCACTGGCAGGGCTGGTCCAGTGGACAGTCAGTGATTGAGATGATTGGAGTTGGGTTGGTTGTGTATGTGTGACAGTTAAGCTGTCTGCTTATCTTATTGTGACATGTATGTTAATTGTGTGATTAATCGACCCGTTTAAATGTTTTAAAAACTCGTGGTGATCCATTCGGGGGTGGTGAGCGAGTTGCTTGCAGCGGTATATCTTGGATACGCGTGGGATCTAGTGGGGATGGAGTCATCACATATCGAGTCTTTAGTCTTCCTTTGTGTTTGTTAGGACAGTTCCTTTCGGTTGGTTTATAGTTTGAGAACAGTTGTATTTTGCTTACGAGTTGGTTTTTGTAATGTAATCACTTAAACTTATTCAATAAAGTGTGTTTCTTCATTGTCTTATGATTATCATGCCTCGGGTAACCGAGATGGTGGCATCCTTATACCTGAGTGGTCCTGGTAAGGCACTTGGAGTATGGGGGTGTTACAAATGGTATCAGAGCGACGATCCTGAAACCTGTAACCAATGAATCTAATAAACCTAGGGAGTCTAATTAAAATGGACCCGGGGTAGAAGTTGTAGGAGCTAATGCAAAGACTTGGGAGACGTCCTAAAGTCGCGAACTCGCCCTACAATTTTGAACCGGTCACATGGGATATGAGTCGGGATCGCTATGTGCATACTTTGTGTGTTGTGTATCTATGTAGTAAGGTGTTGTATGAATCAATGGATGTATACATGTGGAGGATGTGAGATGTGTAGTGAAGGATAATGATGATATGATTATAATTGTCATTGATTGAATACATGAATTGCAAGACGGTTGGTTTGTAATGTTGTTTTGAATTGGTTGAAAAGATGAGTTAAGGAATTGCATGAGAATATGAAATTCATGTGGAGGACATGTTTATGTGATGGAAGTGGATTTTCTACTTTTGCTATGTTAGTAACATGTGAATAGGGGATTCCATGTCGTACATTATGTTATTGTGTACGTGAGGTTATAAAATAAGAGCATGTGGGTAAATCGTGATTGACAAGTTCAATAATCTATGTGCATGATGAATGTTGTTGCTTGGCTTTTGAACATAGTAACATATGATTAGCAATACTGGTTTTATGAGTATTGAGTCGTTTTGTCTACCTTGTGGTTGTTTAAGTCGTTTGGGAAGTAAAAATCAATAGTTGTGTTTTTCGATTATAAAGAGGTTGTCTTTAAACTGTTATAACTTGAGATGCATAAATGATTTTGATGTGATTCCAATTGGAGGTGATAGCTTGTCCTTTTACGATTCTAACGATAGGTCACACGCCCAAAACGACCAAGTAATGAGTGAGTTATGACTGTTTTACGAAACCTGGACAAAGTCTTGAGAATTGGGGTACTCGATCGAGTAACTAGGATACTCGATCGAGTAAGGGGGCACTCGATCGAGTACCTTAGCTACTCGATCGAGTAGCCTGGTGATTTGTTTTACGTGCTTGATCTTCACCTACTCGATCGAGTAAGTCCCTTACTCGATCGAGTGGCCTATACTCGATCTAGTGACCCCTGTTTTGGGTCATATGCTTATCTTTTGACATTCGTGCATATTATGTTTAATTCAAAGTTGCTATTCTACTTCTTATTGTATTGTTTTACACGTGAGTTGGTCTTGATACGTAAGTTACCCAATCTATGGGGTGGTGAGAGGCACCTTATGGCGAGTATGAGTTTGGTGGGAGGAGATGAGCTATATGTGGGTGTCTTTGAGTAGTGGAAAAATACAAGAAAGATCATTATGGCTTAATTGAGACATAGAGCATGTTTTATGAGATGAGATGAGTGATATGAGTGTGTGTTAAATAATGCAAGAGTAAGTGAATGTGGGCAAGGGATGATGTGAGTCTAAGGAACGTGAGAATAAAAAGATTGAAAGTAAGGAGGTGGATAGTGGCAGCTTGAGATGTGTAAAGAATTATGGAGGGAGATAGTTAGGAGTCGTGTGGGTTAAGGATATATGTAGTGAAAGTTCGTTTAAAGGGGTTGAGAAGAGTGGTATACAGTGAATTTTATGGAGACATGTCGCGAGGTAGATTTGTACACAGTGAGTAAGTTTGGGAGATTTGGTTTATCAAGAGATGAAACTACATGTGATTTCTTTGGGCATTTAACAGTATGAAAGGAATTTTGATTTCTAGAGAGGTACAAAGGAGATGCAATTGTTTGAACAGTGAAAGTTGATTTTATGGATAGATTAGTGGCAAGTGTGAGGGATACCATAATAAGAGAAAATCCATGGTAAGAAAGAGTGAGAAGATATCGATATAAAATAATGAGATGTGAGTCTTGGAGCAATGAGAAAGTAACCGGAACACTAAAGAGTTAGGAAGAAGTAATAAGGAGTTTTATGGTTAATTGAATTGCCGAGAGTAAAAGAAAAGAATGAGGGGAGTAAAACTAGGAAGATGTTGACCGAAGTTATGTGACATAAAATTGAGGAATTGTCGAGATGTATAATACTATCAAGAGTAAGTAAGTTAATGGTTATACAGAAGTTTCAGGACAACATGATTAATCATGAGTTTCGAGGAATTAAAGGAGTATGAAGTTGGTGGAGTATTTGCACGATAAGAGATTTTTGGTGGAGAGTTAGATGATGATACAATTAAGGATAGTATTGGGAAGAATGTTGAGGTAATTTTGTTAATGGATTGGATGTTCGTTATTTGGGATGTCAACCAAAGATAGGAAACAAATCGTGATGTTTAGAGATGAGTGTGAGAGGTTTGATGCCCGGACGGCGGTAGTGTTATGGTTTGTGACTAGTGGTTATGGGTAATGGTATATTAGAAAGGTAACAATTCTAAAGAGGTTGATTTTGCGAGAGACCCAGTTGATAAGTACTGATTATGAAAGAGTATAAGATGTGGTTATATGAGGCGGTTGTTAGTAGTTGAGCATTAATGGTGTGGCTACATTTGGCAGAGGGTGATGGATATGCGAAAGGGAGAATATGTTATGAGGTGTATACGAGTTAAGCTCGGGCGACAGGTAACCTATGTTGAGTGGTAACTTACGTGATCAGGATTGACTAGTTGGTTGTGATTACGGGTCTATGATATGTGTAAATGTTTGTGTGAGGTTCTGACCTCACAAGAAGTGGTATGATGTGATAATTATAAAGTTGTTTTATGAATGTTCTGTAATATATAGGTTGGACACGGTAATTTAATTGAATAATATCCAAAAAGGTAATAACTTGATTAATTTGACATGGCTAGTTATAATTTTATGTGTATTAATAACACATGTGTATTCCGTGAAATGGTAGAGATGATGTTCATGAGATGCTTATCTGTTTATCCATATAATATGTTGCGTGGTGATTTAATAAAGTGGATTTGAGTAAGTTTTCTTGTCTGAGAAGTTATGCTTAGTCAGTGTTTATGGGAATCGTATGCAGTTGTGATGTCTATCGGTGTGGTTGTGGTGCCTCGGGTGGTGATCCGGGCAGGGTACATAATGTTGTGATGCGGGTATTTTCGCACTACGGTGTGGCTGTTGGTGGCGGTGTTGTGATGCCGTCACCGGTTGTGGTGGAGTAGGCGGGATGATTATGATTCGAGTTTCGAAAGTGCATACCAGTTATTCATAGTTTGTTGTTTTGTTTGATGTTGCTCCCTGCGAGTTTCAGTTTCTGCAGATAGACAGTTGTCTTGTTTATTGATGTTTTCTTTACCAAGTTAAGTTGGGAATGAGGGTATAGTATGACATGAAATAGAGTCGTATATGTTTCCGTTGTTGTCGGGGGTATAGTGATGTTCTATTGATGGGACACGGTTGTGAGAGGTTGTTCTGATAATTTTGATCTTGTTCTAGAGAAGACTTTAGTAGACATGGTAATGACAAGTGGTCCGTAGGACATGTGTGGTAATGATCTGAAAGCTGCAGGTGGTTCATAATCTTTTGTTGGGACAGTGAGTGTAGGGTGTTGGGGGAATTAGTGTCATATTAGGTTATGTATGAGTCTTGCGGTAATGAAGGAAAGAACTGGAGGGTCTAGTGTGAGTGTACGTAACAAGTGTGGATCGTGAGTTATGCGTTTGGGAGATAGGTGCTTTATATAGAGAGGTATGTCATGTTGCGGTAATGTGGAAAAGTTGAAGTTTTGGGTTAAGATAAAGATTTTGAGGTATAGGTTAGGTGGTGTGGCGAATTAGTTGAGGTATGAGGAATGTTTAAGTAAGAGAACCTTGGATATGTGCATGGCGAGTGTTTAGATTATAAGTGGTTATCTTTGACATGCGATGGTGATGAGGATAATGACACGATATAGCTAGGATTTAGTATTAGTGAGTTACGAGGACGTAACATTTTTCTTAAGAGGAGTAGGATGCGATAAAAGAGAGTTTCATGGTGGTGCATGTTGTAATATAATTGGAAGTAGAGTGTTAGCGTAGCGTAAAGGAGGGATTTGTTTTGTGGATGATACTTATAAAAGGCCATGGCCGTGCTTGTAGTAGTGTGATGCTTCGAAGTGTGAGAATATTTTATATAGTGTTGACAGTTGGAGGATGGTGTTATGAGTCTGAGTAAACTTCGAGGACGAAGTTCCTTTTAAGGGTGGTAGAATGTAACATTCCGTTTGATGTTATGAGTATTTTGGTAGTGTATGGAGTTAGTGTTGAGAGAGATATAATGGAGTGGATACGATATCGTGAGCCATGTTGTGGAGGTAGGAATAGTTAGTGGAGTTGGTGTTACGAGTTCATGTTTGGGTTGGAGTTTTGTTTTGAGTTCTTAGTCACGTTGTTGTGTCTTGATCGAGTTAGTATGTTTGTTTTCATGTATGGGTTGAACTTCGGGGACGAAGTTCTTTTAAAGAAGGGAAGACTGTAATACTCCGTATTTATGAGTCTTGGGGTACTCTATCGAGTAGGCCTTACTCTGTCGAGTAAGGGAGTTTTGCGAAATAAAATAGTTTCGACTGTGGGGTACTCGATCGAGTAACTAGGGTACTCGATCGAGTAAGGGGGCACTCGATCGAGTACCTTAGCTACTCGATCGAGTAGCCATTCTACGGGGGCTGTTTTGTCGGGTTTTGTTAATAAAGCGATTAAAGTATAAAACACTTCCGTCATTGTTTCCAAATCACTTTTACAAAACCTAAAACCCTGTTTAAGAGAGAAAGCAACAAGTTCATCTTCCTAATCGCATTCTTAGCAATTCCCGGAGTTCAGACGGTCAGTTCTTGTCGTTGTTTATACCGTTGAGTTCCTTGCGTCAAGGGTAAGATCTATGTACCCTTTTTATTGTCTTTCCTTTGATTTGGTTAAACCCTAATTTTGGGATTGGGGGTTTTTATGATTTGTTAAGGTTAGATTGTGATTATGTGATTATGTGATTATGTGATAGGAGAAGGATTTGTAAAGGAGAGGTTTTGAGACAGCTGCTAGATCGTCTGATGATTGTGTTGCTTTCCAGGTAGGATTTCCTACTCAGTATTAGTCCCATAATGGGATATTGGTGATGTGCTATAGTTAGTTGTTTGATATGATGATTGTGATTGTGATTGTGATTGTGGTTGTGTTTGTTGATGGTTCTCGAGATGCGTTCTCGGCTGAGTGGGGTCACTTGCGGGAGTGATCTCACGCCCTAGTTTCGCCCTTCGTGGAACCCGCCACGGAAGGGGATGTGCACATTAATGGGACAGGGTTATCGCTCGGTATGATGAGCGGGGCTTAGGTGGGAACGGCTGCGGTCCCCCCATGTGGCTGGTCCAGTGGGGATCGATGATTGAGATGATTGGAGTTGGGTTGGTTGTGTATGTGTGATTAAGCTTAAGTCATCCGCTTATCTTATTGTGAGACATGTATGTTAATTGTGTGATTAGTCTCGACCCCGTTTAAATGTTTTAAAACTGTGGTGATCCATTCGGGGTGGTGAGCGTTGCTTAAGGGTATATCTTGGATACGCGTGGGATCTAGTGGGGATGGAGTCATCACATATCGAGTCTTTAGTCTTCATTGTGTTTGTTAGGACAGTTCCTTTCAGTTGGTTTATAGTTTGAGAACAGTTGTATTTTGCTTACAGTTGGTTTTGTAATGTAATCACTTAAACTTATTCAATAAAGTGTGTTTCTTCATTGTCTTATGATTATCATGCCTCGGGTAACCGAGATGGTGGCATCCTTATACCTGAGTGGTCCTGGTAAGGCACTTGGAGTATGGGGGTGTTACAATGGAAGCTAGCAATGACAGATTATTTCTCCAAGTGGATAGAAGCAGAAGCATTCACAGAAGTAAAAGATAAACAGGTCATCTTTTTTATTAAACGAAATATCATCCGCAGGTTTGGTATCCCATCAGAAATCATATGTGACAACGGCTCACAATTCATCTCCAACGATGCCGAGGGATACTGCGCCATATGGAATATCACTCTAAAAAGTCATCACCCAGGAGTCCAAAGTCCGACGGGCAAGCTTAGTCCAGCAGCAAAATAATCATGGATAAGTTGAGAAGGAGATTACAGGAGTTAGGAGGGAAGTGGGAAAATGAGTTGCCACTAGTGTTAGGGTCAGATAGAACGACGCCAAAGATAGCAACAGGCCAAACACACTTCAGCCTGGTGTTTGGCGCAGAAGCAATGATTCCATCAGAAGTTCTAGTTCCAACCCACAGGTATGGATGTATGATAGGGGAACTGAATAGTGCGGAGATGATCAGGAGCCTGGACACGGTAGACGAGCTGCGAGCAAGTGCAAAAATACGTCTGGCTGCCTACAAGCAGTCAATCGCTAGAAGCTAGAACAAGAATGTAAAAGTGAGGCTCCTGGAGCTAAGAAACTTGGTTCTCCGTGAAGTGTTTCAAAACACCAAATATCGAAAGGCAGGCAAATTCGCCTATAAATGGGAAGGACCATACTAGGTAGAAGGAGTTGTTGGCCATGACGCATACAGGTTAATGACCATGGACGGTCAAATCATACAAAAGCCATGGAACATACTTCACCTGAAGAGGTATTACTTTTAATAATAAGTAGAGTTTAGTGTACAGAGTAGTGTATTAAGAAAAGCAGTAAAAAAAAAGCGGTAGTAGGCATACTACCAATTTTGTGTCATTTTCTTTTACTTCTATTTCTTTCAACTTTAAAAGCTAATATTGGAATTGTGTGGTCTGTGAGCTTCCTGGGACCACAATTGCTCTGGTACCCCATAAGATGGCATCAGGTACTTCACATTGCTCTGATAGAATTTTCTATTTTCAGGGTTCTCTAGATGCATCACTCTTAACTCTAATATCTATGGTATGTTGAAAGTGTATCTAGCAGGACTGTCAACTGAAAACGCGGGGTGACAAGGCAATGGCACTCCAACATGCCTCACCTAGATTTCTCTAATAGGAGCACCCTCACCAGGCGGACTGTGGAACATACGAAAGGGAGCCTGGCTGACAGCTGAACGCTTACCCAGCTACCCCTGATACCACCCCTTGGATGTAGCTCGTACTCATCGCAATTAATCAAGGCCCCAACATGTGCATATATATATATGGAACGCAGGGATCTCTGCGCTACCTGAATCCTGCAACGTCCCATTGGTCCTAGAATGACGATAAACTTGCCTAGGGTACGCCCCTCTTGGCTTTAAACATGATGAAAACACCTTGCGTCATGAATAAGGTTAAGCAGTCAAATTACGGCATACGCCTAAATCAGTCAGCAGACTGACGCAGCAGCTAGCTAAGTCTAAATCATCTTTCTCAGGCTGACACGACTGGTCTAAATCAACCTCAAAGGTTGACACGGCACCTCTTTTACAATGCGGCCTATGCCTAAATTAGTCAGCAGACTAACACGGCAGCTAGCTGAGTCTAAATCAGCATCCTGATGTTGACACGACTCGCCTAAATCAGCTAACAGGCTGACACGGTAGCTTTCTAAGCTAAACATAACAGCAAGAAATAAAACACACAAGTTGTAACGAAAATTAAACTTGCCAAACTAAGGTAAGGGGCATTTTAAAATTTGGCCAAAACACGGCCCCATGTTACAATCGCCACCACGGCAAACAAACGAGAAAATGTTTAAAAATATTACAAGTCTGCCCACACAGAGACAAATTACCACCCAAAAAACAAAAGAGTTAGAAATTAAAAAACTTTTTAACTTTAGGTCACATTGATGACCTCCACCTCTGGCACTTCTTCTGTCTCCTCCTGTTGACCTCCCGTTTCAGGTACAAAACCAGCTTTTATGTCCTCAACAGCATCGGTCTCTTGAGCTCCCTCAGCTGCGGCAGCCTCCTGGAAAGAGCCAGCATCCCCAGCTGCCGACTGCTCCGCCAATACAGGAGAATTCACCTCGCCAGCCTCAGGCATTAGAACGCTTAAATCACGCTGGATGGGGTAAAGCATCTCCAGCTGCCTCTCCTCCTCCTCAATGGCCTGCTGGGTTGGAGCTTCCTCAAGAGCAGCAGGCATTCCGCTAATGTTTCCCCGCCAGGTAGCATAGGCAACAATATTGGTGGCCAGGGAGATCAGCTCGCTGATCTTCTCTTCAGAACGCTTAAGGGAATCAGAGAAGGTAGTGCAAACCTCCTGGGTACGCGCCAGCTGGTCATCCCCCTCCTTTAGCTTCTTTTTGGTACCAGCGAGCTCAGCTTTCAGCTCCACCACCCTTCCCCTCAAGTCACAACGATGCTGTTCCAACTCAGCAATGGTCCTCGTCAGCTCCTGATTCTTGGCATTAGTAGCACGGCTAGTGGTTTGTACCACATTGATCATCTTCCTGTCATAGAGAGCTGACTGAAGGGTCTGAAGGCATAAAAAAAAAGAGAAGTTAGCAGGTTTTGTATAAATAGATTGGAACAGGTAGAAAAGGAAGGATGCCCACCATAAAGGCGTTGTGCACATCATTCTCAACCATCTCCTCTGGGCAGAATTCCGAGAAAGCCTCCACCAATGAAGGGAAGAGAATCTGGTCGATCTCAGGCCAGTAGGGCACCTTATCAATATTCCCAAAACCATCAGACAAGTGAGCAATGATGCCACCACTAGCAGCAGCAGGAGGACTAGCAGGTGAAGTAGGAGGATGACGGGACAATTGCCTGACTTCTAAGGGCTCAGGACGAGCAACGCTGGAATGGGTAAGAGGAGTCTGAAAGGAAGAAGCAGGGGCACTGCTCTTGGAGGCATAAGCTACCTCGGGACTCGCAGCAGATCTGTTTCTTTTAGCACTTTGAAGGATGGCCTCAAAGGGGTCGACTTTTGAACCTACATGAAACCAAGAATTCAGATGTCAGAAGCACCAGAGAGGCAGCAGGAATGCGTATAACCAAAGATAGCACGAAGTGACTTACCAGAAGACATGCTGTGAGCCGATTGCTGTGGATTGGAAGAAGAGGCAGGTGAAAAGCTGGGAAGCAGGTTAGGGAACTTTCTCTCAGACAGGGGATGCAGAACAACTTGTTGCGAGCAGCTATCGGATCGCCCACACAAGTCAGGTAGCAGGGACCTGCATGAAAGCAACAAAGTAAGTCAGTAAGCATTAAGGTGAACAAATCAGGCATCAGGGGAGCCACTTACTCGAAGTAATGACCCATTTCTCGAAGATGTAGTCAGCAGGTGGCTGGATAGAAGCCGTCCTCACATAGAAGAAGTCCTCAAACCACTTCTCGTCCCTGGACTTTGACACATGTCTGAAGGGGGTTTCCCCAAAGCCCTGGATGGAGAATTGGCCTCTTCCCAGAGACCTGATATCATACATATGGGCTAGATCGCCCAAGGAGATAGAGCTGCCAGTGTTCTGGCTAGCGGTCAGGGAGTAGAGGAGAACCCTCCAAATATTGGCAGAAATTTGTGCCATGACAAAGTTGTTGGTGCGAAGGAATTCTTGCATAAGCTTTGGAAAAGGAAACGAAGGTCGTATCTAAACGGATAAAGATAAAAGCAGACCCATCCCGGTCGGATGCCATCCACCTTCTGACTCGGTTCTGGGATAGCAATGTCAACCCCATCGCCAAGGCCGAGCAAACCCTTAATCAAGGGGATGTCAGCGGTAGTCAAAGAAGAATTGCAATCATGGGAGTGGACGAAAAGATTCCGGGAAGGGAAGACGGGGTCTGGGTTTGGGCCGATTGGGGCGGAGGTAGAAGTGGTGTGACGGGTTTTACCCATGGTCGGAGGAGAGAGAAAAGAAAAGGACTAAAGAAAAAGTGCAAGAGAATACCTGGGAAAGAGTGGCGGCGAGGAACAACGGCGACGTCCGACGAGAGGAAATGAAAGGAATGGGGAGAGTTTTGGGAGAAGGAGAGTATTGGAAGAAGGAGGGTTTTGAAGTTAAGGAGTTAATGAAGTGAGGTGGGGGTTGATATTATAAAGGAGGAGCGATAGGGAAAGCGCGGGAAATTAGGGAATAAGGAGACAAGAGCAATGATGAGTACGCAGGAAGGAGTGCAAAAGACGGCGCGGGTCATTTCAAAATAGATGCGTAATTCCTTATTCGACGCCTCGAGACGTATCTCACAAGGAATTAGGGGTAAATTGTTTGGGCCAAAATCTGCATAATGGCCTAATGGGGTAAGTCCACTTGATTCCTGTTGAAGAGTTGGGTCGTGGAGGAAGAGCGAGCAAGAGAGGCCCGGATGCAATGAAGGATCCGCCTAAGGAGTTGGGCCAAGAGACGAGTTAAAGTGAAGAAGCCCATTGATAGAAGAGTCCCGTGTTATGGAAAGCCTTCAAGGAGATTTTAAGGAGAAGCCATGGAGATCAGGGAGAATGGAGGAGGATGGCCCGTTATGGAAAGAGTTTTATGGAACTAATATTCCTTTCCATAATCCGGGTAGGACTCATCTAGGGTTCCTACCCTATAAATAGCCAAAGGAGCAATCAAGAAAAGGCATTCAAGATCTCACACATTCACATAATACATTGTGCTAGCTAGATTTACGTTTCGTCTCCATTGTACTCAATCTCTCATTAATAAGCTAGTTCAATACTTGGTAGGGTACCGTCCCTCCCGCGGTTGTTCCCACATTGGGTTTTCCGTGTACCACATCTTACGTGTCACTTTTATTTACTTACTTAATTCCTTTATTTAACATAATACGCAATCATACAGTCAATACGCAACGAGTAAGACCGCATTGACAACATATCACCTAATTCGGTAAAAATTACCGAAACAGTACTCATCAATTAACTGCATCTCCCCTTTACATCTCTAGACCCAAAGTTTCACTTTATACCGTTAACTGCCCAAAGAATTACACACTAGGTTCACCTCTTAATAAACCATATTCCCCAAATTCAGTCACTATTTACAAATCCACGTTGCGACATGACTCCATCTAAGTTCACTATATACCACTCTTCTCCATCCCTCTACAACGACCTTTTATTACATATATTCTTATCCAACACAATCCTAATCATCTCCCTCCATAAATCATTACACATCTCAAATTGCCACTATCCACATCCTTCATTTCAATCTTTCATTCTCACGTTTTTAGACTTACATCATCCCTTGCCCATATTCACTTACCTTACATTACTCAAACTCGTAATTATATCACTCACCCCTCTCACAAAACATGCTCCATGCCTCAATAAACTCATCAACCTTCCCTTTCCTTTCCACTATCCATCACAACCACATATAACTCATGTCCTCCCCACCAAACTCATACCCACCATAAGGTGCCACTCCCCTCATCTTAAGATTGGGTAACTCACGCATCAGGACCAACACATATGTAAAATAATGCATAAAGAAGCAAAAGAACACCCTTAAATTAAATAAGATATGCGACGAGGTAAAAAGATAAGCATATGACCCAAAACAGGGGTCACTAGATCGAGTACAGCCTACTCGATCGAGTAGGTGAAGATCAGAAGCACGCATAATAAGTTACCAGGGCTACTCGATCGGGTAAAGTGTACTCGATCGAGTAACAAGAGGTGCACTCGATCGAGCAAGGGCTACTCGATCGAGTACCCTATGCAGTTCTCAGCACTATCCAATTTTCTTAAAATGGTCATATCTCACTCGTTTCTTGGTCATTTTGGGCGTATGACCTATCGTTTAAATCATAAAAGAATAAAATATCACCTCCAAGTGGAATCATATTAAAATCATATATGCATCTCAATTTATAACAGTTTAAAGACAACTTCTCTGTAATCGGACAACATAACTACTTGATTTTTACTTCCAAACAACTTAAACAACAACAAAGTAAACAAAACCAACTCGATACTCATAAAAACAGTATCCCTAACCACATGTTACTATCTACAAAAGCCAAACAATAACATCCATCATGATTATATAGTATTCAACTTACCAATCATGTACTGCCCGCATGCTTTTATTCTATAACTTTTCGCAACAATATATATATATATATATATATATATATATATATATATATATATATATATATATATATATATATATATATATATATATATATATACATATATACATCAAATGCAAATATTCTATTCACATGTTACTATAATGCCACATTATAAACCAACTATCATGCAACATGCTTATTCAGAACAATTTATCATATGTCCACTTCATCTTCTTTCACCACATTCCCCATTCCACCACAATCATTTTCCAACATTTCCATACAACACATCATCCAACATACGCAATAGAACATTAGTAAACATATAGCGATCCCATGACACCCCATAGTGACCGGTTCAAAGTTATAGGGCGAGTTTGCGACTTTAGGACGTCTCACAAGTTTTTGCGTGAGCTCCTAACAACTCCTACCCGGGTTCATTTTATTTTGTCTCCCTAGATTCATTAGTTACAGGTTCCAAAATCATCGCTCTGATACCACTTTATAACACCCCCATACACCAAGGTGCCTTACTATGACCACCTAATGCATAAAAGTACTACCATCTCGGTTACTCGAGTTAATGTATATCAAATTGACCATCCAAGAACGTACTTTAAATAGATAAGTTAAAGTGATTACATAACAAAACCAAAACTATAAAGTGAGATACATATGTTCCAAAGTATCAAACCAACTGAAAGAAATATAAGTTCAAGACACAACAAAAGACTCTAGTGATACGTGGTGACTCTATCCCAGCTATCCGTCGCGCAATCCTACTCATACCTACTCAGTAACTGCTCACCATCCTCGAATGGATCACCATAGTTTTAAAAACAATTACCGGGGTCAGTTACTGATTACACAAAACAAAACAAGCAAGATAACAATATACAGATCACCCAACTCCGTCACATCTCCATACACCTTACTACACACTAAAGTGTGTAGCCCTGCCAGAATACCCATCGCAACAGATATTCCATGCCGCCAGTGGGGGACCGCAGCCGTACCCACCAAATCCCCGCTCATCATCTCCGAGCGAAAACCCAAGTTCCTTAATGTGAACATACCCTTTGTGGCGGGTTCCACAAAGGGCAAATCAAGGGCGTGAAGGCACTCTTGCAAGTGACTCCAGTCAGCCGAGGGCGCGCTTCGCGAACCACAGACAAACACATCCAACCAATTATACAACAACAATTACCAATACGATAAAGATCAACAACAGTAAATAACCAACAACAATCCACCATCAACACAATGTAATCAATAACCGAGTAGGGAAACCCTACCTGGAAAAACAATTCACCAAGATCGTCACAATTAGCTAATCAAAACCGTTCTTCAACGAAATCACCTCCTATAATCACACAATCATACAATTACTATCTAAGAGACACAATACTCCCAAAATCCCCCAAAATACCCAATTAGGGTTTCGACTAAAATCAAAGAAACGATATAAAAACTGTACATGGATCTTACCCACAATACGATGGTCTCAACGACGTAAAGAACACAATGATCCGACGATTTTAGCCCTTAGGATTTGATAGCAATGCGAAGGAGAAAGCAACGTAACTTGTTTAAGTCTTGTGAAGTTTTAGAAAAAGGTAAAACTGAAAAAGAAACTGACAAAAAAGGTGTTTATATATCTTTCTCGCATTGCTAATAAACTCGACAAAATAACCCTTAAAACCGACTTACTCGATCGAGTAAGTCACTTACTCGATCGAGTGACCCCTACTCAATCGAGTACTCCACTTACTCGATCGAGTACCCATCAGACGGTATATTGTTTTGAAACCAAAACTCACTTACTCGACAGAGTAAGCCTTACTCGATAGAGTACCCAACAGTACAGAAAACCGTAGTATTATACCAATGGCCGTGTTGGTGACGGTTAGGTATAGGGATAGGGGTGTTCCGTGATGTGGTGGCATAAGTACAGGAGGTTTGGCTAGGATCTCCTTTATCTTGTTGAAGGCTCTTTGGCAAGCATTGTCCCTATCGGTGCTAGCATTGCTCCCATACCTATTTTGCTGACGACATGCCCTAAGAGTTTTCCGGAGGTGTCCCAGAATGCACACTTCTGAGGATTTAGTCTCATGTTGAATTTTCGATGATGGGCGAAGAATTATCGAAGGACGTCAAAGTGGACATCTCGTTCTTTTGATTTAACGATCATGTCGTCGACGTATACCTCCACTTCCTTGTGCATCATGTCGTGTAGGAGAGTGGCGGCGGTTCTCCAATAGGTTGCCCCGGCATTGATTAGACTGAAAGGCATGACAATGTATCAGTATGTGCACCACTGTGTAGTGAATGCAGTTTTGTGCATATCCTCCTCAGCCATTTTGATTTGGTTGTATCCGGCGTAACCGTCCATGAATGATAAAAGGGCGTGCTTGGCGGTGTTGCCTACCAAGATGTCGACGTGCGGTAAGGGGAAGTCGTCCTTTGGAGTCGCCCTGTTCAGATCTCTAAAGTGAACACAAAATCGGATTCTTCCTTCCTTTTTGGTTACGGGGACTATGTTAGCCATCCAGTCAGAATATTCAGGAACTTTGATGAATCCGGCGTTGAATTGCTTGTCAACCTCTTCTTTGATCTTCAATGCCCATTTAGAGCGCATGCGATGCCGTTTTTGCCTTACGGGTTAACTCCGGGCTTAATGGGTATCCTGTGCTCTGCAATTTCCCTGTCAATCCCAGACATATCTTTGTAAGACCATGCAAATACGTCCTTGTATTCGAGCAAGAGGTAGATGAATTGTTGTCTTTCCGAGGGGTCAAGGGTGGTCCCTATCTTAAGTTCTTGAGGCGCTTGGTCAGTCTCTATGTTAACATGTTCGGTCTCCTGAAGGATGGGTGTTCTAAGTTCGCGTTTGTCTAGTTCTTTGGCTAAATGAGGTGGGTAGTCACTCAAGTCAAATTCCTCATGTTCGTTCAGAATTGCATTGTTGTTAAAATGAGACGAGTCGTAAGAAAACATAGCATTCATTAAGTCAATCTAAGCGAAGTGCTTGGACAGGACAAACATCTCATGGGGAGTCCGAGGTGATGCCGCAGACGAGGTGACCCCTGAGACAAGCTCCAGGTTGTTACCTTTCGTGGGAGTAGGGGTGACAATAGTTGACTTAGCCTCTGTGATAGTCCCGAGATTGTGATAAAATAGTGGGAAAGGGACTTTAATAGGGGCGTTGGGAATGTTGGGACCCAAGACAGAGTCTAACACTTACTTGTCATCAGACTCAGACTCAGACTCATTTTCACTTCCCTCCTTGAACATGGGACCCCCGGGATAAACGTAACATAAAACGAGTAAATGCAGCGGAATTTATGAAATTTTTAAAACTTTTTGAAGTATAAAGCACGGGTTTACTAAACATAACGTAACGAGTGCAACGATAGGCAAACTTAGGTTATTAAAAACCAAGTCTAGCAAATAAGGGGAAAAGATATCCCACGAATAACAAGTTTAAAAGGTGGGTCTAAGCATAAGAATAGATAAAAATCCAACGGTCAAGGTACTCACTAGCTCACACATGTCTTCACAACAAAAATGCACCAACTAATACCTGTCATTCATGAAACATAAATGCCACAGTCAGTGGGGAGTAACTCAAAGTTCTCCCAGCCACATTATATCAAAATGAACATAACAAAGAACTCAAATAAGCAAACATGTTAAAGAAGATGCACATAACTTGAATTATAATAAACGTGGTATCATTCATGTTATCATAATAAGAGAAAGCAAAATAGAATAATAATAAAGCATATCATAGGTATTGTTTAGGCTAAAATTCACACAATGAGGAAAGCCCACTTAGTAAGTAATGGATCATAAAGGAAGGAGTGGAAGAAGAGGAGCCCACGATTGGGAGCAAGGGAGCTGAAAGGGGAAATGGGCCAGCAGGCGCGTGTAGAAGGAGGCCAAAGCCCGCTGAAGGAAGCATCCGTGTTTAGGAAAGATAAGTCAGGGAGAAGTCAGGGAGCATTCAGGGAGATCAAGGAGAATTGAGGGAGATAGTGAGATATGGAAATAGTTATTATGGAAGTTATATTCCTTTCCATAAACATGGTAGGATACACCTAGGGTTCTTACCCTATAAATATCAAGGGAAGCAATCGAAGAAGGACATCCAAGATTACACATACACAATACCTAGTGCTAGCAAGATTTACATTGCGCATCAATTGTATTCATCCTCCCATTCAAATATAGTGCAATATTTGGCAGGCTACCGTCCCTCCCACGGTTGTTCCCACATTGGGTTTTCCGCGTCACCAAATCTTACGTGTCAATTTATATTTCGTGCTTTATTTCCTAATTTAAATATAAAAAACAAACGATCAAATCAAGCAACCAACGAGTTAGACAGCATTAACCTAATACAATTAACTTGGTAAAAATCACCTAAATAGTTTGGCGCCCACCGTGGGGCATTGTCGTCGTCAATCGTTGATAATCTAAATACACCATGGATAAGCAAGTATCAGAAGCCGTGTCAGGGAGTATTCAACCGTCGTTGCCACCAAATTCTACTCAAAACCCGGCATCAACGGTGTCAACGCAGGCACCTGGGCACACCTCAAGAACCATACCCACAACAAAAACTTCTTTACCTCCTAAAACCCCTGTTGTTATAACCCAAGCCAGATCAGATAAAGGAACAACGAGCTCAAGCCTCACCCCACCGCCCAGTCCAACACAAATCTTGCTCGCTGGCGTAGAGAACCTTCAAAAAGCCATGGAAAACATGAGAGAAGACCAGAAGAAAGCTGAAGCTGAAACAAGGAAAAGAGACAGAGAGCTCTGGGCACAGATAGACATTCTGAAGCAGCAATCTGCCACATCATCAAGCAAGGTAGGTGAAGGAAGAGCTCCAGTAGTGGATCTAACACAGAGGGCATCAGGCAGTAGGAATCTAACACAGAGGGTACCAGCTGAACTAGTAACGAGGCTGGATCTAGCTACAGTATCATCAGATGAAACAATAACCCCGCAAGGGCTGGGATATCTTACACCAGATAACCGCCCGCCAGCCAGCCACGTGGTAGCACGAACAGGTGGCACCCTTGTTGATAATTTCGTAGCAACCAGCCAGACACCTGGAGCAGGGTCCGCGGTAAACCCGCAGGTGAACTGGCAGCAATGAACAATCGTAACCTCAACCCCCTAGCTGCCGGAACACATCAGAACCTTCAAGAGTATGGGTCAGGAGGTAGCGCATTGAATCAGCAAGCAGCTAACAGGCGGACCTCAGATTCAGGCAGCATAACAAATCAGCAGTACATGGAGTTAAGAGAGATGCTAAGCAGGGTTCCAGGATTGGCACCCCCACTTGAGAAAGCAGCACCTGACAGTTATACCGACTCGCCATTCGTGGACGCCATATCCATCACAGCCATGCCAAACGGATTCACAAATCCAAATATGCCTCTCTTTGACGGCACAACAGATCCCTTTGACCATTTAAGCCAGTACAAGCAGAAGATGATGACAGTAACAGCCGTAGGGCAGATCAAGGAAGCTTGCATGTGTAAAGGATTCAGATCCACCTTAACGGGGCCGGCACTTTGATGGTTTGTGAGTCTACCCAACAGGTCGATCTCCACATTTGCTGAGTTGGTAAACACATTTACCCAACACTTTGCAAGCAGCCGGAAGCCACAAAAGCATGCAGGAGATTTATACAGAATCGTCCAGGGGGCAGGAGAAACCATTGGAGAATACAATACTAGATTCGACAATGGGAAGGTGGCAGTACGAGAATGTGAAGTTTCAACAGCAGTAGAAGCTTTCAGGAGAGGCCTCCACCATGACTCTGACCTGTACAAGCAGCTAACTATGCACCCTTGTCATAACTTTGAAGCGGTACAAGAAAAGGCAGCAGCCGCAATCAGAATTGGAGGAAGACATTCTAGCCAGAGCCAGCCTGCCTAATACACCAAGCGTCTCCAGCACCTCAGTCGTAGAAAGTCAGGAAGAAAACAATCTACAAGTAAAAGGGACGAAAGGTATTGGCCATATGGAAGGGGAGTCAACAGAATCGAAGAAAATCAGCTACTCCCTACTCTGGCAGAGTATGGATTCACTACAGGCATCGGAGGAATCCTGAAAGCACTCAGGGAGATCGGAGATGGAGTAAGATGGCCCAAGCAACCAGTAGAAGGACAGGCATGGCGAAAAGATAGCAAGAAGAAGTGTGAGTTCCATCGTGAGAT
Organism: Silene latifolia; assembly: GCF_048544455.1. Lineage (NCBI taxonomy): Eukaryota > Viridiplantae > Streptophyta > Magnoliopsida > Caryophyllales > Caryophyllaceae > Silene > Silene latifolia. The sequence goes on along the minus strand of NC_133538.1, from coordinate 362,867,382 downwards.
TGGGCATAACACTGAGGACTGCTACACACTATGAAGAGAGATCAAGCGCCTGTATGAGCAAGGTGAGCTGAGCCACCAATTACCACGTGGGGGCAAGCAGCAGGATAAAGTAGGCTCCGCGAAACCTGCAAATCCACCTACATGCACCAAGATAATAAACGTGATAACAGGCGGCTCAGACCTAAGTGGGCTGACGTACTCAGCAGCTAAAAGACACGCCACCGAGACCAAAGGAGATAGACCAGTAAATTCTTGCAGAATTTCTCACAGTGATTTACTAGCTGTCACCTTTGATGAAGGAGACACATATGACGAATGGGAACATCACGACGCACTCATTACCACCTTGTCAATGGCTAACTGCACAGTTAGAAAGGTCTTGGTAGATACATGCAGCTCGATCAATCTGATTATGTTAAAAACTACAGAAAACATGGGATTCAGCGAGAAAGATCTACAAAAGAAAACTATCCCGCTGGTAGGTTTCGGTAGGGAAACAACCAACTCACTGGGCGAGATAGACATCCCAACCTATGTGGGAGGGGTCAACAAGCAAATCAGATACCTGGTCATAGACGGACCCTCTACCTACAATGTCATCCTGGGAAGGCCGTGGCTACACCAGATGAAAGTAGTCCCTTCAACGTACCATCAGTGCATAAAGTTCCCCACACCATGAGGGGTAGAGACAATAGGAGGAGATCAGGAAGAAGCTAGAGGCTGCTACAAGAAGGCACTAAAGTGCACTGCCAGCCCTTCCGCATAACAATTACAGAAGCAGCCTGTCCAGGATGGGTACATTGAGCCCCCAGCTGAAGAACTAGATCAAATCAACCTGGACAAGCTGCACCCAGAGAGAACTGTGCTAATTGGAGCTGGATGCACAGGAAGCTTGAGACAATAAGTAATCAAATTTCTACAAGATAACATGGACTGTTTCGCATGGTCGCATGACGACATGATAGGGATAGACCCATCCATCATAACGCATAAACTCAGTGTGGATCCAAAGTGTAACCCCATCCAGTAGAGAAGAAGGAAGTTTGCAGCAGAAAGAAATAAGGTAATTAATCAAGAGGTAGATAGCCTTCTGGCAGCGAAGAAAATAAGAGAGGTAAAATATCCAGAGTGGTTGTCCAATGTGGTGGTAGTGCCTAAGAAGAATAGAAAGTGAAGAGTATGTAAGGACTTCACCGACCTCAACAAAGCATACCCTAAAGATCCCTACCCACTGCCTCATATCGATGCAATGGTGTATGCGACAGCTGGACATGAGATGCTGACATTTTTGGACGCATGGAGTGGTTACAATTAAATCAAAATGGATCCTGCAGATCAGGAGAAGACGTCATTCATGTCTGAAAGAGGAATATATTATTACAACGTCATGCCATTCGGCCTAAAGAATGCAGGCTTCACATATCAGAGGCTGGTCAACCGCATGTTTAAAGAGCAGATATGAAGAACTATGGAAGTATACATCGATGATATGGTGGTGAAATCAGAGAAAGCCAAAGATCATATGCGACACCTGACAGAAACATTCAGCACCCTGAGGGAATACAAATTGAAGCTAAATCCATCTAAATGCACCTTCGGGGTATCCTCTGGAAAATTCTTAGGCTACATTGTAACACAAAGAGGGATAAAAGCCAGTATCGAGCAGATCAAGGCTGTTTTGCAATTGGAGTCACCAGAAAAGCCTAAGGACGTTCAAAGGCTAGTTGGCAAAGTAGTAGCCCTGAGCAGGTTCATCTCAAGATCCTCAGATAAGTGTAGGTTATTCTACGACATACTAAGGAAGAGCCAAAAGTTAGAGTGGACCGCAGGCCACGAGCAAGCATTCAGTGAGCTAAAACACTACCTCAGCAACCCACCACTTCTGTCAAAACCGGAACCAGGAGAACCACTGTTCCTCTACCTGGCCGTCACAGAGGTGGCAGTGAGTGCTGTTCTAGTCTGAGAGCAGGAGAAGGAACAGAGGCCAGTATACTATGTAAGCAAGTTTCTGCTGCTAGCAGAGACCAGGTACACATCTCTCGAAAAACTAGTACTAGCTCTGGTGATAGCATCTTATAAGCTGCACCCTTATTTTTAGTCCCACACCATACATGTTGTGACCAACTACCCGCTGAAGTCTGTCATGAGGAAACCTGAACTGTCAGGCAGAATGTCAAAATGATCTGTACACCTTAGTGGGTATGATATCCAGTATGACCCCAGAACAACAATCAAGTCGCAAGCATTAACAGACTTTGTCTCAGACTTCAGTCCAGCCATCCAAAATCTGGCAGATGAGGAAATCCTCGCCCTAGAGGGAAACAGGGATTTGGAGATCTGGCAGATGCACATCGACGGAGCCTCCAATCAAAGGGGGATAGGTGTAGGGTTAATCCTGCGATCACCACAGGGGGATTTGATAGCACAAGCAGTAAGATGTGAATTCAAGGCAACCAATAATGAAACAGAATACGAGGCTTTGATACTAAGAATGCAGCTAGCTCTGGAATTAGGAGTCAGGCACCTGCACATATCCAGTGACTCTCTGCTAATAGTCAACCACGTAAATGACGATTTTATAGCTAGAGATTTAAAGATGATTGCATACTTAAAAGTAGAAAAGGAGTTAAAAGCAAAACTTCAAAACACTACAACAAATCATCACTTGCGCCACGAATTATGCCATGGGAACTCATAATTCGTGGCTAAATTTTGCTTAGCCACGGGAAAAACTTATTCATTATTTTGGAAAAAAAATTATGCCATGGGATAACTTTTCCCGTGGCAAAAAGTCACTTCCGCCACGAATTAGGCTACACCCGTGGCAAATAATCATTTTAGCCACGGCTTATGTCACACCTGTGGCGAAATTTTATTTAGTCACGAATTGTTCCGTGGCAAATATTTTTTTAGCCACGAACAAACAAATACCCGTGGCGAGTATCTTTTCCGACTTAAATCTGGATGAAATTTAATCAAATATAATAATATGAAAATACATTTGAATATAAAAATTTAGAAACATTTTGATTAATTTAATTAATATTTTTTATTGTTTTATTTACTTTAATAAGAAATTTTAAAATTTTATAAACTTATATGCAAGCAAAGAAACGTTTATCGTCTTATTTTTTGATTTTTTACAGATCACATTTATGTTTTGTAGGTTTTTCAAAATATTGATAATTTAAAAAAATTGTTTTAATATATACTCTGTTAATTAAAGTCGTGAATTTCTTTTATTTTTTTAAATTAAACTTTATAATCTTGAATAACAATCTTAAATGATCGTATCACATTTAAAGATATAGCATATCAAATTGAATAAAAAAGTTATTTACCATCTATCTTTGAAAATACAAAATTAATATATTGTTAAACTATTTCATTCAAAATTTTATTTCCAACTTTATTTGTAGGATATTTATAGAAAAATTTGAATTTGATATAAAATTTATGGAAATTTACCATGGTACCCTCGAACTTTGCCAGATTACGCATGGTACCCCTTATTTTAAGTTTCTACATATGTTGTCCTTGTGTTTACTTTTTTCATTTCCAGAATACTCTTTGGGGAAATTTCGTCATAACGTCGTTACTCCTATAAGTAATTTGATGAATAATTGTGTATGTTATGTTGTTATTGATATATTATTTAGGTACTAAATGTTAGTTTATTAGACAAAATAAGGATTTAGGTATTATTAGATGATGAATTGATAGTGTATTAGATAACAAAAAAAGGCGTCACAAGGAATATGAGTAGCGGCGTTATGACGGAAGTTTGTCAAAGGGTATTTTGAGACTGAAAAACGTAAATAGAGGGTACCATATGTAAAAACTTTAAAAAAAGGGTACCATATGTAATCTGTCAAAATTTGAGGGTACCGTGAAAAATTTACGTAAAATTTAACTTGCTGAGAAAAAAAATTGGGAAATTTTTTTTCATTGAAAATGAGCGCATCACACGGAAAAATATATAAATTATAATAATTTAAAGTCACATGTGCAAATAATGTGAAAATTTTAAGAAAAGAAACGATAAAGCATAACAAAGAGAAATCATATTAGGAAAATAAACGATTCTTTTGTACAATAATATTTTTTGTGGTTTTTGGGTAAAAAAGTGACTATTTTTTGGTTAATAGTGATCACTTTGGAGAAAAAAGACCTAATTATAAAAAGCGGTCATTATTTTACCAAAAATTGGTCTCATTTTTCATATCGCAGGTACAACGGTTATACAATAGAATTTGCGAAGAAAAATATACGAAAAAATGAGTACATGAGAAATAAAAATAAGTATGTCGATAAACAAAAGAAATAAAAAAATGTTAGGAAAACACAATTAATTTTACTTTTTGGAGAAAATGGTTTACTGACTTGGGCAAAAAAAAAATGATGTCAAAATCATTAATCAGGAGGTTAATGTCGAAAATTTAATTGTTTCGGCCAAAATAATGTTTTTCCCGCAAAAATTGTAAAACATGTAACATTTATGTAATTAAATAGTACTAAAGGTAAGATTTGAAAGAAAAAAATAAACTTAAAAGGATTCAAAGTGCTAATTATATCAACAAAGGTAACATTCAATTTCGGTGGCACATCAAAATAACTCTACGGTTAAGCGTGCTCAGGTGAGAGTAGTGTTGGGATGGGTGACCTGCTGGGAAGCCTCTCCGATGCTCACAAATGCATGACTCGTGAAACGAAATAACGTTCAAATGAATCAAGTTAACTAGTGAAACAATTACCAAGATTGTCACGGTTCCGTATATGATAAAATACCCATTGTGAAAAATAAATAAATTATTTTACGTTTTATTTATTTAATTTTCATATATATTATTTGCCACAGGAATTATTTTTTCGCCACGGGAAATTTCTTTGGCCACGGGAGTTATTAGGCACGAGAGAATCCGTGGCCAAAAATTCAATAATAGCCACGTTCTTGTTTTTCCCGTGGCTATCCCTTTGCCACGGCCACTTACGCCACGGAAGGTATTCCCGTGGCAAAATGATTTAGCCATGGAAATTTAGTACTTGCGCCACGAATTTAGCCGTGGCCCAAGTGCTCATTTATAGTAGTGAAACTTGCAAGCTCAATTAGATTCCCAGAGATCAGAATGTGGAAGCAGATGCCTTAGCAACTCTGGGGGCAACGTTCAAGCCGACAGAACTATCCAGCATTCCCATCGCACACATGCTGGAACCTTCTATCCAGAAGACAGATGAAATAGACAGAGGAGAACTGGAGGACCAGCAGGACGAAGTGGGAGTTCGGGATCGCTACGGAGGGCGGGAAGACTCCCACCGCCCGACCAACCAGCTATACAGCGAGATGGCGGGATTGGCGCACACCCTACCTAGACTGGCTGCGTCATAGCAAGCTGCCATATGACAAGAAGGAAGTAAGAGCTTTCAGAGTGAAGGCCTCCAGATTTATACTAATTGATGATACACTCTTCAGGAAGTCACTGGCAGGTCCCCACTTACGACGCCTGGACAAGAAGGAAGCACAGACTGTGTTACATGCTCTCCACAGTGGTGAATGTGGAAACCATGCGGGGGGCAGGAGTCTGTCAAATAAAGCTCTCAGGCAAGGATACTTCTGGCCCACAATGAGGGCAGATACAGCAGAGTACGCACGCAAGTGTCACGCCTGCCAGCGCTCAGCACCAATGATCCATCAGCCAGCAGAGCCTTTACACCCTATCATTTCTCCCTGGCCGTTAATGACATGGTGTATGGACATAGTAGGCCCCCTACCAAGAGCCACAGGGAACAGGATATGGATGCTGGCGATGATAAATTACTTCTCAAAGTGGATAGAGGCAGAAGCATTCACAGAAGTGAAGGACAAACAAGTCATCTCTTTCATAAAACGCAATATCATCTGCAGGTTTGGTATCCCGTCAGAGATTATATGTGACAATGGCTCAGAATTCATCTCCAACGATGCTGAGGGATACTGCGCCAGATAGAACATCACTTTGAAAAAATCAGCACCCAGAACTCCAAAGTATAATGGGCAAGAAGAGTCCAGCAACAAAATTATCATGGATAATCTGAGAAGGAGGTTACAGGAGTTAGGAGGAAAGTGGACAGATGAATTGCCACTGGTGTTATGGTCAGATAGAACGACGTCAAAGATAGCAACAGGCCAAACACCCTTCAGCCTGGTGTTTGGTGCGGAAGCAGTCATTCCGTTAGAGGTTTTGGTTCCCACTCACAGGTATGGATGTATGAAAGGGGAACTGAACAAGGCAGAGATGGTCAGGAGCTTGGACACAGTAGACGAGCTGCGAGCAAGTGCAAAAATACGTCTAGCTGCCTATAAGCAGTAAGTGGCTAGGAGTTACAATAAGAATGTGAAAGTCAGGCTCCTGGAGGTAGGAGACCTAGTTCTCCGTGATGGTTCCAGAACCCTAAAAATCGAAAGGCGGGCAAATTCGCCTACAAATGGGAAGGACCATACCAGGTAGAATGAGTTGTTGGCCATGGTGCATACGGACTGATGACTATGAACGGTCAAATCATACAACGCCCATGGAACATACTTCACCTGAAGAGATATTACTTTTAATAATAAGTATATTTTAGCCTACAAAGTAATGTACTATGAAAAGCCAAATTATTTTAAAATAAAAGAAAGTCCGGTAGTAGGCATACTACCAATTTCATCCCCATTTCCGGTGTCTCTTACTCTTTCAAATTTTAAACTACTATTGGATGGTGTGTTCTGACAGCGTCCTGGGACCACAATTGCTCTGGTACCCCATGAGATGGCGTCAGGTACTTCACATCATTCTAATAGACTTTTCTGTTTTCAGGCTTCTCTAAGTACATCACTCTGAATCATAATGTCTATGGTACATTGAAAGTGTATCTAGCAGGACTGTCAACTGCCAACGTGGGGTAACAAGACATATAGCACTCCAACATGCCTAACCTAGTATCTCCAATAGGAGCACCCTCACCAGACGGACTGTGGAACATACGAAAGGGAGCCTGGTTGACAGCTAAAACCGCTTACCCAGCTACCCCTGATACCACCCCCTGGACGTAGCTCGCACTAATCGCAATTAATTAGGGCCCCAGCATGCATGCACATATATATGGAACGTAGGGATCTCTGCGCTACCAGAATCCTGCAGCGTCCCATCGATCCTAGAATGACAATAAACTTGCCTAAAGTACGCCCATGTTGGTACTAAAATATGATGAACACACCTTGCTTCATGAACAAGGTTAAGTAGTCAAAATTGCGGCATACGCCTAAATCAGCCATCAGACTAACACGGCAGCTAGCTGAGTCTAAATCAGCCTTTTCAGGCTGACACGACCGGTCTAAATCAGCCTCTAAGGATGACACGGCCACCCCTCCTTACGATGCGGCACATGCCTAAATCAGTGAAACAGACTGACACGGCAGCTAGCTGAGTCTGAGTCAGCCTCCTTAGGATGACATGACTCGCCTAAATCAGTCAGCAGGCTGACACGGCAACCTCCTAAACTAAGAAAAATGAAATTTAACACACAGTATATAATTAAAACTTGCCAAACTAGAGCAAGGGGTATTCCAAAAATCTGGCCGAAAATACGGCCCCAGAGTTTAATCGCCACCATGGTGAGCTACCAGAAAAGTGTTTCAAAATATTACAAGTCTGCCTCCAAAGGGCCAGACTACCAAAAGTTCACTGATATTAAAAAAAAAACTTCTTAATTGTCGGTCACATTAATGACCTCCACATCTGGCATCTTTTCTGCCTCCTCCTGCTGACCATCTATTTCAGGTACGGGACCAGCTTGCACACCCTCAGCTACCATAGCTTCCTGAGCTCCGTCAGCAACATCCAGGGGCAACCTAGCATCCTCAGCAGCAGCCTGCTCAGCCAGCGCAGGAGAATTCACTTCGCCAACTTCGGGCATCAGGATGCTCAAGTCAGGTTGCACCGGGTACTGGGTCTCCAACTGCCTCTCTTCTTCTTCAATAGCTTGCAGAGTTGGAGGCTCCTCAAGGGCAGCACGCATTCCACTGATCTTTCCCCGCCAGGTAGCATAGACAACAATGTTGCCAGGGTAATCAGCTCACTAATCCTCTCCTCAGAGCACTTCAAGGAGTCATAGAAAGTGGTGCAAACCTCCTGGGTACGAGCCAGCTGATCTGCCCCTTCCTTCAGCTTCTTCTTTGTGCCGGCTAGATCTGCCTTCAGCTCAGCCACCCATCCCCTTAAATCAGCGTGTTGCTTCTCTAGATCAGCGATGGACCCAGCCAGCTCCCTGTTCTTGGCGCTAGTAGCACAGCTGGTGGTCTGCACTATGTTGATCATCTTCCTGTTATAGAGAGCAGACTAGAGGGCCTGGGGGCAAGGAAATTTAAAGTTAGCAGAAATTGAAGATAAGAAAATTAGAACATGTGGAAGACGAAGGATACTCACCATAAAAAGCATTATGGACATCGTTCTCAGCCATCTCCTCGGGACCAAACTCCGTGAAAGCAACAACGAGAGGAGGGAAGAGCAATTGGTCAATTTCAGGCCAGTATGACACCTTGTTAACATTTCCAAAGCCCTCTGGAAAATGGGCGATGATGCCACCGCTAGCAGAAGCACGAGGGCTGGAAGGAGGAGTAGGAGGATGATAAGACAACGGGCTGACCTTTAGAGGTTTAGTCCGAGTAGAGCTGGAATGAGTAGGAGGTGACTGGAAAGAGGCAGCAGGGGCGCTCCTCTTGGAAGCAGACGCCACGTCAGGACTCGCAGCAGACCTTTTTCTTTTAGCACTCTGGAGGATAGCCTCCAATGGGTCGACTTTTGAACCTGCAAGCAGTCATTATTTCAGGTGTCAGGAAGGGTTAGACAACCAGCAATGTTGCACGCAGGTAAACAAGACTTTAGGCAGCTTACCAGAAGACATGATGTGGGCTGATTGCAGGGGGTGGAGGAGGAAGCAGGTTAATATCCAGGCAGCAGATCATGGAACTTCATTTCGCTCAGAGGAATGCAGAATAGTTTGTTGCGAGCAGGGATCAGGGCACCAATGCGGGTTAGGTAGCAGGGACCTGCATGAAAATGATAGAGTAAGCTAATAAGCATTGGGATGAACAAGCCAGGCGTCAGGAAAGCTACTTACTTGAAGTAATAATCCATTTCTCGAAGATATATGGTCGTGATCCCGCGTGAGGGTTTAGTTTTCAGTACTTGTCGTTAGGAGCACCTAGACCAAAACACAATTTATAACTTCACAAACAACTCTACAATTAGTAAAGAGGCAAGTAAAGTTCGGATCCCAAGGGATGGGAATTGAGATGAGATTTCTATTGCAACTAGTGGTGTCTAAGGGTGTCACAATTGGGGATTGAAGTAGAAGATCACTAAACTAAATAGCAATGAAAGTAAAAAAGCAAGATGAATTAAAAGGGGTGTAAACAATTGATAAAAAGCACTAGGGTGTTATGGGGTCATAGGGGATTCATGGAAATTGATCATACAAACATATTCTCAAGTTATAAGCAAGCAATAATTGTTGTGATGGATCGAGTTGGTTTATGTCTTACAATCCTAGGAAAGTTTGGGTCCCGGAGCCGAATCGATTAGATTGTACAACACCTACAAGTCGACTTAATCTTCCCTACTCAACAATATGCATGGTCTAATGAGACTCGAGTTGGTTTATGTCTTACAAGTCTCATTGAAATGATAGGTGATGGGTAAAAAATGCAAGGATTCATAGGCTCGCATTTCATCAAACATAACATGTGCATAAGTTGAGATCACAACAAGCAAGAAAATAATTTATGAAAGCTTATGAATTTAAGCATGAATCATTCCCCATGTTGGTTTCCCCTAATTACCCATTAACCCTAGCTAAGGAAACTACTTACCCATTATCATGTTGAGCATGCTAGCAAGGTTGTCAATCATACCAACATAGTAAAACATGATGAAAAAATGAAAGTGATTAACAATAATTAAAAAGGGATTAAGAGAATTATACCTACTAATGATTCCAATAATAAAGAAAAGAATAAAAGAAATACCTGATGCTTGATTGGAAGGTTGTCAATCTCCCAATAATAACCCAAATAATCTTCAATTACCCAAAATAAAGGATGATCAAGAGAGAGATTAAGGAAAATAAAACTTGTATTAAAACTTGATTAAATGTTGATTACAAAATTAAAGAGAGATTTGATTGATATTAACTACACTAAAGATTGCTAAGAAGAACATGCTCTTCTAATTAGACTAATGGGGTATTTATAGTGGGGATTAGGTACATAAATTAGGGTTTACTAAGGGCTTAAAGGACGATTAAGTCCTTGAGGAATCGCCGGTCTCTAGGGAGACTCCGGTCTCTTTTTCGCCGGTCTTAGAAAAAGATGTGCATCCTTCCTTGAAGCTTGTAGAAGACGAAAGTACTGTCTGGGAATCCGGGCGTCTTTGGCACGGGACGGGCGGATTTCGGAGCTTATGGACGGGCGTCAGAGGGGGAAGACGGGCGTCTTGTAGAGGTTTTGCCCGGGCGTCTTGTGGAGGAAGACGCTCGGATTGTGGGTGAGAGACGGGCGTCTTCAGGGCAATCCGCACGGATTGTCAAACAGTTTCATTCCTTCTTCTTTTCTTCCTTTTTCTTCATAAAATCCTTGAGGATTTCTTCGGGGATGCAAGGATCTTTTCTCATCATTGCCCATCTACTATACTATGCACAAAGGCCTTCTAATCTTGTCTCTCCTTGATGCTTGGTCATTGAATTCAATCAATTTAGCCTCATTTTGCCATGAAAATGCAAGGTTTGCACTCCTTTTTTACCAAGGACACAAAACCTCATAGAATATGCAAAACAAAGAACTAAAGACAATAAATGACCCAAATATGCACTAAAAAGCATGGGAACAAGGCTAATTCGGGGACTAAATATGCTCTAATTATGGTCACATCAAATATCCCCAAACCGAACCTTTGCTCGTCCCGAGTAAAGAGGTGACAAAGACTAGGACCATTATTTAAACTAACCTAATAACATAGTCGATATGAGACAATTAGCGGGTCTCACTCCGCCCCTTCAACTCACAACAAGACAACCATGAGGTAGGATGCCTTCTTGCAAGGCAAGGTGGGTCTTGCCAAAATGGCGACACATCCAAACATTAAGCACACAAAATCAAGTAATGGATGCATCTACAAAGGAATAGCCACTTTCCTTATCTAAGTGGCGGAAATTATCTACAAGGGAAGCAATTCAAGGGTACACACTCCTTCATGGATGCAATTTCTTCAAACTACTAAGCCTAGAAGGATACCAATAAATCACCTCCAAGTTGTGTCAAGCTAGGGTACCTTTGTCCTCAATCGTTAAATGCTTTTGTCAAGAGTAGACTCCCTATGGTGTTAGAAACACTGGAGGATCGCGGAATTCCCCCTCTTGCCTAGACAAGAAGAAGGGTCGTCCCCTCTCTACCATGCACAAAAATGGATACGATGGATAAAGGGATCAATAGAATTTGAGTTTCATTTGGGAGTTTGCTTTGTTGTTGTTTTTCCCCCGAATTTCTTGTGGCATATAACATTTGAGAACACTTTCTTTTTGCCATTTCTTTTGATTTTTGGCATTTCAATACTTGACAACTTTTCAACTTTTCTTTGCATTTCTTTTTGAACATTTTCAAAGTCACCCCATATGTAGTGAGGGTGCCTTTTATTTGAAGCATAGGAGTTCTATTTTTGCTCCTCTTTTCATTTGATGCATTTTGCAAACTTTCTTTCACTTTTCATTTCTTTGAACTCAAATTGATTTCTTTTTGTGCCCATTCCCTTTGATGACAAAAATGTGGTAGAACATGGATGGTGGATGGATGCATAGTTTCAAGGGTCACCTTGGAATAAACGGTAGCCAAGGAGTTATCACACCACAAGGTACTCTTGACTAGGCCTTAATCCATGGGTCAAATGATACTAGCATGACACATCCTAGGGTGTTTTATAACTATTCTAACAAACAAAGTCTTAAGAAGAAAAAGCATCTACTAGGGCCTATATAACTTGTCAAGCTTCCCAAGTAGACGGTTTCACAAAATTTTTCTAACATGCAACTACATGCCATGATGCAACTAACATATATACATCCTAATGCATATGCTTCTACCAACTAATATGACATATAAACTAAATGCAAGTCCTAAGTTCACATTGTTATACCGTATCAATCAAAATAAAGCCACATAGTCATTAACATAAAGAGGAAAAAGGAGATTGGAAAGATCATACCATGCGGTCTTCAATATCCTTAAGTCTCGGATGTGGCGTAGTCAATCAATGTGAATAAGGATAGAACAAACACAATATATACAATAATATATAAATGACTACACTACAAAAGAAATGAACTTGTTTTTGGATTTTCAAATTTTTCAAATTTTTATGGTTTTTCGAAATTTTTTGATTTTTTTTTGGATTTTTGAATAAAAGTTAAGTTAGAATTCCCCATCCCCACACTAATATGGGCATTTTCCTCAATGGCCAAAATGATGGGAAATTATGCAAACATGATGCATGAATTCTACACTAAATGCAAGCTATACTAATCTACACTACATGATGCATGGGTTTTTGTTTATGACGGAGAGCGTAATTTAGATTACCTCCCGTTGCGTATGCATGTACTTCCCCAAACCGAGATAGACATTATTTCTAATGTCCTAAAGTTGGGGGTAGTTCATGCAAACAAGATGCAATGTATGAAACTAAATTGTCATTTTGGATTTTCAAAAGTGGGAACAATGAAATAAGAACACCTCAATGGGGCCGAGGTGTTAGTTCTCTATGTTGCTAGGAGTCTCCAAACATATACAAAGTCAAATAATGTACAAGTTAACAAAACATAAACTTCTTTCATGAAAATTGAAAATAAAGAGAAGAGATGAGGAAACTTCACTTAAGCTTGAGATGGGTGCCTCACACCCGCTCCATCTAGCTATGAAGAGATCCTCTAGAGATCGCCATCATCTCCCTCTAGATCACTATCCCATATTTCCTTAGATGCATCACTTGTATTCGGGTCCATGAACTCGTCCTCTTCAATTCCTAGCTCCACCGTGTCCCCTCCGCAAGAATTGTTGCTCCCTTCCTCTTATCGCCCGTTTGCCCCTTCATTTGCCCTCTCCGAATTGGGAAAGAGTAAATCCATTTGTGCCCACGAGGGAAATGCTCCCTCCTCACTAATCTTTCCCTTTTGAATCATATCGTGGTATTGAGGATAGAGTGCATAATAATTATCCACGGTAGCTTCATATTATCGGAAGTGCAAATCTTGTAGAATTCCCGTTACAAAGTCATCACGGGGAAGGATAAAGGGGTTGGGATGGTTGTACAGTTGATAAGGAAATGGGTAGGGAGGCACTTTGATTTTCTCATCTTGAGGTTGTTGCTCTTGTTGTTGTTGTTGTTGGGGATTTGGAGGTGGTGGTGCTTGCCTTGCTTGGGTTGGGTTTGGAGGGATGAGGTAGGATGGGATTGGTGATAAAGGTCCCCTTCTTGGTGAGATTCTTGGAAGTCCGGTCATTGGTAGGTAGATTGGATCACTTCCTTTCATTATCCACTTGATCCTTTTATCAACCCCCTCAAGGGTTATCCAATGATGATGGATAAGAAGGAGGTCTTCATTTATCCTTGTATTTCCGGAAAGATGAGCATACTCATTAATCTCATTGAATTTTGGATTGAAATGCTTTGCAATCTTCGTAATGAGCCCTCCATTAACAATGTGTTTCATCCCATCATCATCACCGTTCCTAAACTTTGCCCATTTTTCGAGTAGCACAAGAGGCGCATTGAAGTGGTACCCACCCCTTCCTTGGATATTGAGATGAGACTCCATGAACACATGGTCAAGTTCGTTCACTATTGCCGGATCTCGGCGAGCAAGTAGAGTGCCGGAAAGGAACCGGTAAGTAAGTCTCAAAATAGGATTTTGGATGTGGAAATCTAGACACTCCTTGATGTACATGAAATCTCGGCCGGTCATGGCCCTCCATAGGGGTGCAACACTATATCTCTTCGGTTTTGATGTCCGGGTAGGCGAGACATCAAGACCAAGCACATTAGCAAATTCCACTAGAGTCATCATTATTGAAACACTTTCCAACCTAAATTCTATGCATATTGTTCTATTCAAGGTTGTATTCTTCAAGAAGCTCAAAAATTCAAGCACAAGGGATCGGTAAGTTTGCTCATGCATGTGGAAAAGAGTAGAGAGACCAAACACTTTAAAAAGATCTTCCATTTGGTGATAATTCCCAAGTTTCTTTAAAGTACTATGACATAAAAACTTAGTAGGGAGAATGTTCTTACGAAGAAGCCGGTGGAAAACGAGTCTTTGCACATCATTGACGAATTCAACATTTGAGAAATCATCAAGTCTTGTAAGATCCACAATTTCTTCATGCTCTCTTCTTAATGTGTTGATATGGGAGGTAGAAGAGCTTGCTCTTACCCTTTGTCTTCTTCTACCCCTAAAGGAAGATCCCTTTGGTGGCATTCTTTGATTGTTGAGCTGGAATTTTTGATTTGTTAAAGTATAAAGATGCTCCTTGTGGATTGAATGTTGCCTTTGGAACCCTAGAAAATGGGGGCTTTTTGATTTTGTGGGGTAAAAGAGTGATTGGGATATGCTTTGGAGTCATAAGGAGGTGGGTTTTTATAATACAAGTGGAAGGAAGAGTGATGTGTCACAAATTGTGTGGTGGGGTGTAATAAAATTAGGAAAAATCGGGGTTGATTTACCGCAGGAAGACGAGCGGATTCGAGCACAAGACGCTCGGATTCCAGCATTTCGGGACGAGCGGATTTAAGGGAAGACGCCCGAATTCTGTCATAGTTAATTTTCCAAAAGTTTGACTCAGCCAAGACGAGCGTCTCGAGCCCAAGACGCTCGGATTTTCTGAAAGGAGACGGGCGTCTTTTCCCAAAGACGGGCGGATTCTGTGACAGAAACCTTTCTTGAAATGCACTGGCAAACAGACGGGCGTCTTTCTGCAAAGAAGAGTAGGTTCTTCAGGACGAGCGTCTTCTGGGCCAGGACGCTCGGATTCTTCAACAGTCCCAAAATTTCAATTTTACAACTTAAATGGACGGACAGATTCTGTCAAAGACGCCCGGATTCCAGCAGGACGGGCGGATTCTAGGGAAGACGCTCGGGTTCCTTGCTGTGGATTTTCCTTTGATTTCCTTCCCTTTCATAAATGCTTCCCCACACTTGAAGATTGGTTCCTTCCTTCATTCAAAATTCGTTAGTGACCTTCCCTCACTTACGCTCATGGAAAGAATTTATGTTTATAATTAAAGGAATGCAATAAAATTATAAATAAAAGTTAGAGGGTTAGTATACTTACAAGTGGTAGTTTAGGGAGGACTCCACCAAACTCTCCCTTTTGATGATTCTTTCAAGGATGAGGAGGCCCGAGGTAGGTGACCTCGACCTCTCCAATAAATGCTCCCTCATAGTATGGCTTCAATCTTTGACCATTGAATTTGAATTTTTTTCCATCTTCCGCCTTGATTTCAAAATCCCCATATTTTTCGACTTCGGTGATCACATAGGGACCCATCCATCTAGATTTCAACTTTCCCGGAAAAAGTCGATAGCGGGAATTGAATAGAAGGACTTTATCCCCTTTGTGCAAGGATTTTTGTTTGATCCTCTTGTCGTGGAGCAATCTTGTCCTTTCCTTGTAGATCTTGGCATTCTCATAGGATTGTAGTCGAAATTCCTCCAACTCTTGAATTTGAATCATCCTCTTTTGACCACTCAATTTGAGATCAAGTTTAAGTGCTCGGATTGCCCAAAAAGCTTTGTACTCCAATTCGATTGCAAAGTAGCATGCTTTTCTATAAACAAGCTTTTAAGAGGAGGCTCCTATGGGAGTCTTATAGGCCGTCCTATAAGCCCAAAGAGCGTCATCAAGCTTCGTGCTCAAATCTTTTCGGGTCTTGTTCACAACTTTCTCAAGAATTTTCTTGATCTCTCTATTTGAAACTTCAACTTGACCGCTTGTTTGAGGATGATATCCCAAGCCGGTTCTATGTTGAACACCATATTTGGTCAAAAGAGATGCGAGCTTCTTCTCATGAAAATGCGTTCCTCCATCACTTATGATTGCTCTAGGAACTCCAAATCTTGGGAAGATTATTTTCTTGAAGAGCTTGGTAACCGTTTTTGCATCATCGTTTAGAGTGGCAATTGCCTCCACCCACTTTGAGACGTAGTCTACAGCCACAAGGATATACTTATTCCCATTGGATGTCACAAACGGACCTTGGTAGTCGATCCCCCAAACATCGAAGATCTCCACCTCTAGAATGCCTCTTTGTGGCATTTCGTTCCTCCAAGAGATATTCCCCGTTCTTTGACAAGCATCACAATGAATGATGAATTCTCTTGTGTCTTGAAACGTTGTAGGCCAATAGAAGCCCGATTGAAGAATTTTTGCAATGGTCCTCCTTGCTCCATGGTGCCCACCATAGGGTGATGAGTGACACCCTTCCAAGATTCCTTGGACTTCCCATTGAGGGATGCATCTCCGGTAGAGCCCATCACTACACTCTTTGTAAAGGTTTGGGTCATCCCAAAAGTACCTCTTTACTTCAAATAAGAACCTCTTCCTTTGGTTGTAGTTCAAATTTAGAGGGAGTACTCTTCCAACAATATAGTTGGCATAATCGGTAATCCATGGGGTGATGTGCCTTTCAAGTTGTGTTTGAATAGCCATCAAGATATCGTCGGGAAATGAGTCATTGATTGGTGTTTCTCCTTCTTCATCATGAAACCGGATCCTTGACAAGTGATCCGCCACTACATTTTCGGCTCCTTTCTTGTCTCTTATTTCTAAGTCAAATTCTTGAAGAAACAAAATCCATCTCAACAACCTTTGTTTTGCCTCCTTCTTTATCAAGAGATGTCGGAGAGCACGGTTATCCGAAAAGACAATCACCTTGGATCCAAGTAAGTAGGAACGGAATTTGTCCAAAGCATAGACAATGGCAAGAAGCTCTTTCTCGGTGGTATCATTCACTTGGGAGGGAT
The DNA here is from genome assembly GCF_048544455.1 of Silene latifolia. NCBI lineage: Eukaryota > Viridiplantae > Streptophyta > Magnoliopsida > Caryophyllales > Caryophyllaceae > Silene > Silene latifolia. The sequence continues at coordinate 362,850,300 of NC_133538.1, read as the reverse complement.
CAAGAGTCTTTCTTATATAATAGATGGCATGAAGAGCTCTTCCTACCCATTGGCCAAGAACCGCTCCAACGGCGTAGTTACTAGCATCACACATAATCTCGAACGGTAGTTCCCAATTTGGAGGTTGAATGATTGGTGCCAAGATTAGTGCTTCATTGATTCTATTAAAGGCTTCAACACACTCATCAGTGAAATGGAATTGGGCATCTTTAAGTAAGAGTTGAGTGAGGGGTTCGCTATTTTTGAAAAATCTTTTATGAAACGGCGATAGAAACCCGCGTGACTGAGAAAACTTCTTACCCCTCTAACATCCACGGGAGGTGGGAGTTTTTATATCACCTCAACCTTAGCCTTATCAACCTCGATGCCCTTTTCCGAAATTAAATGACCCAAAACAATTCCTTCATTGGCCATGAAGTGACACTTTTCCCAATTTAAAACAAGACTAACATATTCACATTTTTGCAATACAAGAGAAAGATTATGCAAACATGAGTCAAAGTCCTTTCCATAAACGCTAAAATCATCCATAAAAACTTCCATTATGGTCTCTAGGTAATCGGAGAAAACACTCATCATGCATCTTTGGAAAGTGGCAGGGGCATTACATAAACCAGAAGGCATCCTCCTATATGCGAAAGTACCATAAGGGCATGTGAAGGTGGTCTTATGTTGGTCATCCGGGTGTATAGGGATTTGGAAGAATCCCGAATACCCGTCAAGGTAGCAAAAGAATTTGTTGGAGGCTAACCTCTGAAGCATTTGGTCAATGAATAGTAGGGGGAAATGATCCTTTCTTGTTGCGGAATTCAATTTTCGATAGTCAATACACATACGCCAACCGGTGATCTTCCTTGTGGGTATTAACTCATTCTTTTCATTTGTTACCACAGTGGTACCTCCTTTCTTAGGTACCACTTGAACGGGACTAACCCACAAAGAATCTGATATGGGATATATGATTCCCACATCAAGTAATTTCATAACCTCTCCTTTGACAACTTCTTGTATGTGGGGGTTTAATCTTCTTTGAGGTTGAATGGTAGGTCTATGGTCCTCTTCTAGATGAATTCTATGCATGAAAAAGTTGGGACTTATCCCCTTAAGGTCATCTAGACTATAACCTATAGCCTTCTCATGTTGTTTCAACACATCAAGCAATTTTCCCAATTGGTTCTCATCAAGTCTATCATTAACAATCACGGGTTTGGTCTTTGATTCATCAAGGTAAGCATATTTCAAATTTGGGGGAAGGGGTTTTAAAGTAGGAGTTTGTACCTCACTTTCCTCCTTTGAAGGTTCATTGAGAATTTGCTCCATCTCCATTAGACATTCCATTCTCATGGCATATTCAACTTGTTCTTCATTCTCATAAATCTCATCACATTCGAATTCCATGAAGAATTCGTCTTGGTCTTGAGCTTGTAAGATGTCTTCTAGGATGGATTGCTCATCTTATATAGGTTGACATGCTTCCACAAGGATGTTATGTACTAATTCGGATTGTGCATGAGTAAGTTCTTGATTAGCTAGAGCGGCCTCAAAAAGATCTACCTCCAATTCCCAATACATATTTTTAGCCTCACTTGCTTCCAAGGCTTCCAATGCTTGCATGGGATCTTTGAAGAAAGGTATACTTAAGTGGTCCTCTACAAAACAATCTATAAGGTCCATCTTGCAAAATATCGAACAACTTGAAAATAATTAGAACAAACCTTGAGGAGTTTTACTTCCCCAAGGCAAAGAAAGACACAACTAATAACAATACAAGAAAAATCTAAATCAAGTTAACACCGTCCCCGGCAACGGCGCCATTTTCGGTCGTGATCCCTCGTTGGGGTTTAGTTTTCAGTACTTGTCGTTAGGAGCACCTAGACCAAAACACAATTTATAACTTCACAAATAACTCTACAATTAGTAAAGAGGCAAGTAAAGGTCGAATCCCAAGGGACGGGAATTGAGATGAGATTTCTATTGCAACTAGTAGCGTCTAAGGGTGTCACAATTGGGGTTTGAAGTAGAAGATCACTAAACTAAATAGCAATGAAAGTAAACAAACAAGATGAATTAAAAGGGGTGTAAACAATTGATAAAAAGCACTAGAGTGTCATGGGGTCATAGGGGATTCATGGGAATTGATCATACAAACATATTCTCAAGTTATAAGCAAGAAATTATTGTTGTGATGGATCGAGTTGGTTTATGTCTTACAATCCTAGAAAAGTTTGGGTCCCGGAGCCGAATCGATTAGATTGTACAACACCTACAAGTCGACTTAATCTTCCCTACTCAACAATATGCATGGTCTAATGAGACTCGAGTTGGTTTATGTCTTACAAGTCTCATTGAAAAGATAGGTGATGGGTAAAAAATGCAAGGATTCATAGGCTCACATTTTATCAAACATAACATGTGCATAAGTTGAGATCACAACAAGCAAGCAAATAAACTATGAAAGCATATTAATTTAAGCATGAATCATTCCCCATGTTGGTTTCTTCTAATTACCCATTAACCCTAGCTAAGGAAACTACTTACTCATTATCATGTTGAGCATGCTAGCAAGGTTGCAATCATACCAACATAGTAAAACATGATGAATAAATGAAAGTGATTAACAGTAATTAAAAAGGGATTAAGAGAATTATACCTACTAATGATTCCAATAATAAAGCAAAGAATAAAAGAAGTACTTGATGCTTGATTGGAAGGTTGTCAATCTCGCAATAATAACCCAAATAATCTTCAATTACCCAAAATAAAGGATGAACAAGAGAGAGATTAAGGAAATAAAACTTGTATTAAAACTTGATTAAAAGTTGATTAAAAAATTAAGTAGAGATTTGATTGATATTAACTACACTAAAGATTGCTAAGAAGAATATGCTCTTCTAATTAGACTAATAGGGTATTTATAGTGGGGATTAGGTACATAAATTAGGGTTTACTAAGGGCTTAAATGACGATTAAGTTCTTGAGGAATTGCCGGTCTCTAGGGAGACTCCGGTCTCTTTTTCGCCGGCCTTGGAAAAAGATGTGCATCCTTCTTTGAAGCTTGTAGAAGACGAAAGTACTGTCTGGGAATCCGGGCGTCTTTGGCACGAGACGGGCGGATTTGGGAGTTTCGGGACGGGCGTCCAGTGGGGGAAGGCGGGCGTCTTGTAGAGGTTTTGCCCGGGCGTCTTGTGGAGGAAGACGCTCGGATTGTGGGTGAGGGACGGGCGTCTTCAGGGCAATCCGCAAGGATTGTCAAACAGTTTCATTCCTTCTTCTTTTCTTCCTTTTTCTTCATAAAATCCTTGAGGATTTCTTCGGGGATGCAAGGATCTTTTCTCATCATTGCCCATCTACTATAGTATGTACAAAGGCCTTCTAATCGTGTCTCTCTTTGATGCTTGGTCATTGAATTCAATCAATTTAGCCTCATTTTGCCATGAAAATGCAAGGTTTGCACTCCTTTCCTACCAAGGACACAAAACTTCAAAGAATATGCAAAACAAAGAACTAAAGACAATAAATGACCCAAATATGCACTAAAAAGCATGGGAACAAGGCTAATTCGGGGACTAAATATGCTCTAATTATAGTCACATCAATATAGTCAGCATGCGGCTGGATAGAAACCTTCCTCACATAGAAGAAGTCCTCAAACCATTTCTCGTCCCTGAACTTTGACTCATGCTTGAAGGGAGTCTCACTAGAACCCCGGAGCGAAAATTGGCCCCTCCCCAGGGACCTGATATCATACATATGGGCCAAATCGCCGAGAGACATGGAATTGCCTGTTGGGAAATGTGTCCTCAACAATAGTGCGATTACATGATTTAAATATCATTATTAAATCTCATTTTAAGAATACATGTGGGATGTAATATTTTACAGTCAACTGGTCCACACATATCGGTAATGATTGGCTGACTAGAGTTTGACATTACTGTCGTGCGACAGTGGTGATCAGTTGATCCCCTTAGGTCATACCTATAGGGAAATACTCTTAATTGATTATTTAATTAATCGTATACCGATACGAGTTAATTAAATTGCTTAAAATTGACGGATGATTTTGTGAGTATAATTTACGTATCTTATTGTAAATATGATTAAATGAGACACGGTCTAAGTAATCTAATTGTTTTATTACTTAGATGAAATCATTGTTTACAGAAACAATTGAAACGGAATGAATAAATTATTATAAATACAGAATGTTGTAATTTATAATTTGGAAACATTTTGGCACGAGTAATTACGAATTACTAGTCAATTTTGTAAATGACATATTTTATGAGTATGTTGATTTTTAATATGTTAAAAATACATTACATTGTGACATGTCATGTAACATGTTACATGTGACAAAATTGACAAATGACAAAATAAAATGGACCATCCATTTTATTATGAAAGTCTTAGAAATTAGAGGGAGTGTGGGTTAATATTGTGTTTTCATATTAGTGGAAAACATAATTATTAAAGACTACCTACTAGCCTTGCAAGCCTAAGCTTTTGAGAAGAGCAAAAACAAAAGGCATTGGGCATACTACCCAATGCTCTTTTTCGGCCACCCACAAGAAAGAGAGAAGAGCTTTTCTCTTTTACATTATTATTCATTATTCCCATCTAATTTTCTAGAGTAAGAAAATGCAATAAAAACTCTCTACAATTTATGATAATTCTAGAGAAATAAACTCACATATACTCCCTCTTGACCGAGATTTTCAAGAGTAAAATGCAATTTATTTGTGTCAATTTTATAGTAAAACTAATATTATTACTAGATCTAAATAATATTAGTTATTAAGAGATTTCCTTGGGTATATGCTTTTGGGAGGGATTCTATACTTGAATCCTTGTTCTTCCATTTGGAGAGCTCAAGAACAAGTGAGTAGGTGAACTTACTTGTGCCCATAAATCCGAAAATCACAATGTAAGATGATGGTTTCTCCTCTATATTTTATATTGTTTGCATGCATAAGATCACTGGTTAATTTTGTGACAAATTAAATTAAAGCATATATGAATATGTCGAGTATATAGATCTACTTTCCTTCAATCGGTATCAAGAGCCATGGTTGTTTGCATGCAAATCGGTTAAAAGTTTTTCCGAGTTATAAAGATTAACATATAAAACTTGTAAAATTTGTGTTATTATGATATATCACGAAATTAATTCATTCATGTTAAATTTTCTGGTCCTAAAATGTTTTAGGATATTTTGGTTAAATTTACGGATTTTTATTGTTCATATTATACAAGAATGGCATTTAAATATGATTTTATGAGTAAAAATGTCATTTTCGGTCTAAAATTAGCTATACTTCGAATTTTCCAGTGATTTTTGTATATGTTATCACATATATTATTTTGAGATAACCTGTAAAGTTTCATAATTTTTGGACTTGTTATGCTCGAAAAATGGATTTTTCATTATTAAATTCGGATTTAAGTGAAAAATAGGTTAATATGAGTTAAATTTCGAATCTGGTCATAGAAATTTAATATATTGTCACATGGAATTTTACAAGATGTGTCTAAAATAATTGGCTATAAAGAAGTGTTTTTGCATGATTTATGGATTTTTGAAGAAAAATAGCATAAATAGTGACATTATTAGTGAAAAATTAATAAAACATAATCTATGACTTAGGAAAAATGTCTAATGTTGCTTTTTATTGTCTTTTTCAGATATAAAATTGAAAAGTTAATGAATATAATTTTTCCCATATTTTTATAATTATTTTAGTCAAAACCGATAAACCGCAACATTGTTTTTCCGGAAAAATTTCGAAATTTTTAACCTAAGTTTTTGAACATTATGAGAGTCATGGTATTTTTCCAGAATGTTCATGAGTTTAAATTTCAAATTTTGAATTTATTTGAAATTTTGTGATTTATTTGAAGTTTATAGCTTATTTTTGTAATTTTAGTCCATTAATGAACAATTTTATAAATATAAGTTAATTATGGTCAAATTATTAGTGAAGACTAAATTTTGAGTCCTAAGAGGTTAGGGTAATTAACTTATGCATAAATATGAATTTATGTAATTTTGTGATTATAAAATGTTGGAATCACGCAAATCCGTAAAAACCGAGTAATATACGATATTGGCTAATTAAAGGCGATTTAGCATAAAATTGAGCATGTTCATACATATTATAATGCTGCATTTTCTTTATGATTGTCATAATTTTAATTTATATAATTTTTGAATTATGTAATTTTACTTAGTATGGCCTTAGATTTAATTGGTATTTCCCGATATGTATGGGAATATCGATTCGGTTGTAATTTTATTGTGATCTCGTATCACCGTTTTGTAATTTAATAGATTTATTTTATTTTAGTTACAAATGTATAATAGGAAATTATGTAATTTATTATGTAATTTTATTCATTCCGGAGTTCCCAAAGACGGATTTCTTCAAGAATGGCGACACATAAAGACGGTGTTACCTCGAGATGCGTGCAACAACCGAAGTTCAAGGGACCAATGGAGTTGGTTTCCGAATATGTAATATTTAAATAGTTTTTCTATTTTAGGAAAGGCCATACTAGGATTTATTTATTTATTTTTATGCTTGCATTTTATTTTATGTCACATGCATCGCTAAATCGCCATAACTAAAACATGCATCTTCTTTTATCGAGTTTATCGACCGTGTCAATTAAAATTATCGTAGTTCACCGCTTTAGTTCACTTAAAACGTGATAGATAATAAATTGACATGACCTCTCGCTAAAACAATTAATTGAGACATAGCCTTACCAAATAGTAGAAACCATGAAAACCTATTTCGCGAGGGAGTGCACTCGGCTACCAAGGTACAAACCTTGTTACGTAGGGGAAGTGGGTGATAAATGTCTAATCCACCGAATTCATGTTGATGAGGGTTTCATCGCCTACCCCGTGCCTAAGTTAATATGGGTTTGGATAATGGACACATTTATTCGAAATTTGGATTGAACTCAACAAAAGTAATTGATAAGGGTTTCATCGGCTACCCCGTGCCCTTGTTGATGTGTTTTGGGCTATAGATAAACATTAGAGTAATTTTATCGACCAAGAGTTCTAAAAGTAGAATCGATTAAAAGGTTAATCCACCGAGTTATATTGATAAAGGTTCCATCGGCTACCCCGTGCCTAAGTTGATATGAATTTGGGTCTTGGAATCATTTATCATAGTTGGGTAGAGGTCACTATGTAAATGCTTTACTTGTTATTTACAAGTATTAATAAAACGATAAATGTTAAGTTTTCCACTATTCCGTTTTTATATTGTTCTATTTCTTTACCACAATTCATATACGATATCATTTCGATTTTGATACAAATCTCCATTAAAACATCGTAACTAAAGACAAAATTTGAATTTGCTTCTAAAACCTCAAACGAACCATTGCTAAGGATCTCTTGTAAAGAGTATAGATTAAAGTTATTCATTATCAAACAGGTTTTTGATTCTTGACTAACACTTCTACTTACAATGGATTATGCTTCATATACTTAATTGAATGAAGTACCTTGAAGCGATAAATTGTTTGGTGATTAGATTTTCAGAATTCGTAATTGACCAAAATAACGCAACCACTTCAATGAAAGTTTTAAGACTAAAACGAACAAATGAAGAGTAATCTTCATGAATTCAGTTTTGCTTCTCAAAGCAAAGACTCATTGAAATGAGTGTGAGCGTTCTCTTAAACCGTTAAGATGAGGATGAGGTTCGAGAAGTAAAAATTATAATGGAATTGATACAAGGTAATGTTAAAAGTAAAGTTATTGAGAAATAACGATACTAAACCTATCAATCCCGACCGATAAAGTTTCCATTGTCTTAAATGTTGGACACAAGAAAGGAAACTACCCCAAATTATTGAAGAATCAACAAGTTAGTTGTGGGACATCTAATGGGACCTTCTTCTTTAAATGTTTATTTGATTAAACATAATTTTTGCTAGTACCACTTCGTCAATATTAGAAACCAATGGAGGTTTTCATCATTGTACTTGATACATAGGATGATTAGAATATGACGACTAGCAACGATAATGTCGAGAGATAGAGTAATTGTGTACTCAATCTAGTTTTTGGATTTAAAGTTGTACTTAATTGTGACTATTAAGTGCATAAACTCTAAATAAGAATATAAACTTGTTAAGATACAAAAGAGGTTTCACTTTTGTGACCCTATACACCACGATTTGATGTATGGCTAGCCCATTATCAAGGTGATTATATTATAAACCAAACTAGAAAGATATATCATGTAGATGATGTAAGACTCAAATTGGTAACCCAAGATTAAACCTTAAATTTTGGAATGATGAACGCAAAGAGTTATCGAGTACTCTTGAAACCATTAGATTGTTAATGGTATATGCGTATCTTGTATTCAAAGCAAGATGTCTCGTGCCTTTTTGGTTGAAAAGGAGATCGAGGTTGTAAATCATCGATCCAAAATAGGTTGATCATTATCTTTACCAACGAGTTAAGTTGACTAATATGTTCACTTAATAAGGTAAATAGAGAAATCTTTGAAGAATTTCAAAGAGTTCAAGGAATTACGATTTAGTCGTGATGGGATTATCAAAGTGAAGACTTTGATATAAGCCAAATGAATTGTGATATAGTATCACAAATTAATCTCTCTTAGCACGCATTATGGAATAATGTATGGTTGGATAAGAATTCAAACGCTATTCGATATGGTTTGGACTTCAATCAAGTTACTTTGAGTTACTTGATCCTTTTGGGGAATTTATCATTTTTGTCTAAATTATTTTTCCACTAAATCAAATCATATGAGATATGAAATGGTAAGGGTACCATGTTTGTAAGTTTTCACAAGAAACAAATGCTCATTTTTCCCTTTTCAATTATCACGAGCACGACGGGTTTGCGGCTCATGAAGTTGTCTTTCTAAAATACAAGTTTATTTCTAGAAGACAGAGTGGGATAAATTATTCAAGAGCCACAGAGAATGTTATGTCGCAAGAAACTGGTCTTTCTTGGCTACATGAGACGTTTTGTGTAAGACATTGTTTCTTCAAAACCTAGGAAGTTAAATTCGTCACTTGTTAAAAATGATGAATTCATGCTACTTTTAAGAAAGTAAAGAGCTTATAACTTACAAAAGAAATTGTATGATTCAAGTTGATTACTTCTAGAAAGTAATGAACATATGACTTACATAAGAGTGTTTAAGTCACAACTCAATACAAGGCTTAGAGCCATGAAAATCCGAAACAAAAGGGCTTGATTAGTGACAAAGGGTTTTGCACTAATAAAGAGATATTTCAAAGCAAGATTGGTTGCAAAGGGTTTTGCACCAGTTGAAATGCTTAAGTCTATTTGGATCTTCTTAGGGATTGTGTTTCATTATTATGAAATACATAGCGAGTGAATCTAAAACCCACTTCTTCAATTAGAAGGAATGTATTCAATACATGTCTTGAGTTTTATAGATTCTTGCAATCCTAAGATAATGTGCAACTTAAGAGAGGGTCTTAAGTAGGGCATCAATGAGATAGAATCAACATTTTGATCATGTGGTAAAACATTTCTCGATAAGTCGAGAAGTTGTGTTTACACATGGAGTTTAGTGGGAGTTACGAAATTTTAATTAGTCCGATATGTGGATGACATATTGATCATTGAGAATGATTTAAGACTTTTGGAGTATTATAATACATCTTGAATATCCGGTTTTATGAAGATAAATCCACATGATATTAGCATCAATAAGAAGTCTTACGTTGATAAGATTCATGACTAGTTCAATTAATTGAACATATTTGATTGATTCTATTTGCTTCATTTTGCAGGATCAATTAAATGAGTAAAGATGTATAACACTTCATATACTTTGAGTATGATGAATTGTTTTCAAAATCGAATTTAAGTAATCTTTACCAAGTAAGCCATAAAGATTACCCTTAAGTGCTTACAGAAGCATTAAGGCTATAAAGCAAAGTGTTTATGATGCAATATTGTGTAAGGGTGTTACACAAGTGACAATTGACAATTGAGATTGCGCATGGTTTCCGACAAAACCATAATCAAAACACATTAAGATGGTTAAGATACCATTGTGGCTATGTTAATTAAGAAGTAGATTTTCTAGAATCGTTCTAGGAAATAAAGAACAATGAGAGATATTTATAACGCAAATTGAGCACACTTGCGATCATGAGATGTGCAAGAGGGATGGGTCCCACACACTGTGAAAACAGTGGGAGCTATTCTTAGGCTAGAGGACCTATGTCTTGATTGGATCTCGACACGTACTCAGAAAGTTTTGTGATGCAAATGTATTCATTACAAAGGAAAACGAGTATGTAGTAAGGTTGAGTAAGGTACAAGAAATTGATAAAACCTACTAACCAAAGCCTTCTCAAAGGCTAAACATGATGAGTCATGTCATTTCAATTGAATTGAAATGAACAACTACGTACAAGATCAAATTAGATTATAGAACATGAAATAGTAATCAGGCATTGACTATTCATATGTGATAATCGCATTTGTCGTTCGAGTTTTACTTTAAAACTCTTTTATTATACTTTGTTACATCCAAACGGGTTTTAAAGACAATTGAACCCCGTTAAAGTGAACACGGATTAGCATTGTATTCGCCCATAGTCACTTGTATGAGGTGACGTCTCGAAGTGACTAGAGTGTGATGCGATTGATGGCAAGTTCAAGTGCCATACAGTCATGTGAGATGACTAGTCGATCACATAGGCAAACTGTTAGGAACACTTTGTCGGGCCTTATGACCGCTTATAGAGTTCTGGCAAATTTATATAGCCTGGTCGTGGCGAGAGCTGCTATAGTATTCTAATGAGTCGATTCTTTTGACTAAAGACTGTTCGCCTAAGATGGCACAGTTTCAGATTAACTTTGATTTGTGTTACTACGACCTTCGTAAATGGGGTCAAATGGGCATATTTTGGGTTATGATGGCTGTGGCTAGTCGAAGGGAATAAGTGCGATAGTAATTGTCCACCCCCTTGTCAGGGTTATAACAATATCTCAAGGCCACTCGAGGAGTAATGAACTGGAAATGCGTGGCCACGCTCGGAAGGTATCTATGATAGATAAATCTGGTCAATCAGTTATTCTACAGATCGAGGAAACCACTCTCGATATGATCACTTGCAAGTACGACCTGAAAGACACCTTGCATTGAGTGGGAGATAGTAATAGGACAAGAGAATTGGTGACGCACACTTGTCGAGGACAAGTGGGAGATTGTTGGGAAATGTGTCCTCAACAATAGTGCGATTACATGATTTAAATATCATTATTAAATCTCATTTTAAGAATACATGTGGGATGTAATATTTTACAGTCAACTGGTCCACACATATCGGTAATGATTGGTTGACTAGACTTTGACATTACTGTCGTGCGACGGTGGTGATCAGTTGATCCCCTTAGGTCATACCTATAGGGAAATACTCTTAATTGATTATTTAATTAATCGTATACCGATACGAGTTAATTAAATTGCTTAAAATTGACGGATGATTTTGTGAGTATAATTTACGTATCTTATTGTAAATATGATTAAATGAGACACGGTCTAAGTAATCGAATTGTTTTATTACTTAGATGAAATCATTGTTTACAGAAACAATTGAAACGGAATGAATAAATTATTATAAATACAGAATATTGTAATTTATAATTTGGAAACATTTTAGCACGAGTAATTACGAATTACTAGTCAATTTTGTAAATGACATATTTTATGAGTATGTTGATTTTTAATATGTTAAAAATACATTACATTGTGACATGTCATGTAACATGTTACATGTGACAAAATTGACAAATGACAAAATAAAATGGACCATCCATTTTATTATGAAAGTGCCGAAATTAGAGGGAGTGTTGGGTTAATATTGTGTTTTCATATTAGTGTAAAACATAATTATTAAAGACTACCTACTAGCCTTGCAAGCCTAAGCTTTTGAGAAGAGCAAAAACAAAAGGCATTGGGCATACTACCCAATGCTCTTTTTCGGCCACCCACAAGAAAGAGAGAAGAGCTGTTATCTTTTACATTATTATTCATTCTTCCCTTCTAATTTTCTAGAGTAAGAAAATGCAATAAAAACTCTCTACAATTTATGATAATTCTAGAGAAATAAACTCACATATACTCCCTCTTGACCGAGATTTTCAAGAGTAAAATGCAATTTATTTGTGTCAATTTTATAGTAAAACTAATATTATTACTAGATCTAAATAATATTAGTTATTTAGAGATTTCCTTGGGTATATGCTTTTGGGAGGGATTCTATACTTGAATCCTTGTTCTTCCATTTGGAGAGCTCAAGAACAAGTGAGTAGGTGAACTCACTTGTGCCCATAAATCCGAAAATCACAATGTAAGATGATGGTTTCTTCTCTATATTTTATATTGTTTGCATGCATAAGATCACTTGTTAATTTTGTGACAAATTAAATTAAAGCATATATGAATATGTTGAGTATATAGATCTACTTTCCTTCATTGCCAGAGTTTTGACATGCAGCTAAAGAGTAGAGGAGAACCCTCCAAACGGTGGCGGAGATTTGTGCCATAGCAATGTTGTTGGTAAAGATGAAGTCTTGGATACGTTTCGGAAGGGGGAAACGAAGGCCGTATCTAAATGGGTATAAATAGAAACAAACCCACCCAGGACGGATAGCATCAGCCTTTTGACCCGGGATGGCTATCTCAACCCCATCACCAAGGCCGAGCATACCCTTGATTAGGGGTATATCGGTGGGAGTCAGGGCGGAGTCACAGTCATGGGGGTGAGTAAAAAGAATTCGCGAAGGAAAGACAGGGTCTGGATTCCGGTCAGCTGGGGTAGAGGATGAAGAGGCTTGTCGGGTCTTTCCCATGATTGAAAAGAGAAAAGAAAGGAGGGAAGGGAGGAATACCTGGTGAAGAGGTTGGCGGGAGTGAAGCAGTGAAGCCGGCGAAAAAAGAGAAAAGGCAGAGATGAGAATAAGGGGAAGAGTTTTTTTTTTTGTGGGAAATAATGGAAGTGAGTAAATGAAGTGAGGAGGGAGTTGAGATTAAAAAGAAAGAGAGAGAGAGAGAGAGAGAGAGAGAGAGAGAGAGAGAGAGAGAGAGAGAGAGAGAGAGAGAGAGAGAGAGAGATAAATGGAAATGAGGAGGAGGGGCGAGTAATGATGAGTGTGCATGGGAGGAAGTGTAAATGACGGCTTAGGGTTTTAAATAATCAACTACGTAAATTCCTTGTTCGACGCCTCGAAGCGTACCTCGCAAGAAATTGGGGGCAAACTGTTTGGGCTAAAATTCACACAATGAGTAAAGCCCGCTTAGTAAGTAATGGATCATAAAGGAAGGAGTGAAAGAAGGGGAGCCCACGATTGGGAGCAAGGGTGCTGAAAGGGGAAATGGGCCAGCAGGCGCGTGTAGAAGGAGGCCAAAGCCCGCTGAAGGAAGCATCCATGTTTAGGAAAGATAAGTCAGGGAGAAGTCAGGGAGCATTCAGGGAGATCAAGGAGAATTGAGGGAGATATTGAGATACGGAAAGAGTTATTATGGAAGTTATATTCCTTTCCCTAAACATGGTAGGATACACCTAGGGTTCTTACCCTATAAATAGCAAGGGAAGCAATCGAAGAAGGACATCCAAGATCACACATACACAATACCTCGTGCTAGCAAGATTTACATTACGCATCAATTGTATTCATCCTCCCATTCAAAGATAGTGCAATATTTGGCAGGGTACCATCCCTCCCGCAGCTGTTTCCACATTGTGTTTTCCGCGTCACCAAATCTTACGTGTCAATTTATATTTCGTGCTTTATTTCCTAATTTAAATATAAAAAACAAACGATCAAATCAAGCAACCAACGAGTAAGACCGCATTGACCTAATACAATTAACTTGGTAAAAATCACCTAAACAGGTATATTCAAATAAAGTGAAGTAAAGAAAAGAACATAGACACGGTTAATTAATCGCGAGCATGAATTCCAATGACATATGACATATGCAACTATGCAAATTATACAAGACCTTTACTACTCTTATATTCAAGAAGTGTGTGGCATATGCAAAACATTCACTAAAAAGACACGATAACACCCGACTCATTCCTCTTAGTAGGACGACGATAATATATACGGAACTTGTTTAAATCTGGCCAGACTCTTAGGATAAACGTCTCCCGATTCAATATGCGATAAACGTCTCGCATCAAAGACTTAAAACATGGCACACAGACAGTAACCAAAGGTCGACTAACCCTAATTGGAAACATGGCACATAGTCCGTAACCAAAGGTCCGAAGAAGGCGGAAGAGTAATCCTAAATCCAGAAACATGGCACACATACCCTAACCAAAGGTCCGAAAGTATGGCGGCATAATAAGTCAGCTCGAAAAATGGCACACATACCGTAACCAAAGGTCGAGTAACACTTAACTCGGAAACATGGCACACATACCAAAACCAAAGGTCCAAGAAAGGTTCCTAAATCGGAAACATGGCACACATACCGTAACCAAAGGTCTGAAGAAGGTAGTGAGGAGTGTCTAGTGAAAAGTTATGCACAAAGTCCACGGGAATACGACTCAACACAATCAAATGCGTAAAATAAGCATTTCATACTTTAACTTGGTAAAGAATCGACAATGAAAAAGTAAGAACCTAAATGTGAAGTATACAATACCATTTCATTCTTTTATAGCATGAATAAACATTATGTTTCATATATACATATATATATATATATATATATATATATATATATATATATATATATATATATATATATATATATATATATATATTACTTAAGCATAGTATAAACAAACGATAGCAAATGAGTTAAGTAATGTGAAACACGAGGGAAAACGTAAACAAACCAAGACCAACATTTAACATGTGAATGACACATAGGCAAGGTGATCCAATGATAAACAAGTGCCACCACACCATACGCAAGCATTAGAATTAAGGTCATAACCAACAAAAACCCAAAACCCCAATTTAAAACAACAAGTTTAGAACTCGATTACAACAAGGGTCAACTTCAAACGATCATAACACAAGTTCTAAACATGAAAATGAGGTGGAACTAAATGGAGGTGATAGCTTATCCTCTTACGATTCTAACGGTAGGTCATAAGCCCAAAAAAACAAGTTACGAATAAGTTATGACCATTTTACGAAAACTGATCAGGCTGAAACCGCAGCCTGCGGTAGTGGCCGAAGCCTGCGACAATGGGCTGCTTCTCACGACACATACAAACTACATCTTTATCCCCAATTCAATCTTATCTTATCATTACAATCCAATTGAATAAGAACATGTAATTAACAAGGAATTTCATATGTATACTTGTGACGGAAATCAATAGTTTACATATCCAAGCAACCAACTTTACCCAATTGTTCTCAACTCAATAGTTTACAAACTAACAATTTCATGACATAATTAAACATAAATATTACGCATGAATAAGATGGTTTACTCACTAATTCATCCATGTATCTAACCCAATTTATCCATGTAAACACTTATGTAACCAAAAGACAAGAAATTTTTTAAACAACCGTAAGATGGTTTCACGTACAAACTTATTCATTAATAAACATATAAAACATGTAAAGATTCAAACTCTAACACACATATGAGTATACTACAACATATAAACTCAAAAAATTGACATAATGTCGAGTAACCTATCACCGTTACCATGTTAGCTCTTCAATCTTCAATAGAATCGTCCACAACGAAGCCATCCTCTTCCGGGTTGTCCAATCTTTCACCTAAACACAAAACACACGAAATTAGTGGTGAATTTCGAGCCCTATGTAAGACAAAGACCACAAAATAAGAAGAAAGTTGCACCTTTCTTACTTAGAAAGATGGACGACGAAATAAGGATGAATTTGGCGCGAAAATGACTTGATTTGGTGGAAAAATGAGCAACTTATGGTGATTTGAAGTTTGGTAAGAAGATGTGTAACGATGGTGGTTGTTGTTGGTGAAGAGTTGCTGAAATTTTGAGGAGGATGAAGATATTAGGATTTATTTCATAAGTTTTGTAAAGAGAAAGGCGTAGGAGAAAAGTCCAATAGTCATACTAGGCCCAAAAGCTCAAATTGAGTCGATTTCTCTAAAAACACATCTCAAAGCCCACTACATACCTAAGACGGTTATTATTATTATTATTATTATTATTATTATTATTATTATTATTATTATTATTATTATTATTATTATTATTATTATTATTATTATTATTATTATTATTATTACTATTATTATTACTATTATTATTACTATTATTATTACTATTATTATTACTATTATTATTACTATTATTATTATTATTATTATTATTATTATACATCTAAAGCTATATTTTTATGAGAATAAGTTTTAAAATATAATTATCTTAAATAGAGCGCTTAAATTATTTTAAAACTATTTTACGAAAAGTGCGGGTGTTACATCAGAGATCAAGGCAGTAGGGTCGAATTAGTTGTCCTTGAGGGCGATAGCAATGATTTCCTCATGGTTGAGGTGCTTGATGTTGTCTTCTCCGAAAAGGAGGCTTACAGCCAGTCCGTCTAGGCAAGGGCTCGACTTAGACTTGATTGGTGTAGCATTTGTGTTGTTGTCAGGGATAAAGTAGCAGTTTTGAAAGACTTCAATACCTGGATGTTTCACTTTTGATATGGGATCGTATATTGGCTCAAGAAAACCATCATAGAGTTCAGATTCTCCTTCGAGGACGAAATATCCGTTGAGGGTCAGGTGATATGGGTGGAGGATGACTCCTTGTTTTTTGCGCTTCTTCACGAGGTGGCCCATCTCCTGGATGTCTTCATCAGTCGGTTCGTAACCTAGCCCGAAAGGGATGTTGGGGATCTTGGCCTGTTTCAGGGAAGGTAAGGCGTTTTTCAGCGGGTTGAGGGACATGCCCGGGAAGTACTTAAGGCGCATCAAGATTCGGTTGATCGTGAGGTTTGAGAATGGGTCACAAATGGAGGGTGCTGGGTCTCCGATTAGGGCACTCATATCTTGGAACTCCTACATTTCGTCGTTTATTTCCTCAGTGACCTGAGAGGCTATCCCTTTTCCATGATAACTTTGAATGGGGATGCGGAAATGGTGATTATCTTTCCATTAAAGGTGACCCTAATCTTCAGATGAAGGGTAGAAGTGAAAGCTTTGGTAGCGTGGATCCAATGGCATCCTAGGAGCATGTTGAATGATGCGTCGATGTCGATTACTTGGAAAGTAGTTTGTCTCTCCAAGGGGCCTTTTGTGAGGGTTATAGTAATGAGACTAAGACCTTGCAACGAGTGGCATCATAGGGGAGAACCCCTTGATTGGTTGGGATAAGGTCAACTTCCTTAATCCCCAGCTTGTGAGCAGTTTTAAGAGGAATGGCATTCACGACAGATCCGTCATCCACCAGGACCATAAGCACGTTCTTCTTTAGGCATTGAATGGTGATGTACAGGGCCAGGTTGTTGTTGGCCCCAAAGGGAGGGATATCCTCGTCGGAGAAGATGATGGGGTTATTTAGATCAGGGATATCCCTAGTCATGTGGGCTACCACTTCTTCAGGTGAGGAGGTGGAAGGCACTATTAATTTTCCCAATGTTTGAAGTAAAGCCTACCGGTGTTCAAAAAATGTGGCGATTAGCTACCAGATGTATATTTCAGCGTTGGCCATTTGGAGTTGCTTGAGGATTGAATTCTCCACAACCCTCAATTGGCTATCCATGTCCTGGGCGGTTTGGTCGTCGATTGCTGGCGTATTGTTCGTTTTAGGATTTGGGTTTTGGTTGGGGTGCCCGGACCGGGTAAGGTGATCGATTTCCTTGGTTTGCTTTCCTTTTCCCTGGACGATGTAGACGTCATCTACGTCATCTCTCCAAATGCCGTTGATTTCCGGGTTGTGAATAAACCTTAGGGGAGTATTCTTCGGAGGGTAATTTTTGTGTGGGTAATTTTTTTGAGGGTGATTTTTGTAAAGGTGGTTGTTGTGAGTTATGTTGGGACATTCACGCTAGAATGGTTGCGGAGGTGGTCCACCTTGAAATTGGGAGTTTGGGATATTTGGTGGACCCTCTATTGGACGCGGCATGGGTGTTAGTGGGTTAAAGATTTGTCGGTAGTAAGCATCTTCAAGCCGGGTGATCCTTTGAGAGAGATTGGCAGTAGTTCTCTCGATCTACTGAAAGAAGGCAAGCATGGTGGTGGTGCCAAATAAGAACACATCGTCCGGGGCGTCATCTCCCAAAGCATTGATTTCGTCTTCAATAGGTAAGATAAGGTGTGCGCAATCCAGACATAGTTCAAATGATCCGAAATAGCGTGTATTGCCAAGGGGTAGGCTTTGTTGTTTAGCTTTGATGGTGGAGGTAGGGGTAGATCTCCCTTCTCAATCATGTCTTGGATGGAATGATTTAGCTTGAAGCAAGTTTCGGTATCATGGCCCCTGCCTTAGTGATATTGGCAATAGGCAATCGGGTTTCAAAAACGAGTTTTCTTCGCTTCAGGCGGGTCCGGAGTGGGCCCGATTGTAATACCTGCCCTCTTAGGGACCCGTTGACTGACCTATTGACCATGAGAGACCTTAGTAGGGGAGGCAAAGGGAGACTACGCTGTCATCGTAACGTGATACTCGACCTAGTAGAAGCCACTCGGCCGAGTAATTGGGGTACTCGACCGAGTGCGGCGTACCCAGCCGAGTATGTCTATACTCGACCGAGTACCTCGTCTGAGAGCATGTTATTATATAACGCGGTGACTAAAACATAATTCATTTCGATGTTTCATCTTATCATTCTAAACCTAATCTCTCTCTCTCTCTTTCCCAATTCTTTCATCTCACTTTACACATCTTGGGTGGCCTTGAACATTAATCCGGGAATGGAGACAGTCTATGCATGAGGTCATCGAGTCGGGTTGTCGCCGCCATCGGCATTGGTTGTTCTTCAAGGTGAGTTTGTGAATAATTGTGTATTTTACAATAGATCTTGGATAGCTTAGTGATAGGGTACGGTTGTTGTTTGTAGGATACGATATGGAATTTTGCTTGACGTGGGGTGATTGACGCGTTCTATGGATTTGCGGAAAGGTAGAATTTCCCTACTCAGTTGATTCCATAATTGGTTATAAGACGACATTGAAATTGATTGATTGGTATTATTATTGTGATTGTGGTTGATTGTGATATCTTTGGTTATTGGTTACTGTTGGTGAAGCCATTTTCGGGAGATGGTCTTCACACCCAAGTTCGCCCCTTGTGGCTTCCGTCACAAGGGGATGTGTACATTAATGATCTGGTTTCGCTCATTGCGATGAGCGAGGTTTAGGTGGGACGGTTGCGGTCCCCACTGGTGGTGAGGGTTACCTCTTGCGATAGGTTACCTGGAAGGGCTACACACTTAGGTGTGTAATCGGTTACTGGTTACTATTGGAGTTTGGAGGATGGTTACTATAGTTGGATTAGATTGTTTATTGGATTGCTTATGTGAGTTCTTATTTTGATTGTATAGTTGACTGACCCCATTTATTATTTTCAAAACTGTGGTGATCCAGTCGGGGATGGTGAGCAGTTGGTTTAGCAGGTATTGGATGTTTTTGTTGCTTGAGGGATATGGATGGGAGCGAGTCATCATGCTGTTTTAGCTAGCTTCCGCTGCCACTTATACTTTAGTTGTCTTTCATTTTCTTTCGGAGTTGTATTCCTTCTTGTCTATGTTTTGTGTAAACATTAAGAATACAATTAATAAATGTTCTTTTATGGTCTATTTTATTTACTTACCTCGGGCAACCGAGATGGTAACGCTCTTACTTACTAAGGAAGGTTTTGTTAAGGCTCCTTGGTAAGTGGGGCTATTACAAACTGGTATTAGAGCGAAGATTTTGGAACCTGAAACAATGAGCCAAATGAATGTAGGGTGTCAAACTAAAATGAACCTTGTGTATGTGTGTTGGGAGCCCTCTTATGTCGGTTTTGGGTGAGAAGGCGCCCTCATCTCAGAATCCCGGGCCCAACATGCTTAAGCCAGTAACTTCGCGTGGGGTAAATGTATGGGATTATTTGTGTGTGTGCTGAATGTGTGATGTGTGGTCTTCTTAGATGTCATATTCTGTTTTGCTATGAGTTGAAACGGTCATGTTGTAAGAGATGGTGTGTGTTTGTGCATGTGAATGAGTTTGTGTGGTTAGCTTAGAATTATATGTAAGTTGGGCATGACAAAAGAAGGAACGAGAGATGGTATAGTATGTAAATGTGTTTATATGATATGTGAATGACTTGAGATCGTGTTTATGAAGTAAACGGAATAGATACTTGCATGCATATAATATCGTTGGTAGATTTAATCAAGTTTGGATGCTATGCGGTGGGCGTAACATGGTAAGTTTTACGGGAAGAGTTATGTGGGGTACGATGTATATTGTGCTAGTAAGTCGAATAAGTGCGAATTGTTGATGGGTTGCATGGTGAATGATAACAATAGGACCTAAATGTGACGAGTTCTGAATAAGTTTAGACTCCGAACAACGTTTGTCGTTTTGCAGGGAAGATTCTATGTGAAGTTTACAAAATCCGTTACTGTGTGAGGGTACTCGACTGAGTACGCATTACTTGACAGAGCATGTCTTACTCGACAGAGTATGTTGGCACTCGGCCGAGTACTCAGAAGGCAGTAGCTGAGATAATTTGCAAATCTGAGTACTCGGCCGAGTAGGCGCATATACTCGACTGAGTAGAGGCTACTCGGTCGAGTAGGTCCTGTACTCGACCGAGTACCCCAAAAATCCGCGGCTCAGCTATAATTTTTCTGGAACCCTATAAACACACATCTATCCTATTTCACGACTCATGTTCCCCATATCACACTCTTTTTCCCCAAAATTTTTCTCTCTCAACCTAAAGTTTGGTGACTTGTGCTACTTTTCTCTTGGAGTCATCCTCTCGCCTTCCACTCTTTCGATCAATTTCAAATCTAAGGTAATGCAACTTTAAAGAACTTGCTTTTAATTAAATCGGTTGTGTAAGTTGCCCCAAATCTGAAAATTTCTACTCTTTTAATTCAAAGATTCATGCTCGTATGTTGTTAATTTGGTAGTAACTATTTCCATTAATCGATTAAATATGCAAAAGATGATTTCTAAGCCCGAAATTCCCGATTTTTATATCGAAAATTTTTAGGATTTTGCCCCAAAATTTCGATTTTTGGTCACTTAGATTCTTTGTAGGATGCTTATAAGAATTCAATTGTTGCTAGTAATGTTCTACCAAGTGAATATCTTGTGCCTTTTGATAGAAAAACCTGTCTTAAACTTCGTCTTAAAAGAGAACAAAACTGAAAAAAAATCCCTATTGATATTGTGTGAATTCCGGAAAGATTCTTATTGAACTTGTATCCTTGCAGCATGCCGAAGAGTAGAGCACCTCCCAAGAAGAGAAACCGCGCCAATACCATGATAGAGCAAGGATAATCTAGTGAGGAGCTGCTTGTTCCTCTGGTTGGCAAGTACCCGACGGTAATATTTGCTGACTTTGAGAAACGGGCTGCTTTCGTAGCCTTGATGGGTCGTACTATGAGACCAACTACATGTGTGGATCCGGGAGTCTTGAAAGACTTGGGTATTGAATCAGATATAGTGCATAGATTTGAAATCTTAGGAATAGAGGGGTTATATCACCTCCGTAATAAGTCCTATCCTTTTCTTACCTTGGAATTTATGAGTTCATTCAAGTATGATGTGGGTGGGAAGACCGTCTGTGTACGTCTCTTAAACACCGACCATTCCTTGACCCTTGATCAGTTTGCGGAGCACTTGGGGTTTGAGACTGAGAAGGAGGTGTATATCAGTGATGTGGCGATGAAGAGTAGGGCACCCCACTACCTTCCTTACCTTAACGGCCGAACCGCCCCAACCTCTAGTGCCATGTTAATCAATGATGTCTAACATGTGTCCCTTCGCATCTTTTTGAGGATGCTGACTTGCTTGCTTTATGGTCGGAATGATGCAAGCAAGTTAAACTCCTATGAGGTGATGCTTTTTTGTCCTATCTCAATCCTTTTTGGAGGGAGCGCTTCTACTATAGTGCTCCCGGTGTGGTGTGCTCTAGCTTCGCACTTATGGTTCGCTCCAAGAACAGTTACCCTAGCTGTGGGGACATAGTGACCCATTTGGCCCAGCGACTGACCAACTTTGTGTCCCCGACTGAGTCGACTTATGCCCTGTTTGAGACTGCCCCTACCATAGATGAGGCTTTCTTGTGCCATGTGAAGTGGTTGAGGAGGTTGGACGATGGATCCTTCGCGTGGAGGGTGAAGGGAACTAGGTGGATAAGATTGCCGGATGCTGAGAACCTATCTGTTATCGGCCACTTGTGGGAGTATGACCCGGGGAGTGGGGAACCCGAGCCCGAACCCCTGTTTTACTTTATCTCCCCTTATATCCTTCTGGACATATCCGAGCCGATCATAGCTTCTGGTAAGCAGAAGACTGTCCTGACCCCTTGTGAGCACCGTGGAGTGAGGATGACTAGAGACGTGGAGACCGAGCCTCCTTACACCCCACAGAGCTTCTACCCGTACTAGTAACCGTCCTATCCTACGGTCCACGGCCCTAGGATGCAGGTTAGTGAGCTCACTGAGTGCCGATGAATCTACATGAGATGGCGCATCTGCAGAACGTGGTGACTGGTCTGGCTCAGCCTGTGTGGTGGAGGGGAGTGGGTGATGATAGCGAGGTGTTTCATAGTTATGGCGTGGACCACACTACATGCAGAGCTCCGATGAGCTTCGAGTATGGCTACCTTGCAGGACCGTGGGGAGCCAACTATGGTAGCCAGCATGTTGAAGTAGGACGATGGATTGGTGGCGTCCACGCAGCTGGAGCATATCAGGGAGTGGGGACTTCAGGCACAGGCGGTGGAGAGGACATGGATGAGGATGTGGGTATCGACCCTTCAACTCCATTTATTTGTTGTTTGATTTGTTGCAGATTTCTTATCACTCTTTAACATTTGGATTTATTCGGATAACTGTAATCGGGCCATATGGCCAAGACTTTACTTTTCTATGTTGCTTTGTAGTTAAGACTTGATTTCTTGTGTTGGTCGATAGTTGAACCTTGTATTGCAGGTAGATGTTTACAGTTTCATGGTGTTAATTGAGGAAAAATCGAGTTCTACCCCTATGAACTCGACCGAGAGCTGAATACTCGACCAAGTACCGCGTACTCGGCTGTGTTATCGCTAGTACTCAACCGAGTACCCTGGGCTTGAGTCATGTTTTGATTCGTAGATCGTGATTTGGTTGAATGAGTTATTATTTTTTGGTATGCGTAGGTTCTTGGTATCGATGTGTGAGTAGTATGGTATTCGTGTGACGAATTTTGTGATGGTACAATAATTTGGTTTGGAATTGAGACGGATGTGATATGCGAATTCGTGTGGATAGAAACATAGTAATCATATGGTACTAGTTGGTATCGTGAATTTGTGGACAAGGGAAATTCATCCATGCAATGTTTCTTTTCAAAAAAACATATTTTACATTTTGAAAGAGTCGCCACTAAATTTTTAGATAAATTTAGAAACCAATTTTAGAGATTTTGGATTCGTGTGAGATTACGTGTTAGGAAGTTTAAATAATGTCATTAGAAAAATAGTCAACCTCGCCCTTTTCAATAACGGCCTCTACTAATGGAAAAGGATGGCGATTTTGGTTATGAGCACATGTGAGAAATGCAACCGTTGTGTTAACTTAACATGTGAATTGAGTTTCTAAGTCATTTTAATGCATATAACTCGTCGAGTGATTCAGCATGTGAGTTCATTCAAAAATAGAGAACGCAAACAAAGAGAGGGATAGAAAAGCTTACTCTTAGCATAAGATAGATGAGCAAACGATAGTGGTTAACGCATAAAAACAAGTAGAAAACAACCTACAACACACGAAGTGGTACACGGCTTTAGGCCACGGAAAACATTCATTTTGGGGGACGGCTCACGACATAACTCGGCCTTGGGTCGTTCCTCGTATTGCGTGCACATCGCTCAATTTTATAGAATTAGACGTTATCCAAGTCTAAATAAATAAAATCAAGGTTTTATTGAAAACATCTGACTCGAAAAATAAATAAGTTAAAACTAACTAATACTAAGTTAACCAAATTGACTTATAAAATGAGTTAGACAAAACAACAAATTAAATACAATCTATTAATTAAATTGAATTCAAAATGCTAACAAATTAATGAATGATCGCTATTTATGAAAATAGGATCGTAAAAAATGGAGGTTTAAAAGAGCAAAAAATCGAAAAAAAAAGGACGAGAAGACTTGTGTTTCTCAACACGGTTTTCGAGGTACACTCGGGTAAAAAATTATCCATTTTTAGTCATCGAGTGTAAACGAAAGGATGATAAGCATGCACTTCCGTACTAACGAGATATTAGTATAAGAAAGATAGATTCAATTGGAATTATAGAAGTTGTAAATTTCATTTACATGTTAATTATTTCATTTTATGTCTTAAAATGTCTAATGGATTGGAGATTTAACAAATTGAAATCAATCGTTGATTTAAACATATTATTTAGCAAGTATTGCGTCGAAAATCATGTTATGACTGTTGTTAAAAGAAAACGAAAAAAAGAGGCAAATGGCCGAGCAAAAAAAACGTGACACACAGAGAAAGTAAAAGACCGTTTCACGAATCGAAATAAACTCATTTTAATTATTTGCCCTCTTCCAATACGAGGATATGTAAACAAGTGAGGCATATCGATCACTTCAGACAAATTAAGCCTTTTAAACTCGATTCAACACGGGTGTTGGAACGGTACTTTTACTCACACCCATACTACACTAAATTTCATTTAGTTAAGTTAGACGATAAAAAACAAGCGAAAAACAACATTAAAAAAAAATGCAAACAACCGAAATAAAAGAGAGAAAAGAGGGATTATTATGCATCCTCAACCTACATGTGTATCGTTGACAAATTCTTGTGTCGTAATTGATATTAGATCTTATCTCGAGGGGCCGTCGTCGGCAAATACAAACTGCTTTGCAATCATGTTTTTCTTCGAAATAAAGGTTGTTTTTCAAACTTGATTTGTGAACTCGTTTCTCAACGAAAATTTGATTTGAAAGATGTTTTGGAATTGTGGAAGAGTGTATATTTGAGATATGTAAACAAAGAGTGGTCGTTTTGGGTGTAAGATCACAAAAAACGAGGAAAACAGGTGGCTGATCTTGCTAGAAAAATTGTGAAAATAGAGTGCTCAAACACTCTATTTTTCGAGGGGATTCAAGCAAGGTTAGGGACAGGTTTTTTGAATATGGTTCAATTCTGGGTGTGATGGTGTTATTGGTGAGTGCTTAGGGTGTCATTAGGGTTGTCCAAGGGGTTTTAAATGAGGTAGAATAGGAGGTATATATAGGGAGAGGGGTAGGGTTTAGTCGAGTGACTTGGAGAGGGAGTTAGGCTCTCTTGGCTGAAATATGTGGTGTTTGGAAAGCTCTAGAAGGTTGCTTCCTTTGGGAAGGAGTCATGGATGAATGTTGATGGATATTTGCTTGAGAGAAGAGGGTTTGAGATGGATTTGGTGCAAGAAATGGGACGGTTCATGGCTTAGGGAAGGGGCTGCTGAAACAGTTTTGGGGAAGAGTTTGTGTGAGATATTTTAAGTTGTTTCTTAGTGGGCAAGCTAGGGGAGCTGGTTTGGAGTGTTGAGCATAGGTAGGAGTTGAAATGGGAATGGGTTTTGGGGCATAGGGTCCTCGATTGGGCTTGGGAGGAGCACGGGTTGAGGCTCGATGTTGGGCTGTTTATGGGAGTTGTATAGGGCTCGAAAAATAGAGGGCTTGGAATGTGGGTTATGGGGTTTGAACCTGGGATTGGGTGGTAATGAGATTAGGTGGAACTTTGCCTCAAAATTCGAGCCTTAAATGAGGTTAAATCGAGCTAAAAACCGTTGTAAAAACCGAGTTTTTCAAATACGATTTATAAAATTATTTATCAAATCAATTTAAATAAATCCACATAAAATGTTTACTTCATTTTCAATAAAATAAACATGAAAATAAACTCAAATTAAAACAACAAAATGAATTTATTTAAAAAAAACTAATTTAAATTTCATTTAAATTATAAATATCCATCGACGACGCCCATTCTACGTCGTAAAACGATCTAAAAATAGTGACAATGCCAACTGAAGAATACCTGTCATCCTATCATCATCGGGTGTTTGTCGGGAATTATATAAATGCCAATATCCACAGATACGGGTATCTTTCGAGCCCCCACTGTGACGGAGGCTTGGACAAGGCGCTAGTCAAAGGATACCCCAAGTCCCTCTCGACCTGAGGATTTCGCGGGTTGTTTATTGTCCATTAGAATTGCGTATATAAGCTCGCCAGCCATAATAAGTGATCATACCTGAAGCTTCGTTGGGGATTAAGCTTTGTTCTTGTTGATTGAATCATCGTTGGTCATCGACCCGTTATTTCAAAAAAAAGGGTGGTTTGAGCCTTTTCCTTAGGCGCTTATGTATCCGTTGTTACGGAATCAAACTTGTTTTGTAGTTCGACAACTGCTGACATGCATTCTGCTATTTTATGCTCAAATGGACAGGACTTTCCCAAGAAGGTTGCCGTCACTCTCGAATATTTGCTTTGAGCTCCGAAATCCTTCCTTTCTTGTATTAAATTGATTCATCTATTGACAGCTGCTCATTGCTTTTAGCGGCGGAATTCTTCCGTTTCATGCTCTTTTATTGAATTGAATTGAATTGAATTGAATTGAATTGAGCTGAAACTCTGGTGGATGTCATCCTTTCATTCTGATAATAGTCTCTGAAGCCAACGGCTTCAGAGCCCCCAGTTGCAATGGGTTTAAAGTCGAAGACTTTAGAGCCCTTAGTTGAAGAATTTCCTGTTACATTTGAAACATGGAAAAAAAACACATACGACAATAGTTATCATATAAACACGTGGTTAGATCATCGATCTTTGAAAATTGAATCATTTCTAAAGAATTAGGCCTTAGGCCCGGATTTTGAATTTGAATTGAGAGTATTAGTTGGGGATGCAGAACTACTTGGATCATCGATCTTTTGAAAATGGATCATCTTGGAAAAACTGGGTCATTGACCCGGGGATTGAATTTGAACATTTCGACCAACAGTTGAATAATTGGGCCTTCGGCCTGGGTTTTGAATTTGAAGTTGGGAGCATTTGCTGTGGATTGCTAAACAAGATTTTTTTTTTCGAAACATAACCATGTGAACATAAGATACGACTCGTACTTCCTACGACCCATAAAAAAAAATGGGCTTAGTCCGTTAAAAGGTCTGGAAGTCTGTATTCGAAAATTGACTCGCTCGGGGTAGAAATGTAAATCGGTCATCTCGGCATGCGAAACGAATCCAAAACTTGCAAAAACGAACGAGCCCTGCTTGAAAATATCCGCGACCCTCCCCTAGGCCCATCAGGCACGCCGATTGAGGCTCATACGGTGCTTGCTTGGGCGGCACTCCAGGTTTCCTAGATGTGGTTGCCTTGTTATTTTCTATATAAGGAGATTTGGTTCAACCATAATTCTATATCTTCTTCAAATTTTTTTCCTTAAAATTTTCAGATCATGAAATCATTGATCGGAAATATGAATGGCTGGGCTACTGATTTCAGAGGACGAGAAACCCAAAACCTTCTTTATGCCGGAATTCAACCGATAATCTTGCATTCGCAAATTAGACCCCAGATCGTCTTTCTTGACGAGTGTTTGAAGATGTGGGACCTAATTCATCACGTCTTCGTATTTCTTTAAGGGGAGATCTGCCCTCTTCCCGGAGAATTTACTGTCTTAGGAGGATGGAGAACTACTCGTGAACCCGTAATTCCAGATTTCTCGTCCAGCTGGGAACGGAAATATCGCACATATCTGGGTATATCTCGTAGCATAGCCCGTGACATTGTCAATGGAGGGCCAGTAAACTTACTCGCGTTGATGGCCAAATTCAAAACTGCTTATAACCCGGTACTCTCGACTATTTATCATCGTCGGGCCTTTGGGCTTATCATGCTGCATCTTTACTACTTTGAGGGAAGTATAGAAGGTCCGACTTGTAAAGGTCAGGCCCGACTTATTCGAGTCGTAGAACAAATGGAGGGTCGTCTGAACCCGGCTTGGATTATTTTAGCTGAGACTATCAGAGACCTGGATGTTCGGAAATCCAACCCAACTGCTGCATACACCAGATCTACCTGTCTTTTGCAGGTTTTTTTCCATTTTTTCGGCTTTGTTTTTTTTTTCCTTTTTTCTTCGGTTTCGGACTTTTTTTTTTCTTTTTCTTTTTCGGCTTTTTTCTTTTTCTTTTCTCATCCCTTCCGTTGACAAATGTGGCTCTTCTAGAGACTCGGGTTATCCATCCAACCTCCTGCATCCATGAAATATCATGTGAGCAGCATCACTGCTCGACCTCTAGTGTGTGCCTTTGGCCAGACATCGACCTAGTGGCGTGAAATGATGACTATTGGAGCCGGGTCCCATGTACGTTGGATCTTACCCTGGCTTTCTATAGACTCATTCACGGGCCTCCCTGACACTGACAGGATAAGGTATATCACCATACTGAGCCTAGATTATTCCATCTCTATTTATCTGGATCGAGTACTTCGTCAGTTCGAACGTCGACAGATTGTTCCAGCCATAAAAAATGTTTGTGGGCCTGCAAAACCCCGGCCCAAACCTAGGTTTGAGAGCGGTCAATCACGGTAGCTTGCCAGGCATTGTACATGGCCCACAGCTCAACACGGGTCCTTTCCAGCGAATTTTGTCCTCACTCATGCGCATCCCAGGAACCTTCCCAGGGGGTCACCCATCCTATGACTACTCTCAGTCAAGTACGCTTAACTTTAGTGTTCTTTTGCATGGATAACCAGAAAGAAAGTGCACTTTGTTGATATAAGTAGTATTTTCAATCCCTTTAAACACTTGTCAGATTTTAAGCCAATCAATGGACGTCTTCAAGCGGTTACCCCACCTGAATAACGTCTTCGGTTCAGTAGGCTATTACACACCCCCACTTGACGTAGGCAACGTCGTCGTTGCGCCTGGCAGAATCTGACCGCATCCGAGCCAAACCCAGAATCCTCCCCCGCTAGGTTGGTGACCCGGGTACTTGATGCATGCATTTGAAATAGTCTTTTTAAGCCTTATTTGTATGCATTTCTATGTGTTTTACATAGTATTATGCTACAAATGTCTGTTAGGTTCATATACCCTTATTAGACTCTTCTAATGGTGATCTAAAAACTTGTTGATTTAGAACTAGTGGATCTAGTTGCATACATAACAAAATAAAAGAGATAATGAGGAAAATAATGTTCCATACAATGTTAAATGGTTCGAAATGGGCACAAGTAAGGTCTCCTACCTTCACTTGTTCTTAAGCTATGAATAATAGGATGATCCTCCAAAGTTTCAAGCTAGAAACTCTCCTTTCAATTGCACCTAAGACATTCCCATAACACTAATTCATATTCTAACTAGGTATTATGAATTAGTAACCTTAAATTTGGATCTAATTTTAATTTTATTAATACTATAGTAACATTTGGTATTATTAGATCTAGAACAATATTTTTGAGCTTCTAAAACTATTTTTAGAGTGAGAAGAAAAAAGGATACACAAGACAATTTTTTGGTTTAAAAATTGGTTGAATGAAAAATAAGGGTCAAGCTCTTATTGTAGAAAGGGGGGGGACCGGTTTTGGAGGCCAAAGAAGGCCAATGCATGGCCTTTACTTTTCTTCTTGTTCTTCACAAGAAAATAGGTGTAAGGCTACTTAGTATTAGATTATCATTGTGTCTCTATTTAACAATTAAATAAAAACCACCCACTAACACATGAGTCCCTCCATTTTTTCGGTCATTATAGATAAAATAGACTTCCATTTTTTTTTGTCAATTTGTCATTTGTCACATAATATGTCACATGTTGCATGTAACATGTTATTAATTAATTTAATGCATATTTATCAAATAAATATAATTATATACATTAATTAAATTACATATAATAAATTGTCTAGTAATTCTTGATCACATTGATAAAATGGGTCATATAATTATAATTCACAACATTTTACAATTATAATTAATCAATCATTCTTAATTTAATTGTTTCACAAACAACATTGAATTTTAGTAACAAAATCTTTTAATTACTAAAATAAATCTTATTTAATCAAATAATAATAAGATATCAATATTCTCTCTCACAAATGAATTGTTCAATTTAAGGAATTGATAAACTTGTATCGATATACAATTAATCAACTTATCTATTAAGGGAATTATCATATAGGCGTGACCTTAAGGGATCAACTTATCACAACCGTCAAACGACAGTAATGTCAAACTCTAGTTAGCCAATCATTACCGATTAATGTTGATCAGTTGACTATATAATGAATCATACCTTACGTATTCTTATTATGAGATTTAATTATGATGTTTAATCATGTGATCGTACTATTGTTGAGGACACTTACTCAAACAATCTCCCACTTGTCCGAGACAAGTGTGCGTCACCAATTCTCTTGTCCTATTACAATCTCCCACTCAATGCAAGGTATCTTGCAGGTCATACTTGCATTTAATCATATCTTGAGTGGTTTCCTCGATCTGGAGAGTAACTGTCTGACCGAAACTATCTACCGTAGATACCTTCCGAGCATGGCCACGCATTTTCAGTTCACTACTCCTCGAGTGGCCCTGAGATTTTAGATAACCCTGACAAGGGGGTGAACAATTTATATCGCACTATTCCCTTCGTATAGCCACAGTTCATCATGACCCAAAAGATACCCATTTGAGTTCAGTTACGACAGTCGTAGAGCATAAATTAAAGCCAATCAGAAACTGTGCCAACTTGGGCGAACAGTCTTTAGTCAAAGAATCGACTCAAAAGAATACTATAGTAGCTCTTTCCACGACGAGGCTTTATAAAAATTACCATAACTCTATAAGCGGTCACTGCTCGACAGAGTGTCCCATACAGTCTGCCTATGTGATCGACTAGTCATCCCTTATGACCCTATGGTACTTGAACTTGCCATCAATCGCATCACACTCTAGTTACTTCGAGACGTCACCTCATATAAGCAACTGGGGGCCAATGCTATGTTAATCCAGTTCACTTTAATAGGGTTCAATGTTGTCCATACAACCTATTCGGATATAACAAAGTAATAAAGGAGTAATATAAAACTCAAACGATGAATTCATTATCACATATGTAAAATTGATACCATATCAATTACTTCATAATCTATAATCCATACTTAATATTGTATATAACTATACATCTCAACTCAATTGAAATGGCATTACTTATCATGCTTAGCCTATGAGAAAGCCTTGGTTAGCAAGTTTTAGCAATACTTTTCACTTTCCCTAACCTTACTATATACTATTTCCCATTCTTGTGAATAATCTTGTATAATAAGAACTTCTTTGAGTACGTGTCAAGATCCAATATGGACATAGGCTCTCTTGCCTTTGAATAACTCCCACTGTCCTCACAGTGTGTAGGGATAGGACTTTCGGTTATTGGAACAAACTACCATAGTTCCTCCAATTCATAAAACCGAATCCTAATATCATCCCCTCCTTCTTGTATATCTCATTATCGCAAGTGTACTCAATTTTTGTTGTGTATATCTCATTGTTCAATTGCCTACGATGTTCCTAGCAGTTATCCTCCTTAAATAATATAGCCAAAATGGTTCTCTAACCATCCTTATGTGTTTAGAATATGGTTTTATGCAACTCCTTTCACATAAATCCATCTCATTTCTAAATGCTCAGCTTCTTTTCTTGATTACTTTCCTGAGTACTAACCAATGAACTATATGGCTATATGGAGACTTCTCTCAAGGATTCGATTTTTAACTTCTCGTAATACTCCAAGTGTACGAAGTTTAAGAATGGTGATACATGTTAGCATAATGAATTAATTCCGCAGCGGGAGCATGTGGATTCAATTTCTACATGTTCAATACTTTTGAACTTGTCAAGATTCTTATTAACATAAGAATATTCATTTAACGCTAATATCCTTTTAGAACTATATTTAGAGGTCTGGATACCTTAAAGATGTATTATTCTTCTCCTAAGTCTTCCATCATTCAAAATGATCAATATGTCCCTTACATATAAGACTAGTAATACCACATTATTCCCACTAAACTCCATGTATAAACAGAAGTACTCGACAATTCGAGAAAAGTTTAGCACATAACTCATGACCAAAACACAAAATTCAACTCTTTGGCATCTACTTAAGATTTCTTCTTAAGTTTGCATACTACCTTAGGATAGTTGTGTTGGAATAAGTGTCCTTCGACAATAATGCGATCACAACTGTCGATCATAATGATCACATGTTTAAATCTCATTTTAAGAATACATGTGGGATGTTATATTTTACAGTCAACTAGTCCACACATATCGGTAATGATTGGCTGACTAGAGTTTGACATTACTGTCGTGCGACGGTGGTGATCAGTTGATCCCCTTAGGTCATACCTATAGGGAAATACTCTTAATTGATTATTTAATTAATCGTATGCCGATACGAGTTAATTAAATTGCTTAAAATTGACGGATGATTTGTGAGTAAAGTTAACGTGTCTTATTGTAATTCGATTAAATTAGATACGGTCTAAGTGATCAAATTGTTTTATTACTTAGATTTAATTATTGTTTACGAAACAATTGAAACAGAATGAATAATTTATTAAAAATACAAGTTGTTGTAATTTATAATTTGATAAACCATTTTGGTACAAATAATCAAGAATTACTAATTATTTTTGTATGTGACATATTTAATTATATGATGATATTTAATATGTTAAAAATGCATTATAATGTAACATGTCATGTAACATGTCACATATGTCACAATTGACAAATGACAAAAATAATATGGACCACCATTTTACATGGTAACCGAAAATTAGGAAGGGCATTAAGGGTTTGTGTTTTTTAATTTATTTTATTCAATAAACACAATGATAACTCTAGGGTTGCATGCCTAGTCTCTTGTGAAGAGCAAAAATGAAATGCATTGGGCATGCTACCCAAGGCCAAAATTTCGGTCATCCATAAGAAAAAGAAAAGAGTTTTTCTCTTCTTTGAATGATTATTATTCATTCTAGTCATATATTTTATTCTCTCTAGTTTTTTAGAAAAAGCTTAAGAGTAAAAATAAACTCATATATCACTCCCTCTTGAACCGTTTTTTCAAGAGCAAAAATTATAATTTTTGTGTCAAATTTTAAGTAAGACTTGTATTATTTCTAGTGCAAAATAATATTAGATATTAAGAGGTTTCCTTGGGTATATACATTTGGGAGAGGTTCTAATTTGGACCTTCGTTCATCCATAATAAGGAAGCTCAAGAACTAACAAATAGGTGAATTTATTGGTGCCCTTAATTCGATATCCCTAAGTAAGATAGACGATTTCTTTTCTTATCTTATTTTAGTTTGCATGCATAAGATCTAGATTTAATTTTATGACTAAACTAAATGTCACATATATGAATTTGTTAAGTAATAGAATTCGTGAATCCCAACAAGTTGCGATTTTCAAAACTCATGCAAGATGAGTTATGTTTCGAATCTGGTCATGGAAGTTTAGTATGTTGTCACATGCAATTTTACAAGATGTGTGTAAAATATTTGTCTATAACAAAGTCTTTATGCATGATTTATGAATTTTTGATGAAAAATCACATAAATAGTGACTATAATTAATAATAATGCTAAAACATACTTCATGGCTAAAGGAAAAACGTCACATATTGCTTTTTATCATATATTTAAGATCTAAAAGTGAAAAGTTGATGAATATAATTTTTCTCATATTTTTATGGTCATAATTGTTAATATCGATAAACCGCAACATTGTTTTTTCTCGATAAATTTTCGAAATTTTTAACCTAAGTTTTGAACATTATGAGTGTCATGGTATTTTTCCAGAATTTTCATGAGTTTAAATTTCAAATTTTGAAATTATTTGAAATTTTTATAATTTAATTTGAAGTTTATAGCATAATTTTGTATTTTTGGGTCCATTTATGAACAATATTAAGAAATCAAGTTTAATTATTGTCAAAATGTTAGTGGAGAATAATTTTGAGTCTTAAGATGGTTAGGGTAATTAACTTGTACATAAATATGAATTTATG
The DNA here is from genome assembly GCF_048544455.1 of Silene latifolia. Lineage (NCBI taxonomy): Eukaryota > Viridiplantae > Streptophyta > Magnoliopsida > Caryophyllales > Caryophyllaceae > Silene > Silene latifolia. The sequence goes on along the minus strand of NC_133538.1, from coordinate 362,815,990 downwards.
TAATTATTGTGATTTTAATAAGTTAAATCACGCAAATCCGTAAAAACCGATTAATATACGATATTGGGTCTTAAAGGCGATTTAGCATAAAATTTGGCATGCTCATACATATTATAATACTGCATTTTATTTATGATTGTCATATTTTAATTTTATGTAATTTTTTGAATTATGTAATTTTACTTAGTATGGCCTTAGTTTTAATTGGTATTACCCGAAATGTATGGGAATATCGATTCGGTTGTAATTATTGTGATCTCGTATCACCGTTTTGTAATTTAATAGATTTATTTTTATTTTATTACAAAAGTATAATAGGAAATTATGTAATTCATTTTGTAATTTATTTATTCCGGAGTACCTTGAAGACGGTGCCACTCGAGAAGGCGATCCATCAAAGAAAGTGTTGCCTTGAAATTTGTGCCAAGACCGAAGTTCAAGGGACCAAAGGAGTTGGTTTCCGAATTTGTAATAGTTTATTAGATTTACTATTAGGAAGGCCATACTAGGATTTTATTTTTATGCTTTGCATTTTATTTATATGTTGCATGCGTCGCTAAATCGCCATAACTAAACATGCATTTTAAACCGAGTTTATCGACCGTGTCAATTACAATTATCGTAGTTCACCGCTTTAGTTCACTTAAAACGTGATAGATAATAAATTGACATGACCTCTCGCTAAAATAAACAATTGAGACTTAGCCTTACCAAAAAGTAGAAACCATGAAAACCTATTTCATGAGGGAGTGCACTCGGCCCTATCAGGGTACAAACCTTGTTATGTAGGGGAAGTTCGTGATAAATGTCTACCCACCGAATTTATAAAGATAAGGGTTGTATTCGGCTTTACCGATGCCCAAGTTGATGTAAATTTGGATCATGGACACATTTATTCGAAATTTGGATTGAACTCAACGAAAGTATTCTCGACGGTTGCCGGATGTGTTTCGGGCTAAAGATAAATATTAATGTAATTTTATCGACCAAGAGTTCTAAAAGTAGAATCGATTAAAGATTTAATCCACCGAGTTATATTGATGAGGGTTGTATTCGGCTTTACCGATGCCCAAGTTAATATGAATTTGGATCTTGGAATCATTTATCATAGTTGGGTAGAGGTCACTATGTAAATGCTTTACTTGTTATTTACAAGTATTAATAAAACGATGAATTTTAAGTTTTCCACTATTCCGTTATCATATTGTTCTATTTCTTTACCACTATACATATACGATATCATTTCGATTTTTGATTCAAATCTCCATTAAAACATCGTAACTAAAGACAAATGTGAATTTGCTTCTAAAACCTCATATGAACCATTGCTAAAGATCTTTTTGTGAAAACTGTAGATAGAAGTTATTTGTGATCAAAAGGGTTTTTGATTCTTGACTAACATATCTACTTACAATGAATTGTTTCTCATATGTGTAATTGAGTTAAGTACTTTGAAACGTTACATCATTTTGGTAACTAGATTTGTTGGAAATCAAAATTGACCAAAATACCGCAACCACTTCAATGAAAGTTTTAAGACTAAACAAACGAATGAAGAGTAGTCTTCATGAATTTCAATTTTGCTTCTCTTAGCAAAGACTCATTGAAATGAGTGGGAGCATTCTCTTAAACCGTTAAGAAAAGGGTGAGGTTCAAAGAAGTAAAATTAGAATGGAATTGATACAAGGTAATGTTAAAAGTAACGTTATTGAGAATAACAATACTAAACCTATCAATCCCGACCGATAAAGTTTCCATTGTCTTAATTGGTTGACGCTAGAAGGAAACTACCCCAAATTATTGAAGAATCAACAAGTTAGTTGTGGGACATCTAATGGGACCTTCTTCTTTAAATGTTTATTTGATTGACATAAATTTTGCTAATACTACTTCATCAATATTAGAAACCAATGGTGGTTTTCATCATTGTATTTGATACATAGGATGATTAGAATATGATGACTAGCAACAATGATGTTGAGAGACAGAGTCATTGTGTACTAAATCTAGTTTTTGGGTTTAGAATTGTACTTAATTATGACTATTAAGTGCATAAACTCTAAATAAGAATATAAACTTGTTAAGATACAAAAGAGATTTCACTTTTGTGACCCAATACACCATGATTTGATGTATGGCTAGCCCATTATCAAGGTAATTATACTCTAAACCAAACTAGATTGACATATCATGTAGATGATGCAAGACTCAAATTGGTAACCCAAGATTAAACCTTAAATTCTGGAATGATGAACGCAAAGAGTTATCGAGTACTCTTGGAACCATTAGATTGTTAATCTTATGGTATATGCGTATCTTGTATTCAAAGCAAGATGTCTCGTGCCTTTTGGTTGAAAAGGAGATCGAGGTTGTAAATCATTGATCCAAAATAGGTTGATCATTTTCTTTTACCAACGATTTAGGTTTATACTAATGTGTTCACTTAATAAGGTAAATAGAGAAATCTTTGAAGAAGTTCAAAGAGTTCCAGGAATCACGATTTAGTCGTGATGGGATTATCAAAGTGAAGACTTTGATATAAGCCAAAGGAAATGTGATATAGTATCACAAATTAATCTCTCTTAACACGCATTATAGGATAATGTGTGGTTGGATAAATAAATCAAACGCTATTCGATATGGTTTGGACTTCAATCAAGTTACTTTATGTTACTTGATCCTTTTGGGGATTTTATTATTTTGTCTAAATTATTTTTCCACTAAATCTAAACGATTCATATGAGATATGAAATGGTAGATTACCATGTTTGTAAGTTCACACAAGAAACAAATGCTCATTTTTCGTTACAATAATCACGAGTACAACAGGGTTATGGCTCGTAAAGCTGTCTTTCTAGAATACAAGTCTATTTCTAGAAGACAGAGTTGGAGAAAATATTCAAGAGCCACAAAAGAATGTTATGTCGCAAGAAACTGGTCTTTCTTGGCTACATGAGACGGTTTGTGTAAGACGAGGTTAAAGTCATCAAAGAGCCACAAAAGAATGTTATGTCGCACGAAACTGGTCTTTCTTGGCTACATGCGATGGTTTGTGTAAGACGAGGTTAAAGTCATCACTTGTTGAAGAAGATGAATTAGTGTTACTTTTAAGAAAGTTAAGAGCTTACAACTTACAAAGAAATTGTTTGATTCAAGTTACTTCTGGAAAGTAATGAATATATGACTTACAAGATAGTGTTTAAGTCACAACTCAATACAAGGCTTAGAGCCATGAAAATCCGAAATAAATTCCGAGTGGAATTGTTGGATATCAAAGAGAGATATCAAAGCTTGATTAGTTGCAAAGTGTTTTGCACTATTCGGATCTTCTTAGGTATTGTATTTCATTATGATGATATACATATAACTAGTGAATCTAAAACCCACTTCTTCAATTAGAAGGAATGTATTCAATACATGTCATGAGTTTTATAGATTCTTACAATCCTAAGATAATGTGAAACTTAAGAGATTGTCTTAAGTAGGACATCAATGAGTTGGAATTAATGTTTTGATCATGTTATAAAACTTTTCTCGATAAGTCGAGAAGTTGTGTTTATACATAGAGTTTAGTGGGAGTTACGGTAATTTTAATTAGTCTAATATGTGGATGACATATTGATCATTGGGAATGATTTAAGACTTGGAGATATATATATAATACATCTTTAATATCCAGAGTTATGGAGATAAATCAACATCATATTAGCGTCAAATAAAGAAGTCTTATGTTGATAAGATTCATGACTAGTTCAATCAAGTTGAACATATTTGATTGATTCCATTTGCTTCCGCTGCCGGATCAACTGAATGAGTAATGATGTATAACACTTCATATACTTTGAGTATGATAAATTGTTTCAAATCGATTTTAGGTAATAGTTACCAACTAAGCCATAAGGATTACCCTTAAGTACTTGAAGAAGCAGTAAAGGTGTAAAGTAGAGTGTTTTTGATGCAATTCACTAATTTGTGTAAGGGTGTTACACAAATGACAATTGACAATTGAGATTACGCATGGTTTCCGACAAAACCGTATTCGAAACACCTAAAGATGGTTAAAGAACCATTGTGGCTATGTTATTTAAGAAATGGATTTGCTAGAATCGTTCTAGGCAATGAAGAATAATGATAGATGCTTACAACGGAAATTGAGTACACTTGCAATCATAAGATGTGCAAGAGGATGGATCCCGCACACTTTGAAAATAGTGGGAGCTATTCTAAGGCTACAGAGCCTATGTCTAGATTGGATCTAGACACGTACTCAGAAAGTTTTGTAATGCAAATGTATACATTACAACGGAAAACGAGTATGTAGTAAGGTTGACTAAGGTACAAAAAGTTGATAAAACATACTAACCAAAGCCTTCTCATAGGCTTAACATGATGAGTCATGTCATTTCAATTGGATTGAGATGAACAACTACATACATGATCAAATTGGATTATAAAAATATGAAGAAGAAATCAGGTATTGACTATTCATATGTGCTAATCACATTTGTCGTTAGAGTTTTTAAATCTAAAAACTCCTTTTATACTTTGTTACATCCAAACGGGTTGTGGGGACAATATTGAACCCCGTTAAAGTGAACCCCGATTAACATGGTATTTGCCCATAGTCACTTGTATGAGATGACGTCTCGAAGTGACTAGAGTGTGATGCGATTGATGGCAAGTTCAAGTGCCATAGAGTCATATGAGATGACTAGTCGATCACATAGGCAGACTGTTAGGAACACTTTGTCGGGCCTTATGACCGCTTATAGAGTTCTGGCAAATTTATATAGCCTGGTCGTGGCGAGAGCTACTATAATATTCTAATGAGTCGATTCTTTTAACTAAAGACTGTTCGCCTAAGGTGGCACAGTTTCAGATTAACTTTGATTTATGTTACTACGACCTTCGTAAATGGGGTCAAATGGGCATATTTTGGGTTATGATGGCTGTGGCTAGTCGAAGGGAATAGTGCGATAGGAATTGTCCATCCCCTTATCAGGGTTAAAACAATATCTTCGGGCCACTCGAGGACTAATGAACTGGAAATGCGTGGCCACGCTCGGAAGGTATCTATGGTAGATAATTCCGGTCAATCAGTTATTCTCCAGATCGAGGAAACCGGTCTCGATATGATCACTTGCAAGTACGACCTGAAAGACACCTTGCATTGAGTGGGAGATAGTAATAGGACAAGAGAATTGGTGACGCACACTTGTCGAGGACAAGTGGGAGATTGTTGGAATAAGTGTCCTCCGATAATAATGCGATCACAACTGTCGATCATAATGATCACATGTTTAAATCTCTTTTTAAGAATACATGTGGGATGTTATATTTTACAGTCAACTGGTCCACACATATCGGTAATGATTGGCTGACTAGAGTTCGACATTACTGTCGTGCGACGATGGTGATCAGTTGATCCCCTTAGGTCATACCTATAGGGAAATACTCTTAATTGATTATTTAATTAATCGTATGCCGATACAAGTTAATTAAATTGCTTAAAATTGACGGATGATTTGTGAGTAAAGTTAATGTGTCTTATTGTAATTCGATTAAATTAGATAAGGTCTAAGTGATCAAATTGTTTTATTACTTAGATTAAATTATTGTTTACGAAACAATTGAAACAGAATGAATAATTTGTTATAAATACAAGTTGTTGTAATTTATAATTTGATAAACCATTTTGGTACAAGTAATCAAGAATTACTAATTATTTTTGTATGTGACATATTTAATTATATGATGATTTTTAATATGTTAAAAATGCATTATAATGTAACATGTCACATATGTCACAATTGACAAATGACAAAAATAATATGGACCACCATTTTACATGGTAACCGAAAATTAGGAAGGGCATTAAGGGTTTGTGTTGTTTAATTTATTTTATTCAATAAACACAATGATAACTCTAGGGTTGTATGCCTAGTCTCTTGTGAAGAGCAAAAATGAAATGCATTGGGCATGCTACCCAAGGCCAAAATTTTCGGCCATCCATAAGAAAAAGAAAAGAGTTTTTCTCTTCTTTGAATGATTATTATTCATTCTAGTCATATATTTTATTCTCTCTAGATTTTTAGAAAAAGCTTAAGAGTAAAAATAAACTCATATATCACTCCCTCTTGAACCGTTTTTTCAAGAGCAAAAATTACAATTTTTGTGTCAAATTTTAAGTAAGACTTGTATTATTTCTAGTACAAAATAATATTAGTTATTAAGAGGTTTCCTTGGGTATATACATTTGGGAGAGGTTCTAATTTGGACCTTTGTTCATCCATAATAAGGAAGCTCAAGAACTAACAAATAGGTGAATTTGTTGGTGCCCTTTAATCCGAAATTCCTAAGTAAGATAGACGATTTCTTCTCTTATCCTGTTTTAGTTTGCATGCATAAGATCTAGATTTAATTTTATAATTAAATTAAATGTCACATATATGAATATGTTAAGTAATGGAATTAGTGAATCCCAACAAGTTGCGATTTTCAAAACTCATGCAAGATGATTTTTAAAATCCAACTATAAAATCCAAATTTAATGAGGCGTTGTTGTTGTTGCATGCAAAACCCTTTGCCACCAACCAACCAAGCTAAATAAAAATCTTTTTGTTTATGCTTACTTCGGACTTTTGCGGAGTTGAAACTAGATAAAGCATCTTAATAAGTTACAGGCTTGTTACTCACAAAAAAAATATGACTCCTGTCCACTTTAAATTTCGAAGAAATAATTACAGATTTTGACCAAGAAGGAACATCTTCCTACGGCTTATTCTCAGTTTGTGGCTCTTGAACATTTTCTCCCACTCTGTGTTTAAGAAATACTCCTCATTTCTTTAATAGACAGCATCACGAACCACAAACCCTTTGTTCTCGTGATCATGTAGGAAGAGAGAGCACATGTTTACTATCGAAACAAGTTACAACTTAGGTGCCTGGCCTAACCATATCTCATATGAATTGTACTTGATTGCTTTAACTATATTCTGTTTTGGTGGAAAAAATGCTAGACAAATTTGCAACAGAAACTATCTCCAATTTTATCATTATCTTGATAGGGTGTGATTTAATCATATCGTATAGGATTCTTTGTAACATTCTAATACACATTATCTTGATAGGGTGTGATTATAAAAGTGATCTTGTGATACCATTGTTCGAATATGTGTCCTCCGACAGTAATGCGATCACAACTGTCGATCATGATGATCACATGTTTAAGTCTCATTTTAAAGAATACAATTGGAAAGTAATATTTTACTGTCAACTGGTCCACACATATCGGTAATGATTGGCTGACTAGAGTTTGACATTACTGTCATGAAACGGTGGTGATCAGTTGATTCCCTTAGGTCATACCTAAAGGGTAACACTCTTAATTGATCATTTAATTGATCGTATGACGATACGGGTTAATTAAATTACTTAAAATTGACGGACGATTTTGGAAGTAATATTTACGTGTCTCATTGTAATTTGATTAAATAAGATACGGTCTAAGTAATCGAATTGTTTTATTACTTAGATAAAATTATTGTTTAAGGAAACAATTGCATTTGAATGAATAAATTTATTATAAATACAAGATGTTGTGATTTATATTTGGTAAAATATTTCGGTACAAGTAATTATGAATTACTAAGTCAATTTTGTATATGACGTATTTTTATTAATGCGTTGATTTTTAATATGTTAAAAATACATAATAATTTTACATAACATGTGACATGTGACAAATTGACAAAGATAAAATGGAACCCATTTTATCTCTAAATGACCGAAATTAGGGGTGATATTAGGCATATATTATGTTGATTATGTTAGTGGTAAACATAATCATTTCTTCCTAAACCTAGCCATGCAACCCTACTTGCTCTTGTGAAGACAACCTTGTGCATGCATTGGCCATTTCCCTCCCCATTCCACCCGGTTTTAAGAGGAGAAAACCATGGGTTTTTCTCCTCAATTTTTACCATATACACTACCTAAAAACATTAGTGTATTATTCATTCAACATACATCTAAAATAAGAGTTTTAGAGAGATAAATTCTTCCTCTTTTCTCCCTTTCTCTTAACCGAAATATTGAGAGAGCAAAGAAATATTTTGGTCAATTTTATACAAAATTAATATCGTTCTAGTAATAATAATATTAATTTTACTAAGTTGTTATTTTGGGTATAAATCATTGGGAGGGATTCTCTACTTGAATCCTTGTTCATCCATTTAAGGAAGCTCAAGAACAAGTGAGTAGGAGAACTATTTGTGCCCATATAATCCGAAATCTTCAATGTAAGATGATGATTTCTTTCTTATTCTTTTATTGTTTGCATGCATAAGATCATCATTTAATTTTATGACTAAAATTTAATTATCACATATATGAATATGTCTAGTATTGAGATATAGATTTCTAACAAGCGGTAACAAGAGCCTAGGTTGTTTGCATGCAAATCGGTTATAGTTTTTCCGAGTGATACGATTAACATTTAAAACTTGTAAATTTGTGTTATTATGATATATCACGAAATGAATTATGCATGTTAATGTTTCTGGTCCTAAAATGTATTTAGGATATTTTGGTTTATTTATGGATTTTTATTGTTCATCTTATATAATAATGGCATTAAAAATGTGATTTTATGATTAAAATGTCATTTTCGGACTAAAATTAGCTAAACTTCGAATTTTCCAGTGTTTTTTGGATATGTTTTCACATATATTATTTTTAGATGACCTGTAAATTTTCATAATTTTTGGAGTTCTTATGCTCGAAATATGGATTTTTCATGATAAAAATCGGATTTAGATGAAAAATAGGTTAATATGAGATAAATTTCTAATCTGGTCATAGAAATTTAGTATGTTGTCACATGCAATTTTACAAGATGTGTGTAAAATAATAGGCTATATTGAAGTCTTTATGCATGATTAATGAATTTTTGATGAAAAATAACATAAATAGTGACTTAATTAGTGAATAATTGCTAAAACATACTTCATGACTAAGGAAAAACGTCACATGTTGCATTTTATTATCTTTTTCAGATCTAAAATCGAAAAGTTGATGAATCTAATTTTTCTCATGTTTTTATGATTATAATTGATAAATCCGATAAACTGCAAGTCCGCAACATAGTTTTTCCGATAAATTTTCGAAATTTTAACCTAAGTTTTTGAGCATTTTGAGTGTCATGGTATTTTTCCAGAATTTTCGTGAGTTTAAATTTAAAATTTCAAATTCATTTGAATTTTTGTGATTTATTTGAAATTTATAGCATTTTATTGTAATTTTGAGTCCATTAATGAACAATTTTATGAAATACAAGTTAATTATAGTCAAATAGTTAGTGGAGACTAATTTTGAGTCCCAAGATGGTTAGGGTAATTAACTTGTGCATAAATATGATTTTATGTAATTTATTGTGATTTTAAAAGGTTGAATCACGCAAATCCGTAAAAACCGATTAATATACGATATTGGCTCCGAAATGTATGGGAATATCGATTCGGTTGTAATTTATTGTGATCTCGTATCACCGTTTTGTAATTTAATAGATTTATTTTATTCTAATTACAAATGTATAATAGGAAATTATGTAATTTGTTATGTAATTTTATTATTCCGGAGTTCCTTGAAGACGGTGTCACTCAAGAAGGCGATACATAAAGACGGTGTTACCTCGAGATGCGTGCCAAAACCGAAGTTCAAGGGACCAATGGAGTTGTTTTCCGAATATTTAATAGTTAATTAGATTTTCTATTTTTAGGAAGGCCATACTAGGATTTATTTTATGTTTTGCATTTTATTTATATGTTGCATGCATTGCTAAATCGCCATAACTTAAACATGCATTGTCTTTTTAACCGAGTTTATCGACCGTGTCAATTAGAATTATCGTAGTTCACCGCTTTAGTTCACTTAAAACGTGATAGATAATAAATTGACATGACCTCTCGCTAAAATAATCAATTGAGACATAGCCTTACCAAAAAGTAGAAACCATGAAAACCTATTTCGTGAGGGAGTGCACTCGGCTTTACCGGGGTACAAACCTTGTTACGTAGGGGAAGTGGGTGATAAATGTCTACCCACCGAATTTATAAAGATGAGGGTTGTTTTCGGCTTTACCGATGCCCAAGTTGATGTAAGTTTGGATCATGGAGACATTTATTCGAAATTTGGGTTGAACTCAACGAAAGTATTCTCGACGGTTGCCAGTGTGTTTCGGGCTAAAGATAAATTTTAATGTAAATTTATCGACCAAGAGTTCTAAAAGTAGAATCGATTAAAATGTTTATCCACCGAGTTATATTGATAAGGGTTGTTTTTCGGCTTTACCGATGCCTAAATTAATATGAATTTGGGTCTTGGAATCATTTATCGAGTTGGGTAGAGGTCACTAGATAAATGCAATAAAACTTGTTTAAATTTATTTTACGAGTATTATTATTTTTGAAAACGACATATGTTTTATTCCTTCTATATTTTGTTTTGTATACCGCTTCTATTTCTCATAACAAATGGCCACTCCAAACCCAAACGCCACACCTCTCACTAATACTTCATGGCTCCGATCCTTCATGGATCGTTGTAAACTTGAAAACAATGGGTCAAATTTCTCCGATTGGGATGCCCAACTCAAATTAGCAACCCAAGGTGACGACAAGCTTCGTTACCTCACCGAGGCCTCTCCACCCGAACCTAATGCTAGGTCGAGTGCCGCTACTAGGAAAGTATATGAGGCTTACCACAAGGAGTCCGCCGCAATGAAAAATGTGTTGATCTTTGCGATGGAGGCGGATCTCCAAAGGAGAGCCTTTAAGATGGGCACCTCTAATGAAATCTATTCCAAGCTTGTGACAATGTTTTCACAAACTCCACGGATCGTCCAATATGAGGCGGCCGCGGCATTCTTTGATCTCGACTTCAAAGAGGGCCAAAAGGTTAGCCCTCACGTGCTCAAATTAATGGAGCTAGTCGAGACCTTGAAGATTCAAAAAGTTGAAATCCCCAAAGAACTCATTGTAGATAGGATTCTACACTCCTTATCCACAGTCAAAGCGTATGTTCAATTCCGGGTGAATTTTAACATGCAAGACAAGGACGTGTCTCTTGAAGAGTTGCACAAGTTACTTGTGCAAGCCGAAAGAGACATGGGGTTAAATGTTAACCCACCTAAGGATGTGCTTAACATAAGCACCAAAAGTAAGGGGAAGTTCAAAAAGAATGGGAAGAAAAGTAAGAAGCAAGCTCCCACTTTCACCAAAGCTAAGTCTTATGAAGCTAGCACTTCCAAAATCAAGAAGGGTCCTCTTGATAAATGCCATTATTGTAATGGTGTTGGACATCGGAAAAGAAATTGTTCCAAATACCTTGGTGACATTAAGGCTGGAAAGATCACTCCAGTAGGTAAATGACTATCCTTTCTTTTATGTTTCTAATGCAACTATGGTATTGTGATACAAAGTTGTGATAATGTATCCCCTTTTTATTGTAAATAGGGCCTCCACCAAGCAAGGACAAGGGAAAAGAAAAGCAAGCTTGAGAAACCATCAAGAAGCTAGGAATAGCTTCAATGAAGCTTCGCTTTTTATTGTCTTATTTTAATTATGTTTCGGATTTTAGAACCTTTTGATTTCCGTGTTCGACATGGAAATGTATTTTGGATAATGGTTGTATTTTGGATAATGGTGGCTTGGTTTGCAACCCAAGTCACCCGTTTTATCGTTTTTATCCTTGTTCTAAAATTCGTCTTTATCCGCTTGCTCATAGAAACATATGATCATTCACTTAAAGTGATCTAATAGACAACTATAATGATGGGATTCATTATATGTCCACAAGCTTAAGACTTATATATGATCAATTATAAAGTGACATTGAGTTGATGAACTCTCTTAAAGGAATGTTAATCACCAAGTACACTAATCAAATCTAAAACAATTAGTCAACCTATGAGATAGTCCTCCTTATACTTCAAAATCATTATTTGTGTCTCATATGCTATCTTTTGAATCTCTAGTGTATTCATTCTAAAGATAGAGTGGGAGAAAAATGAAGACACAAACAACACCAAGAAAAATTTGTGTACTTGTGTAAATGAGATCTACGCAAGGGAGAATGATTTGGAAAAAGGTATACCTATTTATATAGTATACACGAATAGATGAGATATATGGTCTCGAATAGATCTACATGACAAAAGAGACCAAGTGAAGTAATCAAAAGAATATGTTCTTAAGATAACTAAACGAGGAGACCAAAAGAAAGTTTTGGAAGAAGAATGACTAATATAAAGTCTTAACAAGAGTTTTGACTAGTTTATGAACAACATTTGACCAATAGTTTCAATATTGATATTTACTTAAGAGCCTAAATGAAACAAAGTTGCATCCTCGAAAATAAATGAGATTTATGACCAAAAAGATGCAAATGTTGATATGCCGATATCCACAAGAGCTGAGTTAAGTATTAACCTCGCTAATGTCATTACTTAACCTCATTATGAAAATGAAATGGTTAAACCTCCTTCCGAAAAGGGTATTTTGAGAAGGACGTGTATTTGATATAATTCACATTTAAATAATGACATTGCTATGATGTTTTAAATGAATGAGTTAGAGATTAAAATCTCTTTCCATAAGGTTAAAGATTGAAACCTTTTCAAAATAGGTATTTTGAAAGGATATGATGGGAACATATATGGTTTTATCTTAATAACTTAGCAAAACAATATATATATATATTTCAATTCCTGAAATGTTTCGATTGAGTAGTCAATTGCGAAACATGTGGAATTAAGTGGGAGTTGGAAATTATCATGTGAAGACACATGGATTTTAGTGGGAGCAATCATCTTGTAAAAGTTTATAACTCATTACTCATTGAAGAATGACTAGCTAATACCTTCTTTCACAAAGAAGTATTTGAGTTTTCAATTCTGGATGAAAATGGACTATGATGAATCCAATCACATCATGAGATGTTGGATAGGTATTGAGATATACACATTGAATCAACGAGAAACGTAGGTTATTCATGTCAATGAAAATGGAATTGCCATTAGCAGTCATGGTCGTTCATTGAACCTAAGAATGGTTGATCACATGATTATTAGTTACTAATGTTTCCGCCATTAGAATAATTATGCACATGTCCAATAATCAATCATATGCATAAGAGCATGATGATTTATTGGCAAGCCATAGAAGAATCGTCATGAATTCTCGAGGAGAATCCGATGAACGATTTCAGTAATTGAACAAAACACTCTGTTATGTGTCAAGAGGTTGCATATATTAAAGTTCGAACACATGTAAGGATTTATGAAAATCCTAAGCTTTTCAAGCTAAAAGGAGAAATAAAAGGTTAGGAAAGATACTTAGTTGAAGTAAAAAGTTACTCAAAACTAATATTTTCTAATATGCTAGGACTTATGAGAAGTGCTAGGCTAATCATCTTGACAATTGTTGCAAGACTCTACAAAACATTTACCTAGTTCATTGTGAGTGGGCGGAGTACTTGATCAGTGCAAGTTATATCATTCACCAGAAATTAATTGGTTATGTGATAATCGACAGGGAAGTTCTTTCAAGATAAAAAACCCAAACCAAGGTTGGGAACCTATATGTGTACTTGATAAGGTTCATGCTATGAAAGATAACATGAATGTAAAGGAAAATGCGATTATAAGAAGTTTGAACACATGGACACATGGTATGTTAAACTTCTATTGCAATCAACTAGTGTTTACACACTTACAATATGCATCACAAGGTTGTAATACGGTATTGACTACCCAAATGTGATGTCGACATTTGTCGTTTGAGTTATTATTAACTCACCTTATACTTTGTTACATCCAAACGGGTTGTAGAGACAATTGAACCCCGTTAAAGTGAACACGGATTAGCATTGTATTCGTCCATAGTTGCTTACATGAGGTGACGTCTCGAAGTGACTAGAGTGTGATGCGATTGATGGCAAGTTCAAGTGCCATGGAGTCATATGAGAATGACTAGTCGATCACATAGGCAGACTGTTAGGAACACTTTGTCGGGCCTTATGACAAAGTGCGATAGGAATTGTCCACCCTTAGTCAGGGTTATAACAATATCTCAGGGCCACTCGAGGAGTAATGAACTGGAAATGCGTGGCCACGCTCGGTAGATATCTATGGTAGATAAATCCGGTCAATCAGTTATTCTCCAGATCGAGGAAACCACTCTCGATATGATCACTTGCAAGTACGACTTGAAAGACACCTTGCATTGAGTGGGAGATAGTAATAGGACAAGAGAATTGGTGACGCACACTTGTCGAGGACAAGTGGGAGATTGTTGGAATATGTGTCCTCCGACAATAATGCGATCACAACTGTCGATCATGATGATCACATGTTTAAGTCTCATTTTAAAGAATACAATTGGGAAGTAATATTTTACTGTCAACTGGTCCACACATATCGGTAATGATTGGCTGACTAGAGTTTGACATTACTGTCGTGAGACGGTGGTGATCAGTTGATCTCCTTAGGTCATACCTAAAGGGTAACACTCTTAATTGATCATTTAATTGATCGTATGACGATACAGGTTAATTAAATTACATAAAATTGACGGACGATTTTGGAAGTAATATTTACGTGTCTCATTGTAATTTGATTAAATAAGATACGGTCTAAGTAATCGACTTGTTTTATTACTTAGATGAAATTATTGTTTCAGGAAACAATTGCATTTGAATGAATAAATTTATTATAAATACAAGATGTTGTGATTTATATTTGGTAAAATATTTTGGTACAAGTAATTATGAATTACTAAGTCAATTTTGTATATGACGTATTTTTATTAATGCGTTGATTTTTAATATGTTAAAAATACATAATAATTTTACATAACATGTGACATGTGACAAATTGACAAAGATAAAATGGAACCCATTTTATCTCTAAATGACCGAAATTAGGGGTGATATTAGGAATATATTATGTTGATTATGTTAGTGGTAAACATAATCATTTTTTCCTAAACCTAGCCATGCAACCCTACTTGCTCTTGTGAAGATAACCTTGTGCATGCATTGGCCATTTCCCTCCCCATTCCACCCGGTTTTAAGAGGAGAAAACCATGGGTTTTTCTCCTTAATTTTTTCATATACACTACCTAAAAACATTAGTGTATTATTCATTCAACATACATCTAAAATAAGAGTTTTAGAGAGATAAATTCTTCCTCTTTTCTCCCTTTCTCTTAGCCGAAATATTGAGAGAGCAAAGAAATATTTTGGTCAATTTTATACAAAATTAATATTGTTCTAGTAATAATAATATTAATTTTATTAAGTTGTTACTTTGGGTATAAATCCTTGGGAGGGATTCTCTACTTGAATCCTTGTTCATCCATTTAAGGAAGCTCAAGAACAAGTGAGTAGGAGAACTATTTGTGCCCATATAATCCGAAATCTTCAATGTAAGATGATGATTTCTTTCTTATTCTTTTATTGTTTGCATGCATAAGATCATCATTTAATTTTATGACTAAAATTAAATTATCACATATATGAATATGTCTAGTATTGAGATATAGATTTCTAACAACCATATCACGCTCCTTTTGGTGCAAATAAAAGTCTTCACTTTATTGTTCCCTATATAAACAAAGTACTAATACTTTGGTTTTTAAACATTCATTGAACTTATTCAAAGAATTTCTCTTCTTACCTCATTAAGTGGATACCAAGTATCTACCTAGTTCGTTAGTAAAAGAGATGAAGAAGTAATAACCTTCTCTGATTGAAATTTTATTCGACCATACACTTCAAAGTGTAATTAGGGTGAATATCTTGCTCTATTCATAATCCTTTTCAAGGAAAAGTCATGAATTATCTTGCTTTGAATACAAGATTCGTACACACCAAGAGATTCACAATCAAATGGTTTGGGACACTTGTCAAAACTAGTTTCTAAATGGGATTTTCAATCAAGAATTGAGAAATAATTTGGGTCACCAACTTGAGTCTTGTAAATATGACATTTATTTCTAGTTTGAATATAATCACCATAATTTGTATGGTCTCATCATAAACTTAATCGTGGTATATTAGGGCACAACGCTTGTTTTAATTGCATAATAGAGAAACCCTTTGTGTTTTATGCAAAACTTGAATTATATTCTTATTTAGAGTTCCTGTACATCATAACAATTATTGAGGTACATTTCTAAATACAAAACTAAAATGAGTACACTACAACATTCATATGTTCATGGATGAAATGTCAACTACCCTAGTTCCATTCATGCAAATTTCTAAACTTGTTTTTTGCTAGTCGTCACACGATAATGCAAAAAACCAAAAATTTGTATCAAATACTCATGACGTGGTAATTGGTAATAATGCAATGTCAATGTCATAGATATTCAAGAAGGAATATGTTAGAGTCACACGACCAACTTCCTTGATCTTTACCTATTGGGGTTTGTATCTATTTTAGTGTCTAACACCTTCTCTTTCTAGCCTAGTTTTATCCTTAACAATTAAGATAGGTACTTACTTCTTATTGCTCCCACTTACTTCAAGAATTTCTACTTGATGAAGACTTATCTTCATATAAATTCCTAGTTAATCCTTCACTAGGATGAACTCTATCGTGGTATTTGGTCAATCAAAATTTCTGACAAATCAATTTACCAATTTAACATTGTCATATTCTTAACAACTTAAGTGCTTGATGACAAGTGTTTAGGTTGAGCAATAAGACTTCTGAACCATGGATGCATAGAAGATATAATCAAAAAATATTTTGACTAATCATTACCCCTAGTCATATTTCTTCACAAGAAATCATACATAGGTATGTTAGGAATTTTAAGATGCTAATCTTATATGACACAGGACAACTCCTATGGAGTTCTATGCAATAGAACGATTCCTATGGAGCTAGTCCACAATCTATGATACGGTCCATTTTTGGAAAGAGATTCTTTGTCGTTAGCAATAGTGGTTTAGCGGAGACTTGAGTTATAATCGAATGATATCGCATATGAATAGGAGTAATGAAATAGAACAACATTAAAAAACAACGAAATAGTGGGAATACAACATTCATCGTTATAATACTTGTAAATATTAATACAAGTATAGCATTTATATAGTGACCTCTATCCAACTATAATAAATGATTCCGAGATCCAAAATTCATATTAACTTGGATGTGAGCCTACGGGCCCTCTACATCTTTACTAATATAACTTGGTGGGTTAACCCTCTTAACCGATTCTACAATTAGAACTCTCGGTCGATGATTTTACATTAAATTCATCTTTAGCCCGAACCTATTGCGGCTACGGTCGCAAAATACCTTCATTGACATCAACCAAACTTTCGAAGTGTAACCCAACGTCAATAGAAGCACCCCGGAAAATCGTATAGTACCCCTTATGAAATTGAGATTCATGGGCTCCTACTATTTGGTAAGGCTAAGTCTCAATCTTTTAGAAGTAATGGTCTTGTCAATTTATTATCTATCAATTTTAAGTGAGCTAAAAATCGAGTTATCGATAATTATAATTGACATGGTCGAAGACTCGATATGATATGTATGTGTTGTTATGGCGATTTGGCAATGCATGCAACATATTAAAAGAAATGCAAAGCAAATAATAATTTCCTAGTATGGCCTTTCTAAAATAGAAAATCTAATATTCTATTTACAAATTCGGAAACAAACTCCTTTGGTCCCTTGAACTTCTTGTGACACGCCTCCCAAGAAAAACACCGTCTTGACCGGAACCCCTTTCCGAATGGCTTCGTCTTTAGGAAACTCCAGAATTACAAAATAATAATAAAAATACATGGCTATTCCTATTATACATTTGTAATAAAAATTTAAATTTATTAAATTACAAAACGGTGATGCGAAATCACATTAAAATTACAACCAAATCGATATTCCCGTTCATTACGGGTAATACAGATTAAAACTAAGGCCATACTAAGATAAATTACATAATTCAAAATTACATAAATAAAATATGACATTCATTAATGAAAAATGTAACATTATTATATGATCTAACATGCCAAATTAATGCCAAATCGCCCTATTTAAACCTTAAATCGTATATAATCCGGTTTTATGGAAATGCGTGATAATAACTTATTAAAATCACAAATCAATACTTAAACCAAATTTAAGCCCAATTTAATTATCCTAACTCTCTTAGGACTCAAAAATTAGTCTTTACTCAATTTTTGACAATAATTCAACTTGGTTTTGTATTATTGCTGATTAAAATTCTTTTAATCATAACAATTATGAAATAATTCCCAATAAGTCATAAAAAATTGGAAAAATTCGAAATCACATTTTTGCAAATACTGGAATATTACCAAGATTCCAAAAACTCAATAAAATTTGCCCACAAAATATTTATAATTTATTTCATTAATAAATCATATAAATCATAACTTTTACCATTTAATCCAAATTAAACATAAAAATTATGGAAAAATCAAAACCAAAATTTTGAACATTCTTAAATAATTTACAAAACCTGAAAATGGCAAAATTTCAACCAAAAATTTTGAATTTATTTTTATGACTAATAAAATTGCCCTTTTATCGATTTTATCACATAAAAATCAATAAACCTACCAAATCAATCACAATTAATCATGTAACTTTAGATCTGATGTTAATATCAAATATTATACATTAGGGTAAAATTTCATGCCATAAAATTCATTTTAGCTATTTTTGCTAAAAATAGTCACTATTTATATCATTTTAACCATTAAAATTATAAATCATGCATAATAAATCACATTTATCGTAAATTTTACATCAAATCTGTAAAATATGCATGTGACATCATATTAAAATTTCATGGCCTATTTCGAAGTTTAACTATTTTTAGTCATTTAACCTCCATTTATAGTATTTTTATCACATAAAAATCATAATCATGCAATATTAATCACATTAATACGAAATTTTACATACAATACATAAAATATGCATGTGAGGTCATACTAAAAAATCACGGCCAGTAGTGAAGTTTAACTATTTTTAGTAAATAAAAGTTCATTTTATTCAATAAAATGTAATTATTTCACTAAAAATCATTAAAATAAGTAATAATCATCCATAAATCATCAATATGACCTAAAATTATTTTAGAACAAGAATGTATAACATGCAAAAAATTTCGTGGCTTTTATCCTTATAAATCACAAAATATTCTAGTTTTAATTAAGTTACATCTAACTCGGAAAAACCAAACCGATTATGCATGCAATACTAAAGCTCTTGATGCCAATTGTTAGGTTCATATACCCTTATTAGAATCTTCTAATAGTGATCTAAATAACTTGTTGATTTAGAACTAGTGGATCTAGTTGCATGCATAAAGAAATAAAAGAGATAAGGAGGAAAACAATGTTCCTTACAATGTTAAATGGTTCGAAATGGGCACAAGTAAGGTCTCCTACCTTCACTTGTTCTTGAGCTATGAATAACTGGATGATCCTCCAAAGTTTCAAGCTAGAAACTCTCCTTTCAATTGCACACAAGACATTCCCATAACACTAATTCATATTCTAACTAGGTATTATGAATTAGTAACCTTAAATTTGGATCTAATATAATTTTATTACTATTATAGTAACATTTGGTATTATTCGATCTAGAACAATATTTTTGAGCTTCTAAAACCATTTTTAGAGTGAGAAGAAAAAAGGATACACAAGACAATTTTTTGGTGTAAAAATTGGTTGAATTTAAAATAAGAGCCAAGCTCTTATTGTAGAAGGAGGGACCGGTTTTGGAGGCCAAAGAAGACCAATGCATGGCCTTTACTTTTCCTTTTGTTCTTCACAATAAAATAGGTGTAAGGCTACTTAGTATTAGGTTATCATTGTGACTCTATTTAACAATTAAATAAAAAACACCCACTAACACATAAGTCCCTCGATTTTTTCGGTCATTATAGATAAAATTGACTTTCATTTTATTTTGTCAATTTGTCATTTGTCATTTGTCACACAATATGTCACATGTAGAATGTAACATGTTATTAATTAATTTAATGCATATTTATCAAATAAATATCATTATATACATTAATTAAATTACATATAATAAATTGTCTAGTAATTTTTGATCACATAGATAAAATGGGTCATATAATTATAATTCACAATATTTTGCAATTATAATTAATCAATCATACTTAATTTAATTGTTTCACAAACAACAACGAATTTTAGTAATAAAATCTTTTAATTACTAAAATAAATCTTATTTAATCAAATTATAATAAGATATCAATATTCTCTTTTTTTTGGTAAAATGTGAGTATGTATATTAAATATAAAAAAATTAGGTACATATGTCTATCAAGCATCATTGATTGTCTATTACATATAATTCCTTGCTTTGTAACCAATCTAAGTCCATCTTTGTGATCATTCTAAAATCTCTTCCTCGTAGTCTTGCTTTAATCTCCTCAATAACTTGACTGACTACTCTTTCAGGCCTTAGCAATATCCCCTCCATTCTGCTTTTGTTCCTCTGCTGCCAAATTTTATGCACAATTCCCCACAGCAAAGCAAGCTGCACCCCCTTTTGCAGATTTGTACATGTCCTCTGAGTGCACCAGTCTAACATATCAGTGACAGGAAATGCAATCTTCATCCTCTGACTCACCTCCTGCACGACCCTTCTGCTGTATATGCAGTCACATAGTAAATGGTCCAAACTTTCAGCAGCCTGATTGCACAAGAAGCAGCTGTCATCAACCTCCATTCCATATTTAATCAGTTTATCCTTAGTCCTGATAGCTCCATGTGCATATAACCACCCCACAAATTGATGCTTTGGTACCACTTGCTCATTCCATATCCATTTAGACCAAGTAACAACCGTTTTCCTATCCTTGAGCCATTCATAGCCCATAGCAGGAACATACTTGGACTGTGCAGTCCATGTGCCATCATTATACCCAGGGAGCATCTCTTCCTTAACTTTACAAATCCTTCTCCAAACCCAACTGGAGTTAGCATAAGGTTTATAATCCAGCCAAGCCTTCCCTTTTAGGTAGTTCTTATGTACTCACTTCACCCAAATTGAATCCTTCTCTTCCATTATCCAGTGAACCAGTCTGCCTATCATAGCCTTGTTCATAGTTTCCTGGTCTTTTAGCCCTAATCCTCCCTCTTCTTTAGAACAACTCACCTTTTCCCAAGCTACCAGTGGTGCCCTCCTGTAATCAGAACTGTTGTCCCATAAGAAATTTCTGCAAGTAGCTTCTATTCTACCGATGATTCCTTTTGGGAGCACAAACATTGAGGCCCAATATGAATGCAATGTTGAGAGCACTGACTTTACCAGTACCAGTCTCCCAGCATAAGAGAATTTTTTTGCCCCATAATTGTGTATTCTACTGCATATCTTCTCTACCAAGCACTCACAATCATTTTTCTTCAGTCTTGTGGTCTGTATAGGCATCCCAAGGTATTTGAAAGGCAGCAGTCCCTCCACAAACCCAGACACTCTCATAATATCTTGTTTGATGTTCTCTGGTACTCCTTGGAAATAAGCATTCGATTTGGCAGCACTTACCTGTAGTCCAGATGCCTTAGAAAAGGTAGAAAAGGATCTTAGTAAGAGCATCATAGAACAGGCATCCCCTCTACTGAACAGGAGAACATCATCTGCAAACATTAGATTTGCTAGTTTGATTTCTTTGCATAGTGGGTGGTAGTTAAACTCATACCTCTCTGCTGCATATTTCAAAGTCCTGGTAAGGTACTCCATACATAAGGTAAAAATAAGGGGAGAAAGAGGATCCCCCTGTCTAAGACCCCTCTTACCTTGAAAATACCCAAACATGTCCCCATTTAGAGATAAAGAAAAGCTTGCAGTAGTGATACACTGTAATACCATCTCTTTAAAGTCAGCGGGGAAGTTAAATGCATCTAGCAGTTGTTCAACAAAAGTCCATTCCACTGTATCATAAGATTTTTGCAGGTCTATCTTGAACATACACCTAGGAGTAGAATTAGGTCTTTCATAAAGTCTTATCAGGTCTTGGAAAATAAGAATGTTCTCCTGGATGCTCCTATTTTGAATGAAAGCCCCCTGGTTTTGATCAATGATGCTAGGCAAGACATCAGCTAATCTGGAACACAGCAACTTAGAAATGATTTTGTAAATGACATTGCAGCATGCTATAGGACGAAACTGTAAAACACTCTGAGGTCTCTCACATTTGGGAACAAGTGTAAGGGTTGTAGCATTGATTTGCCTGGGACGTTTCTTGTGAATAAAAAAATCTTGGACAGCAGTTACTACATCTCCACCTATAACACCCCAAGCATCTTTGAAGAACTTACTTGTGAAGCCATCAGGTCCAGGGGACTTGATGTCAGGAATTCCAAACAATATATCCCTTACCTCCTTACTAGTGACTGGTCTACTCAGCAGGGTATGATGATCAGCATTACATCTGGTCCCTTTCTCAATTATTCTCCTGTGTACCCTTTTTGTCTCCTTATTAGCTCCAAGCAGGCCCTGATAATATTCCAGAAAAGCATTATGTACCTGTTCTGGTGTATCACACAGTTTACCAGTCCTATCCTCAATCATCATAACCCTATTTCCATTCCTTCTTTTTTTGAGCACTCCATGGAAATAAGAGCTATTAGTATCCCCCTGCTGCATCTAATGTATTTTAGATTTTTGAGCCAAGAAACTGTCCCTAGCCTCAGTCAGCCCCCTCAAATTTTTAGAAGCCTTAAACTCCTTAGTTATAAGAGATACAGTAGAGGGATCCTTTCCTATCATACCCTGCAAATCAGCTACTCTACTCTGCTTAATAGATGTTGGAGTCTCAATGTCACTAAACTTCTCTCTATTCAATGCTTTCAGAGCAGGCTTCAAGAGCTTCAAGTTTTTTGTCACCCTGAAAAGAGGTGTGCCTTGGATAGTATGACTCCAACACCTTTTGATGATAGGCACAAAATCCTTAGAAGCACCCCACATAATATAATATTTGAAGCTTTTGGGTTTTTGGGTTTTTGGACTTGCATTGAGCTAAAAATCAAGCAGGGAGTATGATCCATCATGCCCTCAGGGAGGAAATTAGCATATAGCTCAGGAAAATGATCACTCCAAGCTTTATTTATCATAAACCTATAAAGCCTACTATAAATCCTATCCACAGGCTGCTGCTTATTATTCCAGGTGAACAAAGAGCCAGTAGCCTGAATGTCGACTACTTCACAGTCATCAATGCAACTTCTGAAAGGTTTAATCTCAGCATTGGTAGTATTGCCTCCCACTCTCTCAGTAGCTGACAACACACAATTGAAGTCACCAGCCATGGCGCAAGGACCATCAGCTTGACCAGAAAACCTTCTTAAGTGATCCCATATAGGAGTCCTCTCTTGAATACTATTAAAATCATATATCATTGTAAAATAGAAGGTACTTCTGCTCACCAATGCCTCAACTTTCATATGGATGAATTGAGCATTGTATTCAATAAATTGAATTCTGAAAACCTTAGGATCCCAAAGAATCCATATTCTCCCATTATTGTGGTACCCATTATTAGTTGAAATACACAAGTTATTGAAATTATTTATAATTTTACTAATCGCCTTGCTCTTTATTTTTGTTTCTAACAAACCAAATAACCCAACACCCTTATTTTGCATGAAAAAATTAATAAACTTTTGCTTATTCACTCTATTCATTCCTCTCACATTCCAAAATCCTATTTTATCCATTAAGTTAAAGAGGAGAGTTAGTGCGACCATTACCAATATCAGTACCATTATTTTTTGAGGGAGATGTCAGTATTTCTTTGTAAGAATGAGCGCCAAAAGTATCAACACTATATCCACTCCTGTCTCCTTCCTGTCTATGCATTCTGACTAATCTTTTGCGTGGGGTTACAAACCCAGTCACCATCTGAGTGTTTGTCTTAGTCAGAGGCAGAGTGCCCTCCTGTGGTTATACTGCAACTGGTTGTTGTACCCCAACAGTTTGCTTTACTCTCCATATTTGTTTAACTGGTTTTTTTCCAGCATCTCCCTGATTTCCTTTTCTATAATGCTCCATCTCATGCCCCATGCCTTGGCATTTCTTACACTTGACAGGTCTCCACTCATATTCTATATCAACCCTTATGATCAGACCTTTTTCATCCTTAAAAGCAATATGTGCAGGCAACTCTTGGTCCACCATCAGTTCTACCATAACACGTGCATACCCCAACCTTGTCCTTTCCTCAGTGGCTGCATCACATTTAATGTACTTCCCAAGTAAACCAGCTATTTTAGGTAACCCTTTACCCCAAAATTTCAGGGGTAATTTATGGATTTGAACCCAAGCAGGGACTAATTTCACATCAACCTTTGTCATTTCGATGTCCCTAGTCCAAGCCTTAACAATCATTGGTTTATTGTAAAAAAGATAGTGCCCTGAACTCATGACTTTCTCTTTCATTTTCATTGTTTTAAACCTAACCAAAAAAATACCATTGGGCATGAACGAAATTTTTTCAATATTAAACTTCGTCCAAATCCGTCTTATGAAACCTTCTACCACCTCCCACGGCGGATTGGCTGTTAGAATAAAGCAAACCACCGCCTGACTCCAATATTCAATTTCCTCTTCAACATCCTCCAATTCTAACTGTAACATGTCATCAGTCTCTGTTTTTGGTTCTTCCTCGCTAACAAGAGGACTCTGTTCTGCTGTCTCCTGAACAACTTCCTCATCCTCCTCATTCTCAATGTCATCTTCATCACATTCTTCTTCCTCTTCATCCGTTTCAACTACTAATTCTGGGATGCCATTAATCTCATTAATATCTTTTGTCTTACGTTCCTCATCAACATCTGGTCCTGCCCTAGTTTCATTCGGAACCGACTTTTCCATATCTTCCTGATTTGAATCTTCTACTGCCAAGGATTTTGCCCTTGGAACACTCCTTCCTCTTAGTATCATCTTCCTTTGTCTTTGCAGATTGAATGTCCTAGCCATAGGCTCGAAAATCGAAGGCGGCTATTCTCTCTCTAGTTTTCCATCATTTCTCTCTCTAGCGTTTTTTTTTGTTGTATTAATATATCAATATTCTCTCTCACAAATGAATTGTTCAATTTAAGGAATTGATCAACTTGTATCGATATAAAATTAATCAACTTATCTATTAAGGGATTGTTCTATAGGTGTGACCTTAAGAGATCAACTGATCACCACCGTCAAACGACAGTAATTTCAAACTCTAGTTAGCCAACCATTACCGATTAATGTTGATCAGTTGACTATATAATGAATCATCCATTACTTATTCTTATTATGAGATTTAATTATGATGTTTAATCATGTGATCGCACTATTGTTGAAGACACTTACTCCAACAATGTCCCTGAGACGTATACTTTGGTTTGCTTTGTCTTATTTGCAGGGATGTACCAAGGAGGATGGAATTGAGCCTTTTATTGTCTCCCAAGCGTGCATATAGGAGATGAGTATATTTGGAGCGGAAATACTGTCGCCTAGGGAAGCGTGAAGTCGTCTCGGAAGGTTTCAAGTCACTCAAGCTGCTGTGACCGAGGATAATTCAATCGAGCCATTAGCTATGGTCGATCGAATACTTTTGCTGATGAAGATGGTTGATCGAGCTGTTATGTTCTCCTCGATCGAATTTCGCCGCTGCTGCTCTCGATCGAACAGGTGACTTGTTCGATCGAGAGGTTTCGTTGGATATTTGTTCGATCGATTATTTTGAAGTCTGGCGCAATGCTTTGTGTCGAGATTTAGCTTTATCTTAATTAGTTTTAATTTCCAAATAAAATCTCTTATATATAAGAGATGCTTTTAGGTTAGGAAGAAAACATCTTATGCTATATCATTTTTATTCAGAAATAATCAGTTTAGTATCACGTTGCTTGATTTCTGACGGCGTAGTTATCCTTCCTTTATTTCCGGATCTTGAACCTTTGTAATTTCCTTCCTTTATTTCCATGACTTCTTTACAACAAATTCCGATTTGGATCACTAGCAACAATTCGATCACTCGATAGATCATATTTCTATTACTTTCTAAAAGCAACTCTATTTATAACATGTGTAAGACTTTTGGAACATCTTCTTATGTCATTATTCTACAAAATAAGTTTGTAGTGGTTTTTCTCCCACTCTATCTTTTAGAAATACACCTATTTTTCAAGAAGATAGCTTTAAGAGTGACAAACAATTTTGTTCTTTTGAATGCAAAAGAGCATTAGACACATGTTATCGTAGAGTTATCTATTAAGATATGTTGCCATTTTAGAGACTAATCCCTTTCATATCTTGTATGGAATCTTGTTTGTGATTCATATTGCACGTTTTCACTTTAAACAATTCATGCTAATATTGGATTTCAAATCCCCAAATATGAGTTCAATAACTCATTTCAACTCTCAATCGATCGATCTTACATTACATAAGAAATATCATGGTGCCATAACTTAGGTTTTACCATATTGAAGAAATCATCATCTTTCAATATTATCGATTGAGTTGAGTCGATTCATTTTATGTTATAGATATTAATAGAGAATGAGGAAAGATGTCTTAAAACTTAAGATGCCATAAACCGAAATGACTTGGGTTGAAGCCAACTCATTAAAAACAAAATACAATATTTGTTCGGAAATGCAAAATAAAAGAAACTTCCATGTCTAACATGGAAACAAAATAAGTTTTTAAGACAATGTCTTAACATAACTACTATTATGAAGACATATTTAAAATAAAACGCCAAGCCAAGTCCATTGTTCTCCATCTATGCGGCGGCTACTCTATCTTCCTTTGGAGAACCTCCTCATGCTTGCTTAGCTTTTCCTTTCTTCTCATGCCCTAAATTCAATAAGAAGGGTGAGAAACACAACTAGTATCTTAATACAAAGTTGAGTTGGAAAATTAATATCAATATCATAAACTTTTGGAAGAAATATTACCTACTGGAGTCACACGTCCAGCTTTTATGTCTTCCAAATATTTGGGGCAATTGCGCTTCTAATGGCCTAAGCCATTACAATAATGGCACTTGTCATCGGGTTTGACTCCCCTTTTGGGTTTGGAAGAGCTATTCTCAATAGTGATACTGTCGTTTATTTACCAAAAATAAACCTAAATATACTAACGGAAGATAGTGATAAGTAGGGCCGATTCTCCACAGGGAGGCAACATATCTGTCTAAAGGTCCGTCTATTTGAGTCACAATATGGCGGGGTTTTAATTTGATTTTTAAACTACATAGATTAAGGAAAGAGAAATAAAATGAGAGCAATAAAAGTGAGAATATACGATAGGAGTGATCAAATAAGAGAAAGTATGCTAGGATTTTGGTTCACCATGGTAGTCTATCGACTCAGTTGCAAATAGCCTAGACAATCTACTGTGAGAAGGATAAGGGAAAGGTCCTTCCGGTCCACTTTCTATCCTAGATTTCCATTAACTTAACTTCCGTTCTCATTAGGGTAGTCTACTGCTCATAGCAGGTATATTTATTCCAATCTTTCGATCCAGGAGTAAAGTTAACCAGATTAATGTAATTTAGAAGCGTGCACTCAACTAAATTGATGTTACAATTAAATTGCTATGGGGACAGATTCTCACATGTATATTATCTAACCTTGTTTTGGCTAAAAATAGCACAATAAGGAAGGCCCACTTAATAAAATAAAATGGTAGGGGAGGAGTAATAAGGAGGAAGGAAGCCCGAAATTGGAAGAAAAGGGAAACGGGCTAAAGGAAGATCAGGAGCCCATCATAGAAGGCGTCCAAATTAAGGAAAGAGAAGTTAGGGAGAAGTTAAGGAGATCAGGGAGAATTGGGGAAGGCGGCCGGATATGGAAAGAGTTCTTATGGAAATTATATTCCCTTTCCATAATCAAAGTAGGACATATCTAGGGTTCTTACCCTATAAATAGCCAAGGAAGCAAATCAAGAAGGACATTCACAAATTCACACATTCACACATTCACATTCAAGAACACATCAACGCACGACATTAGCATATTGTTATCAAATATACATCCTTTCAAGATCTTGTAGGCCAGACGCCTAGTGCCAGCAGGATTAGCCTTGCACCTCAATTGTAATCATCCTCCTATTCAAGTATAGTGCAATAATTGGCAGGGTACCGTCCCTCCCACGGTTGTTCCCACCTTGGGTTTTCCGCGTCACCAAATCTCACGTGTCAATTTACTTTATGCGCTTAAACATACGAACAATCATACAATCAACCAACGAGTAAGACCGCATTGACCTTAATCAACTCGATAAAAAATACCTAAACAGTTTGGCGCCCACCGTAGGGAATTGTGGTCGTCAATCGTTGATACTTTAAATACACAATGGATAAGCAAGCATTGGAAGCCGTGTCAGGGAGCAGACAACCATCGCCACCACCGCCCTATACTCCAAACCCAACATCAACGGTGGCTACACAAGCTCCCGGACACACCCCAAGAATCATACCGACAACAAAAACTTCTCTACCTCTTAGGACTCCTGCTGTCGCAACCCAAGCCAGATAAGATAAACGAACGGCAAGTTCAGGCCTCACCCCGCCACCTAGTCCCACACAAATCTTACTCACTGGCGTAGAAAATCTTCAGAAAGCTATGGAAAACATGAGAGAAGACCAGAAGAAAGCTGAAGTTGAAGCAAGAAAGAGGGACAGAGAGCTCTGGTCACAGATAGACATTCTGAAGCAGCAATCTGCCACCCCAGCAAGCAGGGCAGACGAGGGAAGGTCTCTACTAGTAGATCTGACGCAGGGGGCATCAGGTAGCAGGAATCCGCTTCGACGGATACCGACTGAACTGGTAACCAGGTTGGATCTGTCTACAATACCATCAGATGGAAGAATAACCCCACAAGGGCTGGGATACCTCACGCCGGATAACTGGCCCGCGGCTAGCTATATGGAAGCACGAGCAGGTAGCATCCCCGTCAGTAGCCCCGCCACAATCGATCAGACACCTGGAGTAGGATCCAAATCAAACCAACAAATGGACTGGCGGCAGGGGACAGTCATTACAATGACACCTCTGGCAGAGGGAACACATCAGAACCTTCAACAGCTCGGATCAGGAGGCAATACATTGAACCAAAGAGGAAAGCCAGGCGGACCCCCGATTGACGGCAAAGATAACAAATCGTCGGTAGTACTTGGAGTTAAAAGAAATACTGAGCAGGGTCCCAGGATTGCCACCCCCACTCGAGAAAGCGGCATTAGACAGCTATGCCGACTCATCGTTCGTGGACACCATATCCATCACAGCCATGCCAAAGGGATTCACAAATCCAAATATGCCTCTCTTCGATGGCACAACAGATCCCTTTGATCATATAAGCCGATCAAGCGAGAAAATGATGACGAAGAATAAATGTGTAGGACAAGTCAAGGAGGCTTGCATGTGCAAAGGGTTTGGGTCCACCCTAACCGGACCAAGCACTTCGATGGTTTGTGAGCACCGCCAATGTGTCGATATCTACATTTGCTAAATTGGTGAACGCATTTACTCAACAGTTCGCAAGCGTGAAAAACCACAAAAACACGCGGGAGATCCGTAGAATCGTCCGGGGCGGGAGAGAGCATTGGAGAATACAATACTAGGTTCAACAATGAGAAGGTAGCGACGAGGCTGCGATGTCTCGGCAATGCATAGAAGCTTCGAGAAGAGGCCTCCACCATGACTCCGACTGTACATGCGGCCTAACTATGCATCCCCCCACGTTTCGAGGCAGTGCGGGAAAAGCATTTTGCCGCAATCAGATTGGAGGAAGATATTCTAGCCGAGCGCCTTACTAAGCACGCCAAGTATTTCTAGTACCTCGGTAGTGGAGAAATCGGGAAGAAAGCAAACCACCAGAAGAAGGATGAGATGTACAGACCATATGGAAGGGGAGTCACGAGAATCGAGGAAAATCGGCAACTCCACACTGGCGAGTATGGATTCACTAAGGTATCGGGAAATCTTGAAGACACTCGGGAGATGGGAGATGGAGTCGGGTGGCCCAACCCACGGTGGGAGAGCAAGCATGGAGAAAGGATAGCAAGAAGAAGTGTGAGTTCCACCGTGATATTGGGCACAACACTGAGGATTGCTACACATTACGAAGAGAGATCAAGGGCCTGTACGAACAAGGAAAGCTGAGCCACCTATTACCACATGGGGCAAGCAAAGAAGATAAGGTAGGCTCCGCCAAGCCTGCGAGATCCACCCACATGCACCAAAATCATAAACGTGATAACATGCGGCTCGGACTTAAGCGGGTGACATACTCGGCAGGCTAAAAAGACGTGCCACCGAGACCAAAGGAGACAAAGCCACCAATTCTTGCGGGGATTTCTCACAGTGACCTACCACGCCGGTCAGCTTTGATGAAGGAGATACATATGACGAGCGAGAACATCACGATGCACTTATTATCACGTTGTCAATGGCCAATTGCACAGTCAGGAAAGACTTGGTAGATACAGGAAGCTCGGTCAATCTAATCATGCTGAAAACTATAGAAAACATGGGATTCAGCGAGAAGGATTTGTAAAAGAAGACTATTCCGCAAGTAGGCTTCAGTGGAGAAACAGCCAGCTCATTTGGCGAGATAGTCATCCCAACCTATGTGGGAGGAGTCAACAAGCAAGTCAGGTACCTGGTTATAGACGGCCCCTCCACCTACAACGTCATCTTGGGAAGACCATGGTTGCACTAGATGAAAGCAGTACCCTCAACATATCACCAGTCACTACAACAAATCATCACTTGCGCCACGAATTATGCCACGGGAACTCATAATTCGTGGCTAAATTTTGCTTAGCCACGAGAAAAACTTATTCATTATTTTGGAAAAAAATTTATGCCACGGGATAACTTTTCCCGTGGCAAAAAGTCACTTACGCCACGAATTAGGCTACACCCATGGCAAATAATCATTTTAGCCACGGCCTATGTCACACCCGTGGCGAAATTTTATTTAGTCACGAATTGTTCCGTGGCAAATATTTTTTTAGCCACGAACAAACAAACACCCGTGGCGAGTATCTTTTCCGTCTTAAATCTGAATGAAATTTAATCAAATATAATAATATGAAAATACATTTGAATATAAAAATTTAGAAACACTTTGATTAATTTAATTAATATTTTTTATTGTTTTATTTACTTTAATAAGAAATTTTAAAATTTTATAAACTTATATTCAAGCAAAGAAAAGTTTATCGTCTAATTTTTGATTTTTTACAGATCACATTTATGTTTTGTAGGTTTTTCAAAATATTGATAATTTTAAAAAATTGTTTTAATATATACTCTGTTTATTAAAGTCGTGAATTTCTTTTACTTTTTTAAATTAAACTTTATAATCTTGAATAACAATCTTAAATGATGGTATCACATTTAAAGATATAGCATATCAAATTGAATAAAAATGTTATTTACCATCTATCTTTGAAAATCCAAAATTAATATATTGTTAAACTATTTCATTCAAAATTTTATTTCCAATTTATTTGTAGGATATTTATAGAAAAATTTGAATTTGATATAAAATTTAGGGAAATTTCCCATGGTACCCTCGAACTTTGCCAGATTACGCATGGTACTCTTTATTTTAAGTTTCTACATATGTTGCCCTTGTGTTTACCTTTTTCATTCCCAGAATACTCTTTGGGGAAATTTTGTCATAACGTCGTTACTCCTATAAGTAATTTGATGAGTAATTGTGTATGTTATGTTGTTATTGTTATATTATTTAGGTACTAAATGTTAGTTTATTAGACACAATAAGGATTTAGGTATTATTAGATGATGAATTGATAGTGTATTAGATTAGATAACAAAAAAAGGCATCACAAGGCATATGAGTAGCGGCGTTATGACGGAAGTTTGTCAAAGGGTATTCTGAGACTGAAAAACGTAAATATAGGGGTACCATATGTAAAAACTTTAAAAATAGGGTACCATATGTAATCTGTCAAAATTCGAGGGTACCGTGAAAAATTTACGTAAAATTTAACTTGCTGAGAAAAAATTGGGAAATTTTTTTCATTGAAAAAAATGAGCGCATCACACGGAAAAATATATAAATTATAATAATTTAAAGTCACATGTGCAAATAATGTGAAAATTTTAAGAAAAGAAACGATAAATCATAACAAAGAGAAATCAGTTTAGGAAAATAAGTGATTCTTTTGTACAATAATCTTTTTCGTGGTTTTGGGTAAAAAAAGTGACTATTTTTTGGTTAATAGTGATCACTTTGGGGAAAAAAGACCTTTAATTATAAAAAGCGGTCATTATTTTACCAAAAAATGGTCTCATTTTTCATATCGCAGGTACAACGGTTATACAATAGAATTTGCGAAGAAAAATATATGAAAAAATGAGTACATGGGAAATGAAAATAAATACGTCGATAAACAAAAGAAATAAAAAAATGTTAGGAAAACACAATTAATTTTACTTTTTGGAGAAAATGGTTTACTGACTTGGGCAAAAAAAATGATGTCAAAATCATTAATCACGACGTTAATGTCGAAAATTTAATTGTTTCGGCCAAAATAATGTTTCCCGCAAAAATTGTAAAACATGTAACATTTATGTAACTAAATAGTACTAAAGGTAAGATTTGAAAGGAAAAAAAATAAACTTAAAAGGATTCAAAGTGCTAATTATATCAACAAAGGTAACATTCAATTTCGGTGGCACATCAAAATAACTCTACGGTTAAGCGTGCTCAAGTGAGAGTAGTGTTGGGATGGGTGACCTCCTGGGAAGCCTCTCCGATGCTCACAAATGCATGATTCGTGAAACGAAATAACGGTTAAATGAATCAAGTTAACTAGCGAAACAATTACCTAGATTGTCACGGTTCCGTATATGATAAAATACCCATTGTGAAAAATAAATAAATTATTTTACGTTTTATTTATTTAATTTTCATATATATTATTTGCCAAGGGAATTATTTTTTCGCCACGGGAAATTTCTTTGGCCACGAAAGTTATCAGCCACGAGAGAATCTGTGGCCAAAAATTCAATAATAGCCACGTTCTTGTTTTTCCCGTGGCTATCCCTTTGCCACGGCCACTTGCGCCACGGAAGGTATTCCCGTGGCAAAATGATTTAGCCACGGAAATTTAGTACTTGCGCCACGAATTTTGCCGTGGCCAAAGTGCTCATTTGTAGTAGTGAGTGCATAAAGTTCCCTATGCCATGGGGAGTAGAGACAATAACAGGAGATCAGGAGGAAGCTAGAGGCTGCTATAAGAAGGCACTTAAGTGCACTGCCAGCCCTCCCGCATAGCAATTACAGAAGCAGCCTATCCAGGACGAATACATTGAACCCCCAGCAGAAGAGCTAGATCAAATCAACCTGGACAAGCTGCACCTAGAAAGAACCGTGCTCATTGGAGCAGGATGCACAGGAAGCTTAAGACAGCAACTAGTCAAGTTCTTACAGGATAACATGGATTATTTTGCGTAGTCACATGATGACATGATAGGAGTAGATCCGTCCATCATAACGCATAAGCTTAGTGTGGACCCAAAGTGTAAACCCATCCAGCAGAGAAGAAGAAAGTTTACAGCGGAAAGAAACAAAGTGATCAACCAAGAGGTAGATAGCCTGCTGGCAGCACACAAAATAAGAGAAGTAAAATATCCAGAATGGCTGTCTAACGTAGTGGTGGTGCCAAAGAAGAATGGAAAGTGGAGAGTATGTGTGGACTTCACCGACCTCAACAAAGCATGCCCTAAAGATCCATTCCCGCTGCCTCATATTGATGCAATGGTGGACGTAACAGCTGGGCATGAAATGCTGACATTCCTGGACGCATGGAGTGGGTACAATCAGATTAAGATGGATCCTGCAGATCAAGAGAAGATGGCATTCATGTCCGAAAGAGGAATATATTGCTACAACGTCATGCCATTCAGCCTAAAGAACGCAGGCTCCACCTATCAAAGGCTGGTTAACCGAATGTTCAAAGAACAGATAGGAAGAACAATGGAGGTGTATATTGATGACATGGTGATAAAATCAGAGAAAGCCAAAGATCACATGCGGCATCTGGCAGAAACATTCAGCACCCTCAGAGAATACAAAATGAAGCTAAACCCATCTAAATGCAACTTCGGAGTATCTTCTGGCAAATTCCTAGGCTATATTGTAACTCAAAGAGGGATAGAAGCCAGCATCGAGCAGATCAAAGCTGTCTTACAACTAGAATCACCTGAAAAGCCTAAGGATGTTCAAAGACTAGCTGGAAAGGTAGCAGCCCTGAACAGGTTCATTTCAAGATCTTCAGATAAATGTAGGATGTTTTACGACATACTAAGGAAAAGCCGGAAGTTTGAATGGACCTTGGAGAACGAGCAAGCCTTTAGAGAGCTGAAGCACTACCTCAGCAGCCCGCCGCTGCTGTTGAAGCCAAAGCCAAGGGAACCACTATTCCTATACCTGGCCGTCACGGAGGTGGCAGTGAGTGCTGTCCTGGTCAGCGAGCAGGAAAAAGAGCAGAAGCCAGTATACTACGTGAGCAAGTCTCTGCTGCCGGCAGAGACCAGGTACACATCCCTTGAAGAATTAGTGCTAGCATTGGTAGTAGCATCTCGCAAACTGCGCCCCTAGTTCGAATCCTACATCATACATGTCGTGACCAATTACCCGCTAAAATCTATCATGAGGAAGCCTGAATTGTTAGGCAGAATGTCAAAATGGTCTGTGCACCTCAGTGGGTACGATATCCAGTATGACCCCAGAACAGCAATCAAATCACAAGCACTGGCCGACTTCGTGTCGACTTGACCTGATCATCCGAATCGCGGATACGGAGATCCTCACCCTAGAAGGAAGCAAGAAGACAGAAGTCTGGCAGATGCATATTGACGGAGCCTCCAACCAAAGGGGAGCAGGTATGGGATTAATCCTGCGATCACCACAGGGAAACCTGATAGCACAAGCAGTTAGATGTGAATTCAAGGCAACTAACAATGAAATAGAATACGAGGCCTTGATAGCTAGCTCTGGAATTAGGGGTCAGGCACCTGCACATATCCAGCGACTCTTTGCTAATAGTCAACCACGGAAATGATGAGTTCATATCCAGAGACTCAAAGATGATTATTGCATACTTGAAAATAGCGAAGGAATTAAAACAAAAATTCGCAACTTCCAAGCTTAGGACGTTTCCCAGAGATCACAATGTGGAAGCGGACGCCTTGGAAACTCTAGGGGCAACATTTAAGCCAACAGAGCTATCCAGCATTCCAATAGCACACATGCTGGAGCCTTCTATCCAAAAGGCAGATGAAGTAGACAAAGGAGAACTGGAGGATCCACAGAATGGAGAAGGAACCCAGGCAGTTACAGAGGAAGGTGAGAGCTCACAGTCACCTGATCAAACATCTGAGCAGGCAGATGACTGAGATTTGCGTACACCTTACCTAGACTGGCAACGTCATAACAAGCTGCCAGGCGACAAGAAAGAAGTAAGAACTTTCAGAGTAAGGGCTTCCAGGTTTATACTCATTAATGATATATTATTCAGAAAGTCACTAGCAGGCCCCTACTTACGGTGCCCGGACAAGAAAGAAGCGCAGACTGTATTATATGCTCTCCACAGTGGCGAATGTGGAAACCATGCAGGGGGCAGGAGTCTGGCAAATAAAGCCCCCAGGCAGGGATACTATTGGCCTACAATGAAGGCAGATGCAGCAGAGTACGCACGCAAATGTGACGCCTGCCAGCGCTCAGCACCAATGATCCATCAGCCAGCAGAACCCTTGCACCCAATCATTTCTCCCTGGCCATTCATGGCATGGGGCATGGACATAGTAGGACCTCTGCCACGAGCCACAGGAAACAGAACTTGGATGCTGGCAATGACAGATTACTTCTCCAAGTGGATAGAGGCAGAAGCATTCACAGAAGTAAAAGATAAATAGGTCATTTCGTTTATAAACGAAACATCGTTTGCAGGTTTGGTATCCCATCAGAAATCATATGTGACAATGGCTCACAATTCATCTCCAACGATACCGAGGGATACTGTGCCAGGTGGAACATCACCCTAAAAACGTCAGCACCTAGGACTCCAAAGTCCAACGGGCAAGCTGAATCCAGCAACAAAATCATCATAGATAATCTAAGAAGGAGGTTACAGGAGTTAGGAGGAAAGTGGGCAGATGAATTGCCACTAGTGTTGTGGTCAGACAGAACGACACCAAAGATAGCAACAGGTCAAACACCCTTCAGCCTGGTGTTTGGCACGAAATCAGTCATTCCGTCAGAAGTCCTAGTTCCCACTCACAGGTATGAAAATATGACAAGGGAACTAAACAATACAGAGATGACCAGAAGCCTGGACACAATTGACGAGCTGCGAGCAAGCGCAAAAATCCATCTGGCCGCTTACAAACAGTCAGTGGCCAAAAGCTATAACAAGAATGTAAAAGTCAGGCTCCTGGGAATCGAAAAGCAGGCAAATTCGCCTACAAATGGGAAGGACCATACCGGGTAGAAGGAGTTGTTGGCCATGGCGCATACAGACTAATGACTATGGACGGTCAAATCATACAACACCCATGGAACATACTTCACCTGAAGAGATATTACTTTTAATAACAAGTAGACTAGAGCTTTCAGAATGATGTACTATGAAAAGCCAAATCATTTTTAAAATTAAAATAAAAATCATGTAGTAGGCATACTGCCAATTTCACTTTTATATCTGGTGTCTCTAACTCTTTCAAAACTTTAAACTACTATTAGATGGCATGGTCTGGTAGCGTCCTGAGACCACAATTGCTCTGGTACCCCATGAGATGGCGACAGGTACTTCACATCATTTTAATAGATTTTCTTGTTTTCAGGCTTCTCTAAGTACATCACTTTGAACCCCTAACGTCTATGGTACTTTGAAAGGATGTCTAGCAGGACTGTCAACAGCCAACGCGGGGTGACAAGGCACATGGCACTCCAACATGCCTAACCTATTTTCTCCACAAGGAGCACCCTCACCAGGCGGACTGTGGAACATATGAAAGGGAGCCTGGTTGACAGCTAAAAACGCTTACCCAGCTACCCTTGATACCACCCCCTGGACGTAGTTCGCACTAATCGCAATTAATCAGGGCCCCAGCATGCATGCACACTGATACCTGTCGAAGTAAGTATCAAAAATAATATTTATAAAACCAAACTACTACTAGCAAGTGGTAGTAAGGGTCGATCCGCAGGAAGGTAGGGAGATAATAGTTGTTATTATTTCTAGTCTAAGGGTAACAGTTGTGGGGGTTTTGATATGTATTAAATCTAAATCTAGAAATATAAACTAAATAGCAGATATAAATAATAAAAGATGTAAACAATGATAAAAGGAATGCTAAGACGGTCGGTTCACTATAGCTGCGATGGCACAATAATCCTAGGTAGTCCGAAATACAGTCGCGTAGGATGGGTAAAACAAGTCCTTTCGGTCCAAGTTAACTAGTAGCTCCTTTCGGCCTATGCTACTAGTCCCTAGGTCTCACTAATACTAGCTCTCGCCCTGAAAAGTGATTCCTAAAGCCTAAATTATATTATCTCTCGATCTCAGCAATTTAGTCGTCTCAACTCGTTAATTAATGCCCTTCCCTATCTTTCGATCTACGGGTTGCTCAAAACTAAGCATCTAACAAGTCTCCTCTCGGTCTCATTGTTAAATATTGCACTTAACGAATTATACGGTGCTAATCAGACACGAAGTCAGTCGATCGACTAGCTACCCCAGTCGATCGACTAGCCGGCTCAGTCGATCGACCAGTTAAGTCAGTCGATCGACCAAGCCCTAATACGGGTTCACCTATTCTATTGCCATCTACGCCATAGATCCCCTACATCTTAGCACGAATGATTTAGCTAGACATATTAGCGATAATAAAAACAGTAAAATTAACAACTAAAGCAAACGAATTCATAATTGAATTAACTAAATAATTA
The DNA here is from genome assembly GCF_048544455.1 of Silene latifolia. Lineage (NCBI taxonomy): Eukaryota > Viridiplantae > Streptophyta > Magnoliopsida > Caryophyllales > Caryophyllaceae > Silene > Silene latifolia. The sequence goes on along the minus strand of NC_133538.1, from coordinate 362,777,919 downwards.
ACTAATATGAAACGATAAATTAGCTTTGGGAAATCTAACTAGCAATTCTAACTATGGAAGAATAAAAGAAACGAAATTGAACGGAAGAACAGAGAATACCGTAAAGAGGAATTGCAGCGAAATGATCAAACCCTAATGCAAAAGATAACTTTATTGACGGCAAATTTATCTAAACTAATGAATACTCGATTGTATGATAGGAACTGAATTAAACTAAGCTAATGAATGATGAATAGGAAAGGAGTTATGTTATATAGGAATGTCACGTAAAACCCTTATTCCTAAACCTAATTACAATGGGCTTCCTCGTCTTTTAATTTGCGCGTCAGCTCGTGGGATGGTCGATCGACCATCGAGGCGATCGATCGATCGACTCTTGCTGAACAAAGAGCTTCGTTAGTCGTGCTCTGGTCGATCGACCATGTAGGTCAGTCGATCGACCAATGGTGCTGTACAGTAATGCATTCTGACGAATTCTGCAGGGCGCAACGATCTTAAAAGAGCTGCCATTTCTTCGTTACTTGGTTAAATCAAGCGTTCTACATGGCGTTGGAAAGCTAAGAGGATAAGCTTTCACCTCCAATTGGAATCACTCGATTATCAGCTTTGGAACTCGAGATATTGCCATCTGAAGCAGGCTGCAATATCGTGAAGTCCTTCTTTGCTTGTTAAACTCGTACGCACCCATGGTTTTGCTATCTTTAGGCCTTGAAACGCGCACCAAGCTCATTCCTCGAGTCAATAACTCATGTCAAATCCTATGCTAAACACTCGGGAACGGATTCGGATCATTTTCCGCTGGATTCTTCACATTTCTGCAATTTTATACAAAAATACGAAAGTATACGGAAATAGGGAAAATAGTAGCATAAACAACATAATTGAGCTCGAAAGGCGTGTAAAATAGGGTGTAAACCATCATATAAATGACACGCATCAAACTTCCCCAAACCAAACCCTTGCTTGTCCCCAAGCAAGAACTAGACTCGATCCTAAAACCTAATAGAACGAGTTCAATCTCAGAGCGAAATGCAAACCGAATAGCCTAAACCAATTTAATGCAACAACTAACAATCAATTAGCAATATGAATCATGCAAATGAGTTATGTAGTCGTTAAAAATTGCTGAACTGTCAACCTTGCAAGACCTTTAAAATTGGACTCTCACGGGTCGCTCATATCACTCAATGAATATGGGTGAGTATATGTAAAAGATAGAAAGAAGTAATATTGTAATGACTCTCACCTAACTACGACCTATAAGAACATGCCTGCAATCTAATATGAAAATGATGTCTACAACCATACATATGCATTCCAACCAAACAAATGACCATGGCACATGCCGAGGTAAATATGGATATGTGAGGTAATGGGTAAGAAGAGGCAAAACATTTATGGGAATGTGGAGGTATAGGTGATCAAGCTAGTACCCTTTCAAAACCATATGACAACATCCACTTCCTTACTCAAAATTAAATCGATGAAACGGTGCTATAACTAGCACTAAACTCACAACCCAACAACAAGTCAACTCCCCAACAATTAGAAATAATACATGGGAGTACAAAATCACCAACTCATAACAATTGCAACATGTGATTTTTTCAAATTTTCTTTTTCTTTGCAGTACTCAGTCGATCGACCAATGTAGCCGGTCGATAGACTGAATTTTTTTCTCTTTTCGTATTCTGGTTTTTTTTCTTTTCTTTCTTTTCAAATTTTTTTCTTTCCTTCCCTTTCACCATTTCACCAACATCTTAATAAAGAGTAAAATAACCAAACCGCAATAAACACATTCCCAAAAACTAAGACCACTAGCTTGACAAAGGCAGGCTAAATATAGGATGTAGTTAAGGGACGAAAGGCTAAATTTGGCTATGAGGGGTTTATGGGTAAGAATGGAATAAAGGGGACCTCTACCATATGTGTCAACAAACCACAACCGAATGCATACAGGTATTAAGCAGATTAAGTTCATATTTATGCATATTGACGTAACATGTCTCATAAGGAGTACTACTCACAATCCTAGATAAACTGGTCATGAATGACACCAGTTAAATGGCTCTAAAACTCAGAAAATAATGTAGTTTGCCAAAAATCTAAGTCAAGTCTCAAGATTCAGCGAGATAATTAACGAAAACTCGTAGACTATGCATATATGATTCTACTAATAACATGTCAATTAGCAAGGCTTAGGCATAAACGGCTGAAAATGCAATGTCATCATTGAAATACTACCATTCCGGCTCGACCTAAATGCAAAAGTAAACGTGCAATTTTTTGAATTTTTTGTTGTTGAATTTTCTGTATACATGGAGAAATTAAACAACAGTGCAAACAGAATAATTAAACGTGAATGCAAAAACAAAATGAATGCAACGCAAAACCCTTCCCCAAACCAAATCACACAATGCCCTCATTATGTAAAATCATGTGTATAAATAAGCAAAGGAAATTGGGATTTTGCGATAAAAAACTAAATAAGACATGAAATTGGGACTCGAAAACTTACAAGATTTTAAGCGCAAAAGGAAACCTCCCAAAACCAGCGTGAGCTAGGAGGTTTCAGTAGCCAGCAGTGCTACCATAAAGTGCCTGAAAAGACATAAAATACTGCACATTATCCGAGAAAACAAAAATGAAGCGGTAAATTATGTGCAAAGAATTAAATTGATGAAAGAAGTACAACAGCTACAGTGGTCGATCGACCGATGGTCCTGGTTGATCGACCAGTTCACGATGATCAGAGGGTACTTTACTGCTGAGGGCAGTCGATCGACCAGCTAGGCCAGTCGATCGACCGACCTACCTGACGAAACAACTTCTTTCTTCGAATTAACTCAATGAATTGAGTTAACTTGGTCTAATAACCTGTAAATGCACATAAAAACGCGCCCAAAATTGCGCTAAACAAAATTGTAACAGCCTAAAGACGGAAATTAAACTAAGGACACACTAAGAGTTTTTATTTATAAACAACTATGAAGTTTTATTCAAAACAAAAACAAAACACGTCCGGGTTGCCTCCCGGCTAGCGCTGGTTTCAGACCGGTCCCGCTCAATAAACTCCCAAAGTCTGGCTAAATAAGCACCAAAGATTTCATCCTCTTCCTGTGGAAAACTCAGAATATAAAACATGAGAACAGTCTCAAGGAACCGAAGTTCCCTGAGACTAAAGAAAGAAAGACTAAAATTAAAAACAACTAGAACTAGCGCTGCCTCCCCGGCAACGGCGCCAATATTTGATACCTGTCAAAGTAAGTATCAAAAATAATATTTATAAAACCAAACTACTACTAGCAAGTGGTAGTAAGGGTAGATCCGCAGGGAGGTAGGGAGATAATAGTTGTTATTAATTCTAGTCTAAGGGTAACAGTTGTGGGGGTTTTGATATGTATTAAATCTAAATCTAGAAATATAAACTAAATAGCAGATAAAAATAATAAAAGATGTAAACAATGATAAAAGGAATGCTAAGACGGTCGGTTCACTATAGCTGCGATGGCACAATAATCCTAGGTAGTCCGAAATACAGTCGCGTAGGATGGGTAAAACAAGTCCTTTCGGTCCAAGTTAACTAGTAGCTCCTTTCGGCCTATGCTACTAGTCCCTAGGTCTCACTAATACTAGCTCTCGCCCTGAAAAGTGATTCCTAAAGCCTAAATTATATTATCTCTCGATCTCAGCAATTTAGTCGTCTCAACTCATTAATTAATGCCCTTCCCTATCTTTCGATCTATGGGTTGGTCAAAACTAAGCATCTAACAAGTCTCCTCTCGGTCTCATTGTTAAATATTGCACTTAACGAATTATACGGTGCTAATCGAGACATTTAAGTCGATCGATCGATAACTACCCTGACCGATCGACTAACCGCCTGAACTCGATCGATCGACCGATTAAGCGATCGATCGACCAAGCCCTAATGCGGGTTCATCTATTCTACTGCCATCTACGCCATAGATCCCATACATCTTAGCATGAATGATTTAGCTAGACATATTAGCGATAATAAAAACAGTAAAATTAACAACTAAAGCAAACGAATTCATAATTGAATTAACTAAATAATTAACTAATATGAAACGATAAATTAGCTTTGGGAAATCTAACTAGCAATTCTAACTATGGAAGAATAAAAGAAATGAAATTGAACGGAAGAACAGAGAATACCGTAAAGAGGAATTGCAGCGAAATGATCAAACCCTAATGCAAAAGATAACTTTATTGACGGAAAATTTATCTAAACTAATGAATACTCGATTGTATAATAGGAACTGAATTAAACTAAGCTAATGAATGATGAATAATGAATAGGAAAGGAGTTACGTTATTTAGGAATGTCACGTAAAACCCTTATTCCTAAACCTAATTACAATGGGCTTCCTCGTCTTTTAATTTGCGCGTCAGCTCGTGGGATGGTCGATCGACCACTGAGGCCAGTCGATCGACTGACTCTTGCTGAACATTAGCTTGTGTTAGTTGAGCTCTGGTCGATCGACCATGTAGTTCAGTCGATCGACCAAGGGTGCTGTACAGTAATGCATTCTGACGAATCCTACAGCGCGCAACGATCTTAAAAGAGCTGCCATTTCTTCGTTACTTGGTCAAATCAGGCGTTCTACGCGGCGTTGGAAAGCTAAGAGGATAAGCTTTCACCTACAATTAGAATCACTCGATTATCAGCTCTAGAACTCGAGATATTGCCATTTGAAGCAGGCTGCAATATCGTGAAGTGCTTCGTTGCTTGTTAAACTCGTACGCACCCATGCTTTTGCTATTTGATGTGACCATAATTAGCGCACATTTAGTCCCCTAATTGAGCCTATTTTGCATACTATTATAACATTCTATGGCCATTTTATCCGTCAAAACCTTCCTATTTGCTTTTCTATCGCATTTCATATGTTTTGTAGAAAAGGAGATAATAAGGCGGAAATTCCCGTCTTTCGTGCATACTTGGAAGCTTATTGATGATATTAGATGGACTAGTATGAAGAGGAGGCAAGAATGATGACCAATGATGTAGGAATAAAGAGTATAAAGAAGGGTCATAAGGTTTAAAGCAAGGAGGAAAAGCAAGGAAGCCATTCATGAAGAAAATTGCTCGGAACGCAAACCAAGGGTTGCTCCTTTGGCTCTGAAAATATGCTAGATGGAACGGCGTCGAAAAAATAAGCGATCTAGGCTTTTGAATCACTCCAATAGGAGTCCGGATGAGAAAATGACGTCCGTTTTACAATCCGAGCTCAAACAAAGAAGCTGTACAGCAATCCGCGCGTCTTACGCTGAAGACGCTCGTCCCCTGCTACAATCCGCTCGGATTGCTCCCAATCCGCTCGGATTCCCTTGGTACAATCCGAGCGTCTTGCTCCAAATCCGCTCGGATTCCCTTGCTACAATCCGCTCGGATTCCCTTGCTACAATCCGCCCGTCCCGACACTAATCCGCTCGGATTTCTTCACAGCACGGATTGTCTTCTTCAAGCTACGAAAAGAGAAGCCCTTCTCTCAGAAAATACCGGCTCCTCCTTGCTCAACTTAAAAAGTGTAATTACTAGTTTAGCCCTTAGTTAACCCTAATGCATCCTCCCTAATTTCCACTATAAATACCCCATTTGTAATAATCTCTTTATCAAGTTTTATTAGATTAGAACCAAGTTTTCATTAGGTTAATTCAATCCTTCTTTAGATTAGATTAGGAGTAGATTAGAATAGATTAATCTCAATCTTTCCACACAAATTACACATTAATCTCTCCTTAATTATTGTTCAAGTTTATTATTCAAGTTTATTATTGGGTAATTGAAGATTATTGGGTGGTTATTGGGAGATTGACAACCTTCCATCAATTATCAAGTACTTCTTTTATCTTTGCTTTATTATTGGAATCATTAGTAGGTATAATCCTCTTAATCCTTGTTTTAATTATTGTTAATCTTTCTTACTTGTTCATCATGTTTGGCTTTGTTAGTATGATTGACAACCTTATTAACATGTTAAACTTGATCATGAGTGAGTAGTTACTTAGCTAGGATTAGTGGGTAATTAGGGGAAACCAACATGGGGAATGATTCATGCTTAAATTAATATGCTTTCATGGTTTATTTGCTTGCTTGTTATGATCTCAACTCATGCACATGTTATGTTTGATGAAATGCTAAGCCTATGAATCCTTGCATTTACTACCATCTCTTATCTTTTCAATGAGACTTGTAAGACATAAACCAACTCGAGTCTCATTAGACCATGCATGTTGTTGAGTAGGGAAGATTAAGTCGACTTGTAGGTGTTGTACAATCTAATCGATTGCTCCGGACCCAAACTTTCCTAGGATTGTAAGATATAACCCAACTCAATCCATCACAACAATAATTGCTTGCTTATAATTTGAGAACATGTTTGTATGATCAATTCCCATGAATCCCCTATGACCCCATGATATCCTAGCATTTTTAATCAATTGTTTACATCTTTCCTTTTATTGCTTGTTTATTGCATCTATTAGATTAGAATCATCAACCCATTATAATTGTGACAACCCCAAGCACAACCATAATTAGATTGAATAATTTGAGTAACCACCGTCCCATGGATCGACCTCGACTTACCACTAACTAGTTGTATGTTGAGTATTATAAATGTGTTTGATTGGATGAGTGACGACATCATGCCACATCACTATCTTAAGGCCTTTAAACGCGCACCAAGTTCATTCCTCGAGTCAATACCTCATATCAAATCCTATGCTAAACACTCGGGAACGGATTTGGCTCATTTTCCGCTGGATTCTTTACATTTCTGCAATTTTATACAAAAACACGAAAGTAGACGGAAATAGGGAAAATAGTAACATAAACTACATAATTGAGCTCTGAAATGCGTGTAAAATAGGGTGTAAAACATCATATAAATGACACGCAACACACAAGAACATGGAACGTAGGGATATATGCGCTACCAGAATCCTGCAGCGTCCCATTGGTCCTAGAATGACGATAAACTTGCCTAAGTTACGCCCCTGTTGGCTTTAAATGTGATGAACACACCTTGCGTCATGAACAAGGTTAAGTAGTCCAAAACTGCGGCATACGCTTAAATCACCATCGGTGACACACGGACTAGCTTAGTCCGGATCGGCCTCTTGAGTTGACCAGGCTGGTCTAAATCGCCTCTTAGGTTGATACGGCCACTCCTCCTTACATCGTGGCATACGCCTAAATCGATCAGCAGCCGACACGATGACTAGTCGAGTCAAAACGTCAGTCCTTTATAGGATGACAGGACTCGCCTAAATCAGTCAAGCAGGCTGACATAGCAAACCTCGACTTACCACTAACTAGTTGTATGTTGAGTATTATAAATGTGTTTGATTGGATGAGTGACGACATCATGCCACATCAAAATGGCGCCGTTGCCGGGGACGGTGTTTAATTGATTTAAGATTTCTTTTATTGTTATTAGTTGTGTCTTTTTCACCTTGGGGAAGTAAAACTCCTCAAGGTTTGTTCTAATTGTTTTCGAGTTGTTTGATATTTTGCATGTCTAGAAGGTTACAAAGAGATTTGTTACCTTTTGACCGTGAAATCGAAAGAACCTTGATGAATAATAGGAGACTTGTTATGAGGAATTTGGGAGGTGTTGGTGAAGTTGTTCAACCCACTAGTGAGTTTGTCAATCCTTTCGCAATAGAAGGAGAAGAAAACCCATTACACAATATCCCACAAAATCCACCTACAATGCCTAAATTCTCGTCACACTCTATACCCACCGAGGAGGATCTACCAAATGGTACTCCTACACCGCAACATCTCACCGGTAATTTTATTGCCAAGTCCGCCTTCATCCAACTAGTTAAGAGGAGCCAATTCGGGGGAATGCCTAGTGAGGACCCTCATTCTCATATGGAAACCTTTTGCGATTATTGTGAAGCTATCTCTCAAACGGGCGTGACTCAAGACCAAATAAGATGGGTCTTATTTCCTTTCTCGTTAATCGGCACCGCAAAGCAATGGTTGAAGGGCCTTGATAAGGCCACTCTTGGAATAGATTCTTGGAAGAAGTTAGCTCTAGCCTTCTACAAAAAATTCTACCCACCGGAAAAGACTAACATGCTAAGAGCTCAAATTACGGGTTTTAAGCAAAGGGATGAAGAATCTTTGTATGAAGCTTGGGAGCGGTTCAAAGGTATTTGTCGCTCATGTCCTCACCATGGACTTAGCGAATGGTTTTTAGTGCAACAATTTTGGAATGGTTTATATAAAGATTCAAGGAACATTCTCAATATGGGATCAAATGGAATGTTCACCGAAGTTGATGACAATCAAACATGGAACAAGATTGAGGAAATGGCGGTCCATAATTGACAATATAGTAGACCTCGCAAGGCTACTAGAGGAGGAAAGTATGAAGTGGACTCCGTTACTCAATTGGGTGCTCAACTTAGTGCTCACATTGACACAATCAACTTGAAGTTTGAACAAGCTATGGCTAGACTTGAGGAAAACTCAAAATCATCAAAGCATCATGTCAATGCCATGACGGCATCCTCATCAATCCCAAGTGGGATATGTGAGAATTGTGGAACTTTGGGTCATGACTCAAGTGAGTGTAGGGGAACAACCGAACAAGTTAATGCTTTCCAAGCTTACAAAAGTGGTACCCCTTATTCAAATTTTTACAATGAAAACACCAAGTTCCATCCAAATCTCTCATACAAAAGCCAAAATGTTCAAAACCCTCAAACAACATACACTCCACCACCCATGAGAAATCAAAATCAAAGACCCTTTTACAATCAAAACCAAGGTTACCAAAATCAAAATCCATACAATCACCAAAATGACCAAGGTTTTGATGTCCAAAAAGCGGTCCTCCAAATGCAAAAGAATCAACAAGAATTTTTCACCCAAATGCAAAAAGATAGCCAAGCAAAAGACACCACCATCAACAACATTCTAGCTCACACCAAGATGTTGGAAACACAATTGACTCAACTAGCATCTTCAAGCTCACAAAGACAAAAGGGGCAATTACCACCTCAAAGTAATCCCCCTAGACATGAAACGGTTAGTGCCATTCATTTGAGAAGTGGTACAAGATATGAAGCACCAAAGGAGCAAGTTGAGAATGAAGTTGTGAAAGCTAGTGAAAAGGAAGAAATTGTGCAAAGCCCCAAAGAAGGGGAATCATCAAAAGAAGAAAGTTCAAAGAAAAATGAAGACAAGGCCAAAGAGAAGGAGCCCATTGTGATTAGACTTCCTTTTCCAAGTCGTCAAGCCAAGCCCAAATTTGATGATCAACTTGGAAAGTTCATGGAAATTGTGAAGAACTTAGAAGTCTCAATTCCTTTCACGGAATTAATCAATCACGTACCGGCCTATGCAAAGTACGTGAAAGATATCCTCACAAAGAAGAAGTCGATCCGGAAACTTGAGACTATCGCCTTCACTAAGGTGAGTAGTGCAATACTTCAAGGGAGTTCACCTCCAAAGTTAAAGGATCCGGGAAGCTTCTCAATACCGTGTACCATTGGCGACACGACGATCAACAAAGCCTTATGTGATCTAGGGGCTAGTGTGAGTGTCATGCCATACTCGGTAAGTAAAAGGTTGGGAATGGGAGAGCTTAAATGCACCAATATCACTCTTCAAATGGCCGATAGATCGACGAAGACACCATTAGGGATATGGGAAGATGTCCGCATTTAATTGGGAAGTTTTTCATCCCGGTGGACTTTGTCATTGTTGATATGGAGGAAGATTCCAACATTCCAATCATCTTAGGAAGACCTTTCCTACACACCGCGGGTGCAGTGATTGATGTGAAACATGGAGAGCTCACTCTCGAAGTGGGAGATGAAAGCATAACTTTTAATCTTGACAAGACCATGAGAGATCCTCGTTTGCATGAGCCATGTTTCATGATTGATCATTATAGCCGGAAAGATGAAAGGAAGAAATCGGAACTCCAATGGAGGAAGAAAGTTGAAGATGCTCCATTCAAAGAGCAAGTGAATTGTGACAAGGAGAGCTTGCAAAGCTCATCAAAATCAACCAAGGAAGAAGAGGATGGCCTCATTGGCCAAGAGAAGAAATTGGGAGAGTTGTCTCCATCTAAGCAAGAGATTTTCAATGATCAACTCAATGAAGTTTGTGGTCTTTGGGACGACGAATTTGAAGGGATCTTTAATCCCTACATTGGGCATGCCATCGATCATGATCAACAACAAGGGCCACGGTCTATTGAGGACCTCTACCATAACAATGAACAAGCTTTTGATTACTTCTTCAAGGTGTTGAGCAACATCAACAACACCTTGAACATGCCCCCTTGAAATCTCATCAAGAATGAGAGTTTAGTGGAGTCCTCCCTAAACCACCACTTGTAAATATTTCTAACTCCCTAACTTACTTTTCAATTCTTGTATTGCATTTTTGTCATTTTTGGATTTTTATTTACTTTGATCATAATAATTGTCATGAAAAGAGAGAAGTGAGGGAGGGACTAACAATTTCAATTGATGTGTAGTGCTTTACCTTAGTGTGGGGATGGCAATTGCCTAGGCTATTCATGCTTTAGTAGTGCCCCCACAATGAAGAACACAAGAAATGAAGAAGAATGGAAGAATGGTAAAGGGAAATGCATTGTGCACGAATGAAGTGAATCCGGGTACAAAGGACCAGAATCTGAGCGGATTCCTGAGAATCCGCCCGTCTGCAGCAAATCCGAGCGTCCCTGCTCGAGAAGACGCCCGTCTGGGCTGGTGAGCTGAAATTGCAAATTTCTTGACTGTTGAAGAATCCGAGGGTATTTTCGGAAAGACGCCCGTCTCAAAGAATCCGTCCGTCTTTTATACAAGACGCCCGTCTTGAAGTCAAGAAAACAAAGAAAAATCTCTGGGTGAAATCCGTCCGTCCGCACAAAATCCGCCCGTCCCTCAAAAAGAATCCGAGCGGATTCCCAGAATCCGCCCGTCTCTAGGCGGGATTTTGAAAATTTTGAAGCTGAAGAATCCGCACGGATTGCGCCCAATCCGCACGGATTGTCCCTCGCGTTCGAAATTGTCGACTTCTTTATAACCCACCCCACCTTCATTCATTCATTCATTCATTCACAAACACTACCCACAACATCAAAACCCTCATCCTCTCCATCACAAAAACAAAAACCCTCAACAAAATCCACCAAAATCAAATCAAACCATCCTTCAAACAACAAATCAATCACTCCATCTTCAATAACAATCAAAACCAAGAACAAATTCTTCAACCTTTGAGTCGATTTTTGATTTCATAAAGGCAAAGCCTTTCACCTTCAAATCGATTTGGGCATTCTACAAATTGAAGATTTTTGATTCTTTTCTTGGTTAGTTCATCAAATGGCAAGGACAAAGGGTGCAACAAAGGCAACAAAGGCACCAAAAGCAAAGGCTCTCTCTCAAAGGCAAAAAGCTCTCCAAACAAAGAAAGCTTTGGCAATGGTGGTAGCAACACCAAACTTGGAAGTGCAACAACAACAACAACAAGCTTCTATGGGAGCATCACCTTCTACTCCGGTAATCGATCAACTCTTGCATTATCCGGAGGTAACTTTTATTTCCGATACCCATAGAAAGACATTTGCCAAGTTTGCTATGAAATCAATTCAACCCACCAAATTCATATGTAAAGATGCTTTGGAGAAATTGGGTGTTCTTGAACAAACAAAAGCCTTTTTCAATGCCATGGGTTTGAAGAAATTGTTTGAAACAAAGGAAGTAACATACCCCTCCCTTGTCTTGGAATTCTTAAGTTCTTTAAAAGTGACAAAAGTTGAGAATAGGGAAAATCTTGAGTTTCGTCTAGCTAACACTAGTAGACGCATTACCTTTAAGGAATTGGGTGAAATTTTGGGTCTTAGCGATGAAGAGAAATATTATAAGCAATATGGGAAGTATGACCCCGAGCCTCTTTGGGAGGCAATCTCCGGGAAGAAATTTGATGATTTTCATGCTTGTCGTGCTCTTTTGGTCCATCATCCGGGCATAAGAGTATGGCACAAAGTTGTGGGAAATACCATAATTGCTAGGAAAGACACCAATCATTTCACAAGACTTGATTTTATTCTCCTTGAATCGGCTTTGAATATTGGAAGAATTCACACCAAGCCTTACAATTCTTTGAGGCTATTGGTTGATAGATGGCTCCATGTTGATAGTGGGAAGAAGGGTACAACCGTTATTGTTAATGGCGGCCTAGTCACGGTCCTAGCCAAGCACTTTGATCCTAATTTCAATAAGGATAGCAAGTACAAGGCAAAGGAAGGTGGCCATCTTATTGATATGTCTATCATGATTAACAAGTTCAAGTGGGTTGCTCACAATCCCCTTGACACCAAGTATGGGTGGCTTACTAGTGAGGCTCGATCATTCACTTTACCCGCGAAGATTTGTCGTCTAAGTGTCCACCGGACCAACTATTTACTTCCCCTATCCGAAGAAGCCGAGTACATCATTCAACAACAAAAGGGTGATCATGAAACTCCCTCCTCTTCCATTGTTTTACCGCCATACCCCTTTGTGTATGAAGAGTTCAAACCGCAAGGAGTTGAAATTGGGAAAGACTATGTCACTCTTCTTATGCAAGCCATGCACAAGCAAGCTTATGAAGATCGGAAGAACACTTATTTGGCTCAATATCCTCCCCTCTTACATTTAGCTAGGCAAGGACTCCTTGATCCATCTTGTCCTTTGCCTAGTTGGGCGGATAAAGAAGCCTTATTTCCGGGTGCATCTAGGGACGTGGTGGAAGACAATGAGGTTGTTGGAAATGGTGAAGAAATTGATGATAATATTGAGGAAGAAGCAAGTGGAGATGAAGAAAGAGATGGTGAAGATGATGATGAGCAAGATAATGAAGAAAGTGAAGAAGAAAGTGCCAAGGAAAGTGGCAATGTGACCACTTCTCATGAGGGAAGTGATGATGATGATAGCATGATGGAAGACTAGCCTTGGAGACTCCTACACTCCCATGGTTTGTCTATATCTCTTTGTATTTTATTTCATTTTGATCATTCTTGGTTTAGTCCTAGCAACATCAAAGGACTCACACCTCGGTACCAATGAGGTGTTCTTTTTTGTTCCCATTTTTGAAAATCCAAAATGACAATCTAGTTTCATGCATAGCATAGTGTGTGCATGAACTATACCCATCTTTGACATTAGAAATAGTGTCTTATTTGGTTTGGGGAAGTTAATGCATACACAACGGGAGGTAATCTAAATTATCCTCTCCGTCATAACAAAAACCATGCATCATGTAGTATAGCTTAGTGTAGAATTGCATTTAGTATAGAAATCATGCATCATCTTTGCATAATTTCCATCATTTTGGCCATTGAGGACAATGCCCATATTAGTGTGGGGATGGGAATTCTAACACTTAACTTTTATTCAAAAACCATAAAAATTGAAAAATTTCAAAAATCAAAAAAAATTGGAAAAATTGAAAAACCAAAAAACCAAGTTCATTTCCTTTGTATATATTGTCTTGTATATATTGTGTTTGTTTATCCTTGTTCACTTTGATTGACTACGCCACATCCGAGACATGAGGATATTGAAGACCGCATGGTATGATCTTTCCAATCTTCTTTTTCCTCTTTATGTTAATGACTATGTGGCTTTATTTTGATTGATGCGGTAAAAACAATGTGAATTTAGGACTTGCATTTAGTTTATATGTCATATTAGTTGGTAGAATCATTTGCATTAGGATGTTTATATGCTAGTTGCATCATGGCATGTAGTTTGCATGTTAGAAAAATTTTGCGAAACCGTCTATTTGGGAAGCTTGACAAGTGTATATAGGCCCTAGTAGATGCTTTTTCTTCTTAAGACTTTGCTTGTTAGAATGCTTGTAAAACACCCTAGGATGTGTCATGCTAGTATCCTTTGACCCATGGTTTAAGGCCTAGTCAAGAGTACCTTGTGGTGTGATAACTCCTTGGCTACCGTTTATTCCAAGGTGACCCTTGAAACCATGCATTCATCCATTCATCCATCCATGTTCTACCACATTTTGTCATCAAAGGGAATGGGCACAAAAAGAAATCAATTTGAGTTCAATGAAATGAAAAGTGAAAGAAAGTTTGCAAAATGCATCAAAAGAAAAGAGGAGCAAAAATAGAACTCCTAAGCTTCAAATACAAGGCACCCTCATTACTAATTGAGGTGACTTTGAAAATGTTCAAAAGAAAATGCAAAAAGTTGTCAAGTGTTGAAAATGCCAAAAATCAAAAGAAATGGCAAAGAAAGTGTTCTCAAATGTTATATGCCACAAGAAATTGGGGGGAAAACAAAAAAAAAAACAAAAGCAAACTCCCAAAATGAAACTCAAATTCTATCGATCCCTTTATCCACCGTATCCATTTTTGTGCATGGTAGAGAGGGGACGACCCTTCTTCTTGTCTAGGCAAGAGGGGGAATTCCGCGATCCTCCTGTGTTTCTAACACCATAGGGAGTCTACTCTTGACAAAAACATTTAACGATTGAGGACAAAGGTACCCTAGCTTGACACAACTTGGAGGTGATTTATTGGTATCCTTCTAGGCTTAGTAGTTCGAAGAAATTGCATCTATGAAGGAGTGTGTACCCTTATATTGCTTCCCTTGTAGATAATTTCCGCCACTTAGATGAGGAGAGTGGCTATTCTTTTGTAGATACATCCATTACTTGATTTTGTGTGCTTAATGTTTGGATGTGTCGCCATTTTGGCAAGACCCACCTTGCCTTGCAAGAAGGCATCCTACCTCATGGTTGTCTTGTTGTGAGTTGAAGGGGCGGAGTGAGACCCGCTAATTGTCTCATATCGGTTATATTAGTAGGATAGTTTAAATAAAGGTCTAGTTTTAGTCACCTCTTTACTCGGGACGAGTAAAGGTTCGGTTTGGGGATATTTGATGTGACCATAATTAGCGCACATTTAGTCCCCTAATTGAGCCTATTTTGCATACTATTATAACATTCTATGGCCATTTTATCCGTCAAAACCTTCCTATTTGCTTTTCTATCGCATTTCATATGTTTTGTAGAAAAGGAGATAATAAGGCGGAAATTCCCGTCTTTCGTGCATACTTGGAAGCTTATTGATGATATTAGATGGACTAGTATGAAGAGGAGGCAAGAATGATGACCAATGATGTAGGAATAAAGAGTATAAAGACGGGTCATAAGGTTTAAAGCAAGGAGGAAAAGCAAGGAAGCCATTCATGAAGAAAATTGCTCGGAACGTAAACCAAGGGTTGCTCCTTTGGCTCTGAAAATATGCTAGATAGAACGGCGTCGAAAAAATAAGCGATCTAGGCTTTTGAATCACTCCAATAGGAGTCCGGATGAGAAAATGACGTCCGTTTTACAATCCGAGCTCAAACAAAGAAGCTGTACAGCAATCCGCGCGTCTTACGCTGAAGACGCTCGTCCCCTGCTACAATCCGCTCGGATTGCTCCCAATCCGCTCGGATTCCCTTGGTACAATCCGAGCGTCTTGCTCCAAATCCGCTCGGATTCCCTTGCTACAATCCGCCCGTCCCGACACTAATCCGCTCGGATTTCTTCACAGCACGGATTGTCTTCTTCAAGCTACGAAAAGAGAAGCCCTTCTCTCAGAAAATACCGGCTCCTCCTTGCTCAACTTAAAAAGTGTAATTACTAGTTTAGCCCTTAGTTAACCCTAATGCATCCTCCCTAATTTCCACTATAAATACCCCATTTGTAATAATCTCTTTATCAAGTTTTATTAGATTAGAACCAAGTTTTCATTAGGTTAATTCAATCCTTCTTTAGATTAGATTAGGAGTAGATTAGAATAGATTAATCTCAATCTTTCCACACAAATTACACATTAATCTCTCCTTAATTATTGTTCAAGTTTATTATTCAAGTTTATTATTGGGTAATTGAAGATTATTGGGTGGTTATTGGGAGATTGACAACCTTCCATCAATTATCAAGTACTTCTTTTATCTTTGCTTTATTATTGGAATCATTAGTAGGTATAATCCTCTTAATCCTTGTTTTAATTATTGTTAATCTTTCTTACTTGTTCATCATGTTTGGCTTTGTTAGTATGATTGACAACCTTATTAACATGTTAAACTTGATCAAGAGTGAGTAGTTACTTAGCTAGGATTAGTGGGTAATTAGGGGAAACCAACATGGGGAATGATTCATGCTTAAATTAATATGCTTTCATGGTTTATTTGCTTGCTTGTTATGATCTCAACTCATGCACATGTTATGTTTGATGAAATGCTAAGCCTATGAATCCTTGCATTTACTACCATCTCTTATCTTTTCAATGAGACTTGTAAGACATAAACCAACTCGAGTCTCATTAGACCATGCATGTTGTTGAGTAGGGAAGATTAAGTCGACTTGTAGGTGTTGTACAATCTAATCGATTCGGCTCCGGGACCCAAACTTTCCTAGGATTGTAAGATATAACCCAACTCAATCCATCACAACAATAATTGCTTGCTTATAATTTGAGAACATGTTTGTATGATCAATTCCCATGAATCCCCTATGACCCCATGATATCCTAGCATTTTTAATCAATTGTTTACATCTTTCCTTTTATTGCTTGTTTATTGCATCTATTAGATTAGAATCATCAACCCATTATAATTGTGACAACCCCAAGCACAACCATAATTAGATTGAATAATTTGAGTAACCACCGTCCCATGGATCGACCTCGACTTACCACTAACTAGTTGTATGTTGAGTATTATAAATGTGTTTGATTGGATGAGTGACGACATCATGCCACATCACTATCTTAAGGCCTTTAAACGCGCACCAAGTTCATTCCTCGAGTCAATACCTCATATCAAATCCTATGCTAAACACTCGGGAACGGATTTGGCTCATTTTCCGCTGGATTCTTTACATTTCTGCAATTTTATACAAAAACACGAAAGTAGACGGAAATAGGGAAAATAGTAGCATAAACTACATA
Source organism: Silene latifolia (assembly GCF_048544455.1). Classification (NCBI taxonomy): domain Eukaryota; kingdom Viridiplantae; phylum Streptophyta; class Magnoliopsida; order Caryophyllales; family Caryophyllaceae; genus Silene; species Silene latifolia. The sequence continues at coordinate 362,760,913 of NC_133538.1, read as the reverse complement.
ATTGAGCTCTGAAATGCGTGTAAAATAGGGTGTAAAACATCATATAAATGACACGCAACACACAAGAACATGGAACGTAGGGATATATGCGCTACCAGAATCCTGCAGCGTCCCATTGGTCCTAGAATGACGATAAACTTGCCTAAGTTACGCCCCTGTTGGCTTTAAATGTGATGAACACACCTTGCGTCATGAACAAGGTTAAGTAGTCCAAAACTGCGGCATACGCTTAAATCAGCCATCAGGCTGACACGGCAGCTAGCTTAGTCTGGATCAGCCTCTTCAGGTTGACCAGGCTGGTCTAAATCAGCCTCTTAGGTTGATACGGCCACTCCTCCTTACACTGTGGCATACGCCTAAATCAGTCAAGCAGGCTGACACGACAGCTAGCTGAGTCAAAACGTCAGTCCTTTATAGGATGACAGGACTCGCCTAAATCAGTCAAGCAGGCTGACATAGCAAACCTCCTAAACTAAAGAAACTAGATAACAAGCACACAATACGAAGGATAAAACCTTGCCAAACTATGACAAGGGGCATTCCAAAATATGGCCAGAATACGCCCCCAAGTTTAACTGCCACCTTGGCGGAGCAGCCACAGAAAGAAATTTTTAAAACTTACAAAGTCTGCCACCTCTGGGCCAGACTGCCAAAAAAGTTCATCAAAACATAAAAATACTTAATTATCGGTCACATTAATGACCTCCACCTATGGCATCTCCTCTGCCTGCTGACCTCCCATTTCAGGTACTGTACCATCTTGCAGATCCTCAGCCGCCATAGCTTCCTGAGCTCTATCAGCAACATCCTGGGACATTCCAGCGTCACCCCCAGCAGCTTGCTCAGCCAATGCAAGAGAATTCACCTCCCCTACTTCAGGCATCAGCGCACTCAGATCAGATTGGGTGGGGTAGAGCATCTCCAGCTGCTTCTCCTCTTCCTCTATAGCTTGCTGGGTGGGAGCCTCCTCAAGAGCAGCACACATCCCGCTGATCTTTCCCCGCCAGGTAGCATAGGCAACAACGTTGGTGGCCAGGGAGATCGGCTCGCTGATCTTCTCATCAGAGCGCTTAAGGGAGTCAGAGAAAGTGCTGCACACCGCTTGAGTACGAGCCAGCTGATCAGCCCCCTCCTCCAGCTTCTTCTTGGTGACGGCAAGCTCAGTCTTCAGCTCCACCACACGCTCCTTCAGATCAGCCCGCTGCTGCGCCAGATCAGCAATAGTCCCCTTCAGCTCCTGGTTTTTGACGTTGGTGGCCCGGCTAATGGTCTGCACTATGTTGATCATTTTCCTATTGTAGAGTGCAGACTGGAGGGTCTGGTTCAAAAAGTAAGAAGTTAGCAAGAGGAAACTAAGCAAAAGCAAACAGACAGGTAGAAAATGAAGAGTATTTACCATGAAGGCATTGTGCACGTCGTTCTCAGCCATCTCCTCTGGGGAGAACTTTGAGAATGTCTCCTTCAGAGGAGGGAAGAGCAGCTGGTCGATCTCCTGCCAGTATGGCACCTTGTCCACATTCCCAAAACCCTTTGGGAAATAAGATGTAATGCCTCCGCTGGATGAAGCACGAGGACTAGCAGGAGGAGTAGGCGGATGACGAGACAATGGGTCAACCTCCAAGGGCCCGGGGGCAGCAGAACTAGAAAACGTAGGAGGATTCTGTAAGGAAGCAGCAGGAGCACTCCTCTTGGAGACAGAGGCCACATCAAGGCTGGCAGAAGGTCTCTTCCTTTTGGCAGTTTGGAGGATGATTTCTAAGGGATCAACTTTGGAGCCTCCAAGCAGACATCACCTCAGGCGTCAGGATACTTAAAACGTCAGAGAGAAACAGCATGCATATTAAAATAGTTGTAGAAGCCTTACCAGAAGACATGCTGTGAGCCGACTGAGGAGGATTGGAGGAAGAGGCAGGTGAAAAACCAGGGAGCAGGTCTGGGAACTTTCTCTCAGACTCGGAGATACTGAACAATTTGCTGCGGGCATGAATCTTGGCACCAATGCGGGTCAGGTAACAGGGGCCTGCACGAAGACGATGAAGTAAGCTAGTAAGCCGCGAGATAAAATAAATCAGGTGACAGGAAGGCTACTTACTCGAAGTCAGAACCCATTTCTCGAAGATGTAATCAGCAGGAGGCTGGATGGAGTCCTTCCTCACAAAGAAGAGGTCCTAAAACTATTTCTCATCACGGGATTTGGACACGTGTTTAAAAGGAGCCTCTCCACGGCCCCAGAATGAGAACTGACCCCTGCCCAGGGATCTGATGTTGTACATGTGGGCAAGATCGCCCAGAGTGACAGGTTTACCAGTGTTCTGACCGGCGGCTAGAGAATAGAGAAGAACCCTCCAGATGGCAGCAGAAATTTGTGCCATGGCAAAGTTGTTGGTAAAGATGAAGTCTTGGTTGAGTTTAGGGAAAGGAAAACGGAGGCCGTATCTAAATGGGTAGAGATAAAAACTAACCCATCCTGGATGGAGGGCGTCCGCTTTATGTCCCGGTTCAGGGATGGCAATATCCACCCCGTCACCAAGACCACGCAGACTTTTGATCGTAGGAATGTGGCCGGAGTCAAAGCGGAGTCACAGTCGTGGGGATATTTAAAAAGTCCCCGAGAAGGAAAGGTTGGGTCGAGATTACGGTCAGCGGGTGTGGTGGTTGATGAACATTGTCGAGTTTTACCATGGTGGAGAGAGAAAATGGAAATCAAAGAAGAAAAGGAGGAACAAATACCTGGTGAAAGAGACGGAGGGGAGTGGAACAATGAAGCCGACAAAATGAAGGAGAAGGAAGGTTGAGGGTTTAGAGATAAGAATCTTTTTGAAATGGATTAGAGTAAATGAAAGTACAAAGTGGGAGTTAGGGTTATAAAGAGGAGAGAGGGAGTACGGTGCGAGAAAAGAGGAATAGGGTGGTTGACGTGATGGAGTGCATGAGAAGGAGTGTAAAAGACGGCTTAGGGCTTTAGCATACGATTACGTAAATTCCTTGCTCGACACCTTGAAGCGTACTTCACAAGAAGTTTGGGGCAAACTGTTTGGGCTAAAAATAGCACAATAAGGAAGGCCCACTTAATAAAAAAAATGGTAGGGGAGGAGTAATAAGGAGGAAGGAAGCCCGAAATTGGAAGAAAAGGGAAACGGGCTAAAGGAAGATCATGAGCCCATCATAGAAGGCGTCCGAATTAAGGAAAAAGAAGTTAGGGAGATCAGGGAGAATTGGGGAAGGCGGCCGGATATGGAAAGAGTTCTTATGGAAATTATATTCCCTTTCCATAATCAAAGTAGGACATATCTAGGGTTCTCACCCTATAAATAGCCAAGGAAGCAAATCAAGAAGGACATTCACACATTCACACATTCACATTCAAGAACACATCAACGCACGACATTAGCATATTGTTATCAAATATACATCCGTTCAAGATCTTGCAGGCCAGACGCCTAGTGCCAGCAGGATTAGCCTTGCACCTCAATTGTAATCATCCTCCTATTCAAGTATAGTGCAATAATTGGCAGGGTACCATCCCTCCCGCGTTTGTTCCCACCTTGGGTTTTCCGCGTCACCTAAACAAGCCTATTCGCTACATCGTCACAATCCTACCATGGATTCGCTAGTCCTAACATAGAGAGGATTATCTACTCATGTTATTAAGGGTGTCAACAATAATAATGATAAGAATGCTAATGAAAGACATAATGTAATATAACAATATAGCATAAATAAAACTAGAGCAAGAGTAATATAGAGACAACAATAATTAAAGCAAACAAGTATTAAGATTAGGAAGAGTAGAAGAATGATTACAATCTTTATGAATCCGGCATAGAGAACACTCCACAAAGCAAACAAAAGGTAAAGAGATTAAGCAGTCAAGGAAAGAGTAATTAAGAGTTTCAAAAGTTTAATCGGTAGAAAGTATGTGAAAAAATCATTAAAAACCTAATTACGACTTCCTTATATAGGGAAGCGTAATACTTAATAAAATAAAACAACACGGACTTAGTAAACCCGCATAAGCTAATAAACCTCTCGATCGAGTGGATTGAGACCACTCGATCGAGGTCTTCTCCAGCATTTCCTCTCGATCGAGCAGATAAAGCTCTCGATCGAGGAACTCCAATAATCACCATTTCAATCGAGCAGATATAATCACTCGATCGAATCCTCGTGTCAGCCAAACCACTCGATCGACCCCCAAGTCTTGTCGATCGAGTGCTTTTCCACCAAATCGGCCTCTAACTCGTCTTTGGCAGCTTTAAATGACCATCCTTCACGCATTCTAAGGCACGACTCTCGCTCTAATATCTCCCGTATCCTCATAATGCATGCTAAACAGGACGAATAGGGCGCGGTTTCACCACTTTCAGGTTCATTTCTGCAAATTAGACAAAACAAACCAAAGTAGCCAATTCGGGGCATTTTGCAATACATAACGACACAAAAGGAATAGAAATGCGTGCAATAAAAGACTAAAAAGACTATATAAATTGCACGTATCAAATCTCCCTAAACCGAACCTTTACTCGTCCTCGAGTAAACTAAATGCAAACTAATGGAATGGAAATGAAAACTCAGAGTTAGCTATAACTTGTCTACTTGAACCAATTTAATGCAAATGAAAATTAACAGTCATAGCTACAGTAGTCAATACGCAAACGAGTTATAAGATGTCCATAAATAAAACTGACCTATCGACCTTGCAAGACCAACAAAATCGGACTCTCACGGGGCCACTCTTCTCTCATGAAGCAAAGGGTGAAATATATATGTTTAAGAGAGAAAGAGAAACAGTTACTCACCTAAACTGCGACCTACATAACATGGATGCAATAAAAATGATAGGCGATTCAAGTACTATACACACATTCCAACCAACAATGTCCGTCACAGCCGAGGGCTTACAAATAATATAAGAAATTGAGGCCACAGGTGAGAAAAGGCAAAACAAATTATGGAAATGTGGAGGTATAAGCGCCAAGCTAGTTCCTAAACAAGACCATATGAAATCATCCGAGTCTCAACTGGCTGTAAAATAAAGCTTAAGTGCCTTTTATGGCACATATCTCACTAACAAAATACACTATCTCCTCATAAAGATGTAAATAAGAACAGAGGAGTGAGACCGTCACAAACTTCCCTTTTTAATACGGTCGCATTTATTCAAACAACTAACTTTTTTCATTTTTTTTTCTCTTTTTTTTTTCACGTCTGATTCAATCTTTTTCTCAAAATTTTTATTTTTTTTATTTTTCTTCTTCTTCTTCTTCTCCTTCACGTCTCATTTCTTTTTCTTTTTCATCCCTTTTTTCATTCCTTCACCAACTCCAAACAATGAAACGACCAAACTTGCACAAGGATAAACATACCACAATAATCACACTAAACTACCTTGACTGGGCAGGCTTAGTTTTGGGTGTAGCTAATGGGTCAAAAAGGCTACATTTGGCTAAAGTGGAGCTAATTGGGTGAAAAATGAAAGATGGGGATATTTTCAAGCACCTCCCTACATGTGACACCGACCACAAACCCGAATATATGCATTTGACAAGAAATCGAATTTCATAAGTGTGCAAAAGTGATGAACATATAATGCAAGGTGTACTACTCTTAATTCCTAATGAACTGGTCATGAATGTCACCAGTTATATGGCTCTAAAGCTCAGAAATTGTAAAGTAGGTTGCCAATCTATCAGGTCAAGTCTACACGGTCAGCTAAATTTTTGACATTAACTCGGAGATATGCGTAAGACTAAGCTAATAACTGTCAATAAAAATGCAAGGCTCAAGTAAAAATGGCAAGTTAAAGTGCAATATCATCACGGAAATCAACCGTTCCGACTCAACCTATATGCAAAATGAAACGTGAATATATTTTTTGATTTATTTTTTTGAATTTTCGAATTTTTTTGATTTTTAAGCTTTTTTTAAAAGAAATAAATACAATGCAAGCAGAAAAAGGAAACGTGAATGCAAAAACAATGCAAAATGCAGACTCAAAGGATGCATTACCCTCCCTTAACCAAAACGGACAACGCCTTCGTTGTCTTCCAGCATACACCAGGAGATAGATATGGGAACGGGGTAAAAACAACCAATAAATGCATGAAAAACAGTAAATAAAAAGGAGACAGAAATAAATAAAAGAGCAAGAATGTACATACAAAATACGAACTTTCCCAAACCAGCCAGAAAACTGGGGAAGTGAGTAGACCAGTAGCTACTCGTCACCGTCGTCCTCCACGTCCTCCACCGTGAAGTCTGGGTCCACCTGCTGCTCCCTCCTCCTCGTCTCCTCAGCGCGTACTCTCTCCTCCTCCTCAGCAGTGTCTGCGTCGCTGGCTGGCTGTGGGTACCCCTCAGCTGGGTACCGGTAGAAAGACAGGTGTGGCTAGCCCTCAGGGACAGGACGTCCTCTCCTCATGTGATACTCATATAGAGGGAACAAAGCAAGTGCAATGTCCCGCTCCATACGAGCCTGCCTGGTAAGAAGCTCAAGAAGCAAACCGTCATGGCGCCCTTGGTCTAGGACCGCGGACGCCTCAAAAGGTGGAGGTGGAATAAAATTAGCCGGATAAACCGGCTGTGCAGTGTCAGGAGTAGGTGTAGGAGTAGGGATCGGGGTAGGTATGGTCGTGGAGGTCTGGCCACCCGTAGAAGGTGTGCATCCCTCTCCGGCCTCAGGTCTATTCTGCTTCCTAGAAGCGGACATGGTAGAAGGTGGAGCAAGTGGGAGGTGAAACATGAGTAGTGGTGGAGGTAGCCTGCCCTTAACAATGGGCAGGGGAACAAGACGGGGCAAAGTGGTGCAAGGTAAGGGCACAGACAAGGAACCACAAATCTTCCATGTCTGCTGGTCAGAAGCAAGCCAAAACATAGAACAGGCAAGAAAAGTAGCAATGTCAAGGTACCTATCAGTTTCTAGGTGTTGTAAGTCACGAGGAAAGACGCGGAAGATAGAACAGGCAAGAAAAGTGGATATGCCACCGCAAACAATGGTGCCCGTCGTCTTCTGCCCCACATTATGAAAATACTGAGCAGTCAGGTAAGCAATGTTAAGCACAAAAGGTCCCTCACTATCAATGTTCAGGTAACCTCCAAGAATAGACATCTCAATGTTGTTCACATTGTTTGGTTCTTTACGGCCAAACACGGTCCCACCAATGAGACGCAAGAAGTAACGGGCCGGGGGAAGGTGGACATGCGCGAAATTGCGCTCCTCATAACTAGTCTATGCCAAGGTCCTCCACAACATGCAGATGACCATCCTAGGAGGGACAGAGTCCCCGGTAGAAGACAAACCTAACCTACTGCCAAACTCAGCTAGGGACCAGGTCGTGGTCCAGTTAAATAACTAGAAGGAGACACACGAACTACCCGGGTCAGTGGCGTAAGCGCCAGCAGAGAAGGTAAAGGAGCTGAAAAACTCGAGGGTCAGCTCCTTGTAGGCCAAGGCACTCATGGTAATCAGTCTCGACATCCCCGTCCCGTTCAATATCTCAACTACGGGCTCGTAAATACCTAACCTCTCAAGCGACTTATGACACAAAAACTTAGTTGAAGCAAAATCACAGCTCTCTAAAGCAAAGAAATGAGTACGATGTAAAGCGTTAACAAAACGTACCTCAGTGTAGTCGGGTTGTGAGTCAAGAGACTCATCGACACGGATCGTGACCTGGCCAGCAGCGGGTGTAGCTCGTCCGCGACTCAGGCCTCTAGTACCTAAGAAAGAAGCTCGTCCTCTGACGGAACGAGGTACTAAGGCAGCCCGGTAAGCGGCTGTGACAGCTGGTGACCACGCAGCAGGGGTGGTCACCGTAGTAAACACGATACCTGAAGTGCTAGCAGTAGCTGTGCTAGTAGAGGTAGCAGTGACGGAGCTAGCAGCAGTGCTAGTAGAAATTGTAGAGCCCGAAACAGAGCTAGCCATGACAGAGGCGGAACTAGCAACGACAACAGTAGTAGTACCAACAGTAATAGTAGGGGAAACAGCAGACAAAACTGTGGTACTAACAGTCGGAGTGACGGTGGTAACAACAGGTACCACCGTCTCAGTCGAGGATTGAACAGCAGTTGAACTAGTCGAGGGAAGGGAGCTACTTTCCATCCTAATCAAGCAAGAAATAAGGGAATTCAATCAATTAAACAAATTAAACACAAAAACTCCCAAATCAGTCGGGTTTTCGAACCAAATTGCTAAACCCTAAACCCTAATTCCTTAATAATGTCGAAAAACAAGCAATTAACAACAAAGGAAATGTAGGGAGTACTTACTTGATGATGAAACCACAAAAATAAGCAAGAAAATTGAAACAAATAGTAGCAAAAGACGGATTTTCGATCGAAAACCCGTAAAACCCTAATTCCCAAATTGACCGCAAAGAAGGACAAATTTTAAGGTGGTGAATGAGGGCTTTGGCCGATTTATTAGCAAGGTAAATAAAGTGGGTAGTTGATTTGGTATTAGGGCAAGAATTATGGAGGAAATGAGAGATTATCGCACAAAATATCGCAAATAAGAAGTTGAATGAAACTAGAATGAAAAATAGAAGTTAAAGAAGTAACTTCCTGCGTGTAATAAGCAAATTCACTCGATCGAGTGATTTAAAATCACTCGATCGAGAACTTTGGCCTCCAATCTGCTCGATCGAATAGAAATCCTCTCGATCGAGTATTCTTCAATTTTGCCATTTCGATCGAGTGCCTTAAACCACTCGATCGATGAACTTCCTTAGGCCTTGCTCTCGATCGAGTACAAAAAGTACTCAATCGAGTTGTTTTCTCGTGCAATTCATCCCAATGCGGTATAAATTCCCCAAACCTGCATAAAAAAACACAAAAACATATACCGACAATACCAAATCACAAAATACACAGTCTATAGTCGATATTCGCTAAGCTAATTAAACTAAAGTCTAACAGTTCTAAAAACGCAATAAAGAAGTTCAACGGGAATTTAAATTTTACAAATTGTTACACGGGGCATTCCCCGCTTATTGCCCAAAACATCTCAGTATCCCATAAGAGGGCTTCTGAATGTAGGAGGTCCCGTCAGCATCTCGGACCGTTTTCTTCGATCTCCATGAGTTTGAATTTGAACCAGTGGAAGGAGAATAGTTGAAGTCCACGTAAGCACGAACTTTCTTCTTCCCTTTGTCATTCCCATTGACATTGACATTGGCATCTCCATTCTGATTGACTTTAAACGCACTTTGGCCTTTGACAACTCCAGCATCCACTCCATCTGTACCTGCAGCAAGGAAAACAGAAGAATGTTCCTCCTTTTCGCTCTCAGTCTGAGGCGGAGGGGTTACGATAGCGGCAAAAAATTCAACATTCTCAGCTGGAATGTCTATATCTAAATCGGTAGAGGATATGGCATTGCAAGGTTGAACTTGCATGGGAGCCCTACGAGATTTAGAATGATGAAAAATCAATTCTTCATCTCTGACCTGAAATGTAAGTGTCTTGCCCCCGATATCGATCACTGCACGAGCAGTGAATAAAAATGGTCTCCCTAAAATAATTGGGGTTTGAGTGTCCTCGGGGAAGTCAAGAACTACAAAATCTATGGGAATAAAGAGTTTCCCGATCTTGACAGGTATGTCCTCTATAACTCCTAGTGGCCGTGATATGCTATGGTCGACCATCTAATTGGTCATGTTAGTGCAATTAAATTTGGTCAGACCGAGTCTCCTAGCGAGAGACAAAGGTAAGACGCTGATCGGAGCCATTTGGTGTTCACAATTAAGCATATGTGGTCGTTGGTCAATGGTCGATACAAAACACAATTTATACTTCACAAACAACTCTACAATTAGTAAAGAGGCAAGTAAAGGTCGGATCCCAAGGGACGGGTATTGAAATGAAGATTCTATTGTAACTAGTGGTGTCTAGGGGTGTCACAAATTGGGTTGATGTAGAAGGTTACTAAACTAAAATAGCAATGAAAATAAACAAACAAGATAAATAAAATAAGGGTGTAAACAATTGATTAAAAGCACTAGGGTGTCATGGGTTCATAGGGGAATCATGGGATATGATCATACAAACATGTTCTCAAATTATAAGCAAGCAATTATTGTTGTGATGGATTGAGTTGGGTTATATCTTACAATCCTAGGAAAGTTTGGGTCCCGAGCCGAATCGATTAGAATGTACAACACCTACAAGTCGACTTAATCTTCCCTACTTAACACATGCATGGTCTAACAAGACACGAGTTGGGTTATGTCTTACAACTCAAGTTGAAAGGATAGAAGATGATAGTAAATGCAAGGATTCATAGGCTTAGCATTTCATCAAATATAACATGTGCATGTATTAAGATCAAAACAAGCAAGCAAATAAGATATGAAAGCATATTAATTTAAGCATGAGTCATTCCCCATGTTGGTTTCCCCTAATCACCCATTAAACCCTAGCTAAGAGACTACTCACTCATTATCATATTGATCATGCTAGAAAGGTTGTCAATCATACTAACATAATGAAACATGATGAATAAATGAAAGTAATTAGCAATAATTAAAAAGGGATTAAGAGATTATACCTACTAATGATTCCAATAATAAAGCAAGAATAATAGAAGTACTTGAATCCTAGATTGAGAGGTTGTCAATCTCCCAATAATAACCCAAATAATCTTTAATTACCCAAAATAAAGTAAGAACAAGAGAGAGATTAAAGAACTAAAACTTGATTAATATTTGATTACAATATTGAAGAGAGATTTGATTGATATTAACTACACTAATTATTGATAAGAAGAACATGCTCCTCTAATTAGACTAATGGGGTATTTATAGTGAAAATTAGGGAGGATGCATTAGGGTTAACTAAGGGCTAAACTAGTAATTACACTTTTTAAGTTGAGCAAGGAGCCTCCGGGATTATCCGAGAGAAGGGCTTCTCTTATCGATGCTTGAGGAATGAAAACGTCTTTGTCTTTGCGATCCGTGCGGATGGGAGTCGGGACGCCGGATCTGGCTGAGGAATCCGAGCGGATTCTTGGGCAAGACGCTCGGATTGGCGAGGGGAATCCGAGCGGATTCCTTTGCGGGACGCTCGGATTGGTGAGGACGGACGGATTCTCTACAATCCGTTCGGATTGTAGTTCAAAGAACTTTCCTTCTTCTTTTTCTTCCCTTTTCTTCATGAATTCCTTGGGGATTTCCTTGGGGACTCAAGGATCCTTTTCTCAACAATGCTCTTCTACTATGCTATGTACAAAGGCCTTCTAGTCTTGTCTCTCCTTGATGCTTGGTCATTGAATATGATCAATTTAGCCTTGTTTTGCCATGAAAATGCAAGATTCTTACTCCTTTCCTACCAAGGGATCAAAATCTCAAAGAATATGCAAAACAAAGAACTAAAGATAAGAAATGACCCAAATAGGCACTAAAAAGCATAGAAACAATGGTAATTCGGGGGCTAAATATGCGCCAATTATGGTCACATCAAATATCCCCAAACCGAACCTTTGCTCGTCCCGAGTAAAGAGGTGACAAAGACTAGGACCAATACTAACCTAACCTAATAATAATAGCCGATATGAGACAATTAGCGGGTCTCACTCCGCCCCTTCAACTCACAACAAGACAACCATGAGGTAGGATGCCTTCTTGCAAGGCAAGGTGGGTCTTGCCAAAATGGCGACACATCCAAACTTTAAAGCACATAAAAACACATAATGGATGCATCTACAAAAGAATAGCCACTTTCCTCATCTAAGTGGCGGAAATTATCTACAAGGGAAGCAATTCAAGGGTACACAATCCTTCATAGATGCAATTTGTTCAAACTACTAAGCCTAGAAGGATACCAATAAATCACCTCCAAAAGGTGTCAAGCTAGGGTACCTTTGTCCTCAATCGTTAAATGCTTTTGTCAAGAGTAGACTCCCTATGGTGTTAGAAACACTGGAGGATCGCGGAATTCCCCCTCTTGCCTAGACAAGAAGAAGGGTCGTCCCCTCTCTACCATGCACAAAAATGGATATGATGGATAAAGGGATCAATAGATATTTGAGTTTCATTTTGGGAGTTTGCTTTCATTTTTGTTTTCCCCCCAATTTCTTGTGGTATTTGACTTTTTGAGAACACTTTCTTTGCCATTCTTTTTGATTTTTGGCATTTCAATACTTGACAACTTTTTGCATTTCTTTTGAACATTTTCAAAGTCACCCCATATGTAGGGAGGGTGCCTTATATTTGAAGTTTTAGGAGTTCTATTTTTGCTTCTCTTTTCATTTGATGCATTTTTGCAAACTTTCTTTCACTTTTCATTTCATTGAACTCAAATTGATTTCTTTTTGTGCCCATTCCCTTTGATGACAAAAATATGGTAGAACATGGATGAATGATGGAAGTATGCATGGTTTCAAGGGTCACCTTGGAATAAACGGTAGCCAAGGAGTTATCACACCACAAGGTACTCTTGACTCGGCTTTAAACCATGGGTCAAAGGATACTAGCATGACACATCCTAGGGTGTTTTACAAGTATTCTAACAAGCAAAGTCTTAAGAATAAAAAGCATCTACTAGGGCCTATATACACTTGTCAAGCTTCCCAAGTAGACGGTTTCGCAAAGTTTTTCTAACATGCAACTACATGCCATGATGCAACTAACATTTATACATCCTAATGCATATGATTCTACCAACTAATATGCCAAATAAACTAAATGCAAGTCCTAAGTTCACATTGTTTTACCGCATTAATCAAAATAAAGCCACATAGTCATTAACATAAAGAGGAAAAAGGAGATTGGAAAGATCATACCATGCGGTCTTCAATATCCTCATGTCTCGGATGTGGCGTAGTCAATCAAAGTGAACAAGGATGAACAAACACAATATATACAAGACTAGTCTACAAAGGAAATGAACTTGTTTTTGGTTTTTCAATTTTTCAAATTTTTATGATTTTTTTTTGAAATTTTTTCAATTTTTATGGTTTTTGAATAAAAGTTAAGTGTTAGAATTCCCATCCCCACACTAATATGGGCATTGTCCTCAATGGCCAAAATGATGGAAATTATGCAAGAATGATGCATGATTTCTATACTAAATGCAATTCTACACTAAGCTATACTACATGATGCATGGTTTTTGTTATGACGGAGAGGATAATTTAGATTACCTCCCGTTGCGTATGCATTAACTTCCCCAAACCAAGTAAGACACTATTGCTAATGTCAAAGCATGGGGGAGTTCATGCACACACTATGCTATGCATGAAACTAGATTGTCATTTTGGATTTTACAAAAATGGGAACAATAAAGAACACCTCAAAGGAACCGAGGTGTGAGTCCTTTGATGTTGCTAGGACTAAACCAACAATGATCAAAATGAAATAAAATACAAAGAGATATAGACAAACCGTGGGAGAGTAGGAATCTCCAAAGCTAGTCTTCCATCATGCTACTATCACCATCACTTCCCTCATGAGAAGTGGTCACATTGCCACTTTCCTTGGCACTTTCTTCTTTGCTTTCTTCATCACCATCTTCACTATCTCCTTCTTCATCTCCACTTGCTTCTTCCTCAATATTATCATCAAATTCTTCATCATTTCCAACAACCTCATTGTCTTCCACCACTTCCCTAGATGCACCCGGAAACAAGGCTTCTTTATCCGCCTAACTAGGCAAAGGACAAGATGGATCAAGGAGTCCTTGCCTAGCTAGATGTAGGAGGGGAGGATATTGAGCCAAATATGCATTCTTCCGATCTTCATAAGCTTGCTTGTGCATGGCTTGCATAAGAAGAGTGACATAATCTTTTCCAATTTCAACTCCTTGCGGTTTGAACTCTTCATAATCATAGGGGTAAGGTGGTATAACAATGGAAGAGGAGGGGGTTTCATGATCACCCTTTTGTTGTTGAATGATGTACTCGGCTTCCTTGGATAGGGGAAGTAAATAGTTGGTCCGGTGGACACTAAGACGGCAAATCTTTGCGGGTAGAGTGAATGATCGAGCCTCACTAGTAAGCCACCCATACTTGGTATCAAGGGGATTGTGAGCAACCCACTTAAACTTGTTAATCAAGATGGACATATCAATAAGATGGCCACCATCCTTAGCCGTGTACTTGCTATCCTTATTGAAATTAGGATCAAAGTGCTTGGCTAGGACCGTGACAAGGCCGCCATTAACAATAACGGTTTGACCCTTCTTCCCACTATCTACATGGAGCCATCTATCAACCAATAGCCTCAAAGAATTGTAAGGCTTGGTGTGAATTCTTCCAATATTCAAAGTTGATTCAAGGAGAATAAAATCGAGTCCCGTGAAATGATTGGTGTCTTTCCTAGCAATTATGGTATTTCCCACAACTTTGTGCCATATTCTTATGCCCGGATGATGGACCAAAAGAGCACGACAAGCTTTAAAATCTTCAAATTTCTTCCCGGAGATTGCCTCCCAAAGAGGCTCGGGATCATACTTCCCATATTGCTTATAAAATTTATGTTCATCGCTAAGACCCAAAATTTCACCCAATTCCGGAAAGGTAATGCGTCTACTAGTGTTAGCTAGACGAAACTCAATATTTTCCCTATTCTCAACTTTTGTCACTTTTAAAGAACTTAAGAATTCCAAGACAAGGGAGGGGTATGTTACTTCCTTCATTTCAAACAATTTCTTTAAACCCATGGCATTGAAAAAGACTCTTGTTTGTTCAAGAACACCCAACTTCTCTAAAGCATCTTGGCATATGAATTTGGTGGATTGAATTTGTTTCATAGCAAACTTGACAAATGTATTTCTATGGGAATCGGAAATGAATGTTACCTCCGGATAATGCAAGAGTTGATTAATTACCGGAGTAGAGGGTGATGCTTCCATAGGAATTTGTTGTTGTTGTTGCACTTCCAAGCTTGGTGTTGATACCACCATTGCCAAAGCCTTCTTCATTTGTAGAGCTTTTTGCCTTTGAGAGAGAGTTGTAGCCTTTGGTGCCTTTGTTGCCTTTGCTTTTGCTTTTGTTGCTCCCTTTGTTCTTGCCATTTGATGAGCTAACCAAGAAAAAGATCAAAAATCTTCAATTTGTAGAATGCCCAAATCGATTTTGAAGGTGAAAGGCTTTGCCTTTATGAGAACAAAAATCGACTCAAAGGTGAAGATTTTGTTCTTGGTTTTGATTGTTAATGAAGATGGAGTGATTGATTTGTTATTTGAAAGATGGTTTGATTTGATTTTGGTGAGTTTTGTTGAGGGTTTTTGTTTTTGAGATGGAGAAGATGAGGGTTTTGATGTTATGGGTAGTTTTTATGAGTGAATGAATGAATGAATGAAGGTGGGGTGGGTATTTAAAGAACTCGACAATTTTAGGACGCAGGGACAATCCGTGCGGATTGGGCGCAATCCGTTCGGATTCTTGACTTCAAATTTTCAAAATCCCGCCTAGAGACGGGCGGATTCTGGGAATCCGCTCGGATTCTTCCGAGATGAGACGGGCGGATTTCGTGCAGGACGGACGGATTCTTGTCCAGAGATTTTTCTTTGTTTTTCTTCAGCTGCAAGACGGGCGAATTGTTCAAAAGACGGACGGATTCTGTGAGACGGGCGTCTTTCCAGAAATCCGCTCGGATTCTTTGACAGTCAAGAAATTTGCAGTTTTCAGCTCAGCCCAAGACGGGCGTCTTCTCATCAGGACGCTCGGATCCTCTGCAGACGGGCGGATTCTTAGGAATCCGCTCGGATTGGTCCTTGTGTACACGGATTCAGTTCCATCCGTGCACCAACGCATTCCCTTATCATTCTTTCTTTCTAATCTTGTGTTCTTCATTGTGGGGGCACTACTAAGGCATGAATAGCCTAGGCAATTGCCATCCCCACACTAAGGTAAAGCACTACACATCAATTAAAATCATTAGTCCCTCCCTCACTTCTCTCTTTTCATGACAATTATTTTGATCAAAGTAAATAAAATCCAAAAATGACAAAAAATGCAATATAAAAATTGAAAAGTAAGTTAGGGAGTTAGAAATATTTACAAGTGGTGGTTTAGGGAGGACTCCACCAAACTCTCATTCTTGATGAGATGTCAAGGGGGCATGTTCAAGGTGTTGTTGATGTTGCTCAACACCTTGAAGAAGTAGTCAAAAGCTTGTTCATTGTTATGGTAGAGGTCCTCAATAGACCGTGGCCCTTGTTGTTGATCATGATCGATGGCATGCCCAATGTAGGGATTAAAGATCCCTTCAAATTCGTCGTCCCAAAGACCACAAACTTCATTGAGTTGATCATTGAAAATCTCTTGCTTAGATGGAGACAACTCTCCCAATTTCTTTTCTTGGCCAATGAGGCCATCTTCTTCTTCCTTGGTTGATTTTGATGAGCTTTGCAAGCTCTCCTTGTCAAAATTCACTTGCTCTTTGAATGGAGCATCTTCAACTTTCTTCCTCCATTGGAGTTCCGATTTCTTCTTTTCATCTTTTCGGCTATAATGATCAATCATGAAACATGGCTCATGCAAACGAGGAGCTCTCATGGTCTTGTCAAGATTAAAAGTTATGCTTTCATCTCCCACTTCTAGAGTGAGTTCTCCATGTTTCACATCAATCACCGCACCCGCGGTGTGTAGGAAAGGTCTTCCTAAGATGATTGGAATGTTGGAATCTTCCTCCATATCAACAATGACAAAGTCCACCGGGATGAAAAACTTCCCAATTCGCACGGGGACATCTTCCCATATCCCTAGCGGTGTCTTCGTTGATCTATCGGCCATTTGAAGAGTGATATTGGTACATTTAAGCTCTCCCATTCCCAACCTTTTACTTACCGAGTACGGCATGACACTCACACTAGCCCCTAAATCACATAAGGCTTTGTTGATCGTTGTGTCGCCAATGGTACACGGTATTGAGAAGCTTCCCGGATCCTTTAACTTTGGAGGTGAACTCCCTTGAAGTATTGCACTACTCACCTTGGTGAAGGCGATAGTCTCAAGTTTCCGGATTGACTTCTTCTTTGTGAGGATATCTTTCATGTACTTTGCATAGGCCGGAACGTGATTGATTAATTCTGTGAAAGGAATTGAGACTTCTAAGTTCTTCACAATTTCCATGAACTTCCCAAGTTGATCATCAAATTTAGGCTTGGCTTGACGACTTGGAAAAGGAAGTCTAATCACAATGGGCTCCTTTTCTTTGGCTTTGTCTTCATTTTTCTTTGAGCTTTCTTCTTTTGATGATTCCCCTTCTTTGGGACCTTGCACCACAACTTCATTCTCACTAGCTCTCACAACTTCATCCTCAACTTGCTCCTTCGGTGCTTCATACCTTGTACCACTTCTCAAGTGAATGGCACTAACCGTTTCATGTCTAGGGGATTACTTTGAGGTGGTAATTGCCCCTTTTGTCTTTGTGAGCTAGAAGATGCTAGTTGAGTTAATTGTGTTTCCAACATCTTGGTGTGAGCTAGAATGTTGTTGATGGTGGTGTCTTTGGCTTGGCTATCTTTTTGCATTTGGGTGAAAAATTCTTGTTGATTCTTTTGCATTTGGAGGACCGCTTTTTGGACATCAAAACCTTGGTCATTGTGGTGATTGTATGGATTTTGATTTTGGTAACCTTGGTTTTGATTGAAAAAGGGTCTTTGATTTTGATTTCTCATGGGTGGTGGAGTGTATGTTGTTTGAGGGTTTTGAGCATTTTGGCTTTTGTATGAGAGATTTGGATGGAACTTGGTGTTTTTATTGTAAAAATTTGAATAAGGGGTACCACTTTTGTAAGCTTGGAAAGCATTAACTTGTTCGGTTGTTCCCCACACTCACTTGAGTCATGACCAAGGTTCCACAATTCTCACATATCCCGCTTGGGATTGATGAGGATGCCGTCATGGCATTGACATGATGTTTTGATGATTTTGAGTTTTCCTCAAGTCTAGCCATAGCTTGTTCAAACTTCAAGTTGATTGTGTTAATGTGAGCACTAAGTTGAGCACCCAATTGAGTAACGGTGTCCACTTCATACTTTCCTCCTCTAGTAGCCTTGCGAGGCCTACTATATTGTGAATTATGGACCGCCATTTCCTCAATCTTGTTCCATGTTTGATTGTCATCAACTTCGGTGAACATTCCATTTGATCCCATATTGAGAATGTTCCTAGAATCTTCATATAAACCATTCCAAAATTGTTGCACTAAAAACCATTCGCTAAGTCCATGGTGAGGACATGAGCGACAAATACCTTTGAACCGCTCCCAAGCTTCATACAAAGACTCTTCATCCCTTTGCTTAAAACCCGTAATTTGAGCTCTTAGCATATTGGTCTTTTCCGGTGGGTAGAATTTTTGGTAGAAAGCTGGAGCTAGCTTCTTCCAAGAATCTATTCCAAGGGTTGCCTTATCAAGGCCCTTCAACCATTGCTTTGCGGTGCCGATTAACGAAAAAGGAAATAAGACCCATCTTATTTGGTCTTGAGTCACGCCCGTTTGAGAGATAGCTTCACAATAATCGCAAAAGGTTTCCATATGAGAATGAGGGTCCTCACTAGGCATTCCCCAGAATTGGCTCCTCTCAACTAGTTGAATGAAGGCGGACTTGGCAATAAAGTTTCCGGTAAGATGTTGTGGGGTAGGAGTACCATTTGGTAAATCCTCCTCGGTGGGTATAGAGTGTGACGAGAATTTAGGCATTGTAGGTGGATTTTGTGTGGTATTGTTTAATGGGTTCTCTTCTCCTTCTATTGCGAAAGGATTGACAAACTCACTAGTGGGTTGAACAACTTCACCAACACCTCCCAAATTCCTCCTAACAAGTCTCCTATTATTCGTCAAGGTTCTTTCGATTTCACGGTCAAAAGGTAACAAATCTCTTTGTAACCTTCTAGACATGCAAAATATCAAACAACTCAAAAACAATTAGAACAAACCTTGAGGAGTTTTACTTCCCAAGGTGAAAAAGACACAACTAAAAACAATAAAAGAAATCTTAAATCAATTAAACACCGTCATAAACGGCGCCATTTTTTATCGGAGCCATTTGGTGTTCACAATTAAGCATATGTGGTCGTTGGTCAATGGTCGATACAAAACACAATTTATACTTCACAAACAACTCTACAATTAGTAAAGAGGCAAGTAAAGGTCGGATCCCAAGGGACGGGTATTGAAATGAAGATTCTATTGTAACTAGTGGTGTCTAGGGGTGTCACAAATTGGGTTGATGTAGAAGGTTACTAAACTAAAATAGCAATGAAAATAAACTAAAAGATAAATAAAATAAGGGTGTAAACAATTGATTAAAAGCACTAGGGTGTCATGGGTTCATAGGGGAATCATGGGATATGATCATACAAACATGTTCTCAAATTATAAGCAAGCAATTATTGTTGTGATGGATTGAGTTGGGTTATATCTTACAATCCTAGGAAAGTTTGGGTCCCGGAGCCGAATCTCTTGGATTGTACAACACCTACAAGTCGACTTAATCTTCCCTACTTAACACATGCATGGTCTAACAAGACTCGAGTTGGGTTATGTCTTACAAGTCAAGTTGAAAGGATAGAAGATGATAGTAAATGCAAGGATTCATAGGCTTAGCATTTCATCAAATATAACATGTGCATGTATTAAGATCAAAACAAGCAAGCAAATAAGATATGAAAGCATATTAATTTAAGCATGAATCATTCCCCATGTTGGTTTCCCTAATCACCCATTAAACCCTAGCTAAGAGACTACTCACTCATTATCATATTGATCATGCTAGAAAGGTTGTCAATCATACTAACATAATGAAACATGATGAATAAATGAAAGTAATTAGCAATAATTAAAAAGGGATTAAGAGATTATACCTACTAATGATTCCAATAATAAAGCAAGAATAATAGAAGTACTTGAATCCTAGATTGAGAGGTTGTCAATCTCCCAATAATAACCCAAATAATCTTCAATTACCCAAAATAAAGTAAGAACAAGAGAGAGATTAAAGAACTAAAACTTGGATTAAAACTTGATTAATATTTGATTACAATATTGAAGAGAGATTTGATTGATATTAACTACACTAATTATTGATAAGAAGAACATGCTCCTCTAATTAGACTAATGGGGTATTTATAGTGAAAATTAGGGAGGATGCATTAGGGTTAACTAAGGGCTAAACTAGTAATTACACTTTTTAAGTTGAGTAAGGAGCCTCCGGGATTATCCGAGAGAAGGGCTTCTCTTATCGATGCTTGAGGAATGAAAACGTCTTTGTCTTTGCGATCCGTGCGGATGGGAGTCGGGACGGCCGGATCTGGGCTGAGGAATCCGAGCGGATTCTTGGGCAAGACGCTCGGATTGGCGAGGGGGAATCCGAGCGGATTCCTTTGCGGGACGCTTGGATTGGTGAGGACGGACGGATTCTCTACAATCCGTTCGGATTGTAGTTCAGCAACTTTCTTTCTTCTTTTTCTTCCCTTTTCTTCATGAATTCCTTGGGGATTTCCTTGGGGACTCAAGGATCCTTTTCTCAACAATGCTCTTCTACTATGCTATGTACAAAGGCCTTCTAGTCTTGTCTCTCCTTGATGCTTGGTCATTGAATATGATCAATTTAGCCTTGTTTTGCCATGAAAATGCAAGATTCTTACTCCTTTCCTACCAAGGGATCAAAATCTCAAAGAATATGCAAAACAAAGAACTAAAGATAAGAAATGACCCAAATAGGCACTAAAAAGCATAGAAACAATGGTAATTCGGGGGCTAAATATGCGCCAATTATGGTCACATCAGACGCTCACGGTAGCACCTAGATCGCACAGCGCGTTATCAATCTAATGGGTTCCTATATGACACGGAATTGAGAAGCTACCCAAGTCCGACTGTTTAGGTGGCAACTTATTTTGAACTAAGGCAGTCCCTACTTCAGTTAAAGTTACCGTCTCAAGATCATTTATATGCCTCTTACGCGACAAGATTTCTTTCATGAATTTTAATTAAGAGGGTACCTGAGTGAGCAACTCGGCGAATGGAACAGTAACATGTAAACTTTTCAAGAGCTCGGCAAATTTCCCAAACTGTTGATTAGTTTTATTGTTCTACAATCGCCTTGGAAAGGGCACAGTGATCGGAATTTCAAGGCCTTTATTCCTTTCTGCCAATGTCTCAGTGGGTTCAAACTCTTTTTCAATCGATCGAGTCTTTTTACCTCTCGATCGAGGCTTTTCAGGAGACTTTTCACTCGATCGAGCATTAGCAGCTTCTCGATCGAGTTCCTCTATATCCACAGTGTTCGATCGAGGAACACTTCCACTCGATCGAATGATTTCTTCAGAATTTTCACTCGATCGAGTGGTTTGAACCTCTCGATCGGTTCCTTGAATATCCGGTTTACTCGATCGACCACCAGAACCATTCGATCGAGCATTTTCTTCAACATTTCTACTCGATCAACCACCAGAAATCAGTCGATCGAGTATTTTCTTCGTGCTAGGCATATTTTTAGCATTAGACGCCTGTTCATCATCAATAATTGCACTCCTTGGGTCTGATATGTCCTCAGCAGTTGAGGATTTTGGTCCTTCATAAGAATGACCACTTCGCAGGTTTATCAAATTTACCGTTTCGTGCGGATTTTTCTCAGATTGAGACGGAAAATGACCCGGTTTCCTCGTGGATTGGCTTGCGGCCAACTAGGCAACTTGAGTTTCAAGTGATTTGATTGAAGCTCCCTTCTATTGGTTACTCATTTTCAATTGCTTCGTCAATGATTGAATCATTTTCTTTAACTCAGTTAACTCACTTACCCCACTAGAAGATGAAGCTCCTTGATGCGGTGGAGGAAAAGAAGGAGGCTTTTGGAAGCCTTGTTGAGCTTTATGAGGAGGGATATAGGCTTACTGCTGCTGCGGTGGAGGAGTAGGATTGAGAACATTCTGACTTGTCCACCTTAAATTGGGATGGACTGCCCCTTGGTTATTGTAATAAGAACCTCCTCCTTGCCTATATTGCTGAAAGGCAAGGACTTGTTACTTTTATGTCAGACAATCAACAGTAGTGTGACCGTCATTGCTCACACATCTCTCACAAGTGACAGTTTCCTGTCTAGTCAACAAATGAACCGTTTGTTGATCACCAGCTTGCTGCAACTCCAATCTATCAAAATGAGCATTCATGGCTTCCAGTTGAGCCACAACAGCATTGTCGACCGAATGCACCATCCGAATACCGTCTCTCGGGTTCCCATACTCAGCACAATGGGTCTACATCTCCTCAATAATGCCCCATCCCTTATCATCATCAATATTCGTTTGGAATCTCCCATTGGATGAGGCATCAAGTATAGCACGGTGGTCATTGTACAACCCGTTGTAGAATTTGTTGCATAAAAATCACTGGTCAAATCCATGGCGAGGAAGAGACCTCACCAAGTTCTTGAATTGACACCAAGCCTCATAGAAATTTTTATCAGGTGCCTGTTTGAAACTCGTGATCTTTCTTCTCAGCTGATTAGTACATTGGGGAGGAAAGTACGTTTTATAAAAGGCAAGAGCAAGGGTTTCCTACTTGGTAATACCGACTGCAGTGCGATCAAGATCAGTGAGCCACTCCCTGGCTCCATCAGTCAATGAAAAAGGAAATAGCACTTCCTTTATCATGTCTTGAGACACTCCCTTAGTGGCGGGAATAGTAGAGCAGTAGTCAGTAAAGACCTCCATATGCTTTCGCGGATCTTCACCCGCCACACCTCGATAAAGATTTCTTTCTACCAAATTTATATAAGACGGACGGATATCAAAAGTCTTACCATCCTCAGTTGAGAGCTTGAAACCTTTGGGAATCGACGTAGTTGTGGGCTCTGAGTGACTCGCTACGTTAGGCATCTTTACTGGCTTGATAACAGAAATGAGATTGTCTTCTTCAAAAGACGGGTCTTCTGCGAAAAGGAAATGTTGTAGCTCGGGTTCGAAAGTACTCAAGTCTTCCTTTCGAATTTTTCTTTGCAGAGGGAGTCTATGCCGAAAAGATCTCTCTGGCTCAGGATCAGCTGGGACTAATTCTGACCTATTTGATCTGGGCATACACAACACTGAAAGAAATAAGTGAGAACTGTCTCAAGTAATGAAAATACCCTGAGACGGATAAAATTAAACGAAACAAAAGGCAGATAGGGTTATTGCCTCCTTGACAACGGCGCCAAAATTTGTTACTGTCGTTTGTGTACAAAAAATAAACCTAAATATACTAACGGAAGCTAGTGATAAGTAGGGTCGATTCTTCACAGGGAGGCAAGATATCTGTCTAAAGGTCCGTCTATTTGAGTCACAATATGGTGGGCTTTTAATTTGATTTCTAAACTACTAAATATTAAGGAAAGAGAAATAAAATGAGAGCAATAAAAGTGAGAAAATACGATAGGAGTGATCAAATAAGAGAAACTATGCTAGGATTTCGGTTCACCATGGTAGTCTATCGACTCAGTTGAAAATAGCCTAGAAAATCTACTGTGAGAAGGATAAGGGAAAGGTCCTTCCGGTCCACTTTCTATCCTATATTTCCACTAACTTAACTTCCGTCCTCATTAGGGTAGTCTACTGTTCATAGCAGGTCTATTTATTCCAATCTTCCGATCCAAGAGTAAAGTTAACTAGATTAATGTAATTTAGAAGCGTGCACTCAACTAAATTGATGTTACAATTAAATTGCTAAGGGGACAGATTCTCACATGTATATTATCTAGCCTATTCGCTACATCGTCACAATCCTACCATGGATTCCCTAGTCCTAACATAGAGAGGATTAGCTACTCATGCTATTAAGGGTGTCAACAATAATAATGATAAGAATGCTAATGAAAGACAAAATAAAATAATAACAATATAGCATAAATAAAACTAGGGCAAGAGAAATAAAGAGACAACAAGAATTAAAGCAAACAAGTATTAAGATTAAGAAGAGTAGAAGAATGATTACAATCTTTATGAATCCGGCGTAGAGAACAATCCACAAAGCAAACAAAAGGTAAAGAGATTAAGCAGTCAAGGAAAGAGTAATTAAGAGTTTCAGAAGTTTAAGCAGTAGAAAGTATGTGAAAAAATCATTAAAAACCTAATTACGACTTCCTTATATAGAGAAGCGTAATACTTAATAAAATAAAACAACACGGGCTTAGTAAACCCGCTAATAAACCTCTCGATCGAGTGGATTCAGACCACTCGATCGAGGTCTTCTCCAGCATTTCCTCTCGATCAAACAGATAAAGCTCTCGATCGAGAAACTATAATTATCACCATTTCGATCGAGCAGATAGAATCACTCGATCGAATCCTCGTGTCAGCCAAACTACTCGATCGACCCCCAAGTCTTCTCGATCGAGTGCTTTTCCACCAAGTCAGCCTCTAACTCGTCTTTGTCAGCTTCAAATGACCATCCTTCACGCACTCCAAGGCATGACTCTCGCTCCAATATCTCCCGTATCCTCATAATGCATGCTAAACAGGACGAATAGGGCGCGGTTTCACCACTTTCAGGTTCATTTCAGCAAATTAGACAAAACAAACCAAAGTAGCCAATTCGGGGCATTTTGTAATATATAACGATACAAAAAGGCATAGAAATGCGTGCAATAAAAGACTAAAAAGACAATATATAAATTGCACGTATCAAATAGCTTTCTCTTTACCTTTGTAGGAAGTGGGCTTCTTACCCTTGTTAGCATTTTTCTTAAACTTTCCCTTACTCTTTGCATTGATGTTGAGCACATCCTTGCTAGTACTTGCATTAAGCCCCATGTCCCTTTCGGCTTGCACAAGCATTTTGTGCAACTCATGGAGATTTGTTTTCAAGTTTTGCATGTTATAGTTTACCCTAAACTGAACATAGCCCTTGATTCGGCTTAAGGAATGAAGCACTCGGTCAATCACGAGTGGCTCGGGGATCTCAACCCCTTGCAACTTGAGGGTCTCAACATACTCAATAATTTTTAGCACATGAGGACTCACTTTTTTTCCTTATTTGATATTGAGGTTAAAGAATTGGGAATCCGCTTCATATTGAATAATCCTAGGAGCTTGTGAAAACATGGTCACAAGTCTAGTATAGATTTCATAGGCGATGCTCATCTTTATGGCACTCCTTTGAAGATCGGGTTCCATAGAAAAAATCAAGACATTCTTGACCGCGGCGGATTCTTTTTGGTAGGTCTCAAAGGCCTCCCTAATCGCGGTTGTTGACCTAGCATTAGAAGTAGCTGGAGGAGCCTCGGTAAGGTATTTGAGCTTGTCATCACCTTCCGCGGGTAAGCGAAGTTGCGCATCCTAATCAGTGAAATTCGAACTATTCTTTTCGAGTTTGCAACGATCCATAAAGGATCGAAGCCAAGAAACGGTAGTGAGAGGTGGTGCGGACGAGCTAGTGGATGCCATTGTGATAAATAAAATTGACTACAAAATATGAGATGAAGGAAAAATTAACATTTATCGTAAATTAGACTTATAAATATTTTAGACAAGTTTAGCATTTATATAATGACCTCCACCCAATTATATAAACGATTCCAATACCCAAATTCATAGTAGCTTGATTGTGGGACAACGGTCCCTCTACAACCTTTACTAATACAACTTGGTGGGTTAACTCGTTTAACTGATTCTACACTTAGAACTCTTAGTCGATGAATTTACTTTAAGTTCATCTTTAGCCCGAACCTATTGAGACAACGGTCCCTCTAATACTTTCGTTGAGATCAACCAAATTTCGAAGTGTAATAACATCTTATTACCCCACTTACCCAACGTTAAATGAAAGCACCCCGGTTGAATATTTCAATACCGTATTGTACCCCTAATGAAATTGGGATTCATGAGTTCCTACTATTTGGTAAGGCTAAGTCTCAATTTTTATAAAATGTGAAGGTCTTGTCAATTTATTATCTATCTCTTTTAAGTTAACTAAATTAGTGATCTATCGATAATTATAATTGACAAGGTCGATGATTCAATATAAAAAGATATGCATGTGCTGTTATGGGGATTTGGCATGCATGCAAACATATAAAGAAAGAAAATGTAAAGAAAAAAATTTTCCTAGTATGGCCTTTCCTAAAATAGAAAATCTAATAATATATTACATATTCGGAAACCAACTCCTTTGGTCCCTTGAACTTCATGTGGCACGCGTCCCAAGGAAAACACCGTCTTGATCGGAACTCCTTTCCGAATGGCTCCGTCTTTAGGAAACTCCGGAATTACAAAATAATAATGAAATACATAGCTATTCCTATTATACATTTGTAATAAAAACAAATCTATTAAATTATAAAACAGTGATGCGAAATCACATTAAAATTACAACCAAATCGATATTCCCTTTCATTACGGGTAATACCAATTAAAAACTAAGGCCATACAAAGACAAATTACATTATTCAAAAATTACATAAATTTAAATGACATTCATCCCTAAAATATGAAACAAAATATATGTATTCAAACATGCAAAATGAATGTGCCAAATCGCCTTACTAGATTATGTCGTATATAGCTCGGTTTTTATGGAAATGCGTGATCTTTAACTTATTAAAATCACTAATTAATATTTAAATTAAATTTAAGGCCAATTTAATTATCCTAACTGATTTAGGACTCAAAAATTAGTCTCCACTAAAATTTGACAATAATCTAACTTGATTTTATATTGTTGCTCATATTTAACCCCATTTATCATAACAATTATGAAAAAATTCCAAATTTCATTACAATAATCTAAAAATTTGAAATTTAAATTTTGAAAATTCTGGAATATTACCATGACCCTCATAATGTCAAAAAAATGGGTTAAAAAATTAATTTAGAGAAAAAGATTGTTGCGATTTATCGGTTTAATCAAATAAAATGTCTAATGCATACGAAAATTAATCTAATCAATTTTCCAATCTTACATCTGACATGCAATGTAATCCCCTATAAAATCTAGTGCAAAACAGTGGCGGAAACACTGTCGAATGGGATTAAATACACAAAGATAAAAGTTCTAACTGTTATAAATTGAGAATGTATAAAATTCTCAAGGATAAAATTAAATGGTTAAGTCTAAACAAATGCCACTTTTATAAAAAGGGCGAAAATAAAATTCCTCAAAAGTGTTAAAACTAAAAACCATAAAAGAAAGCAGAAAAAGCAGTAGGATCTCGCAAACTACTCGCTAGCTCACACGAGAGAATCCCCAAAGAAAGCTAATACTGTCATGTTATAAACATAATGACCCACAATCAAATGGGGAGTAACTCGCGTTCTCCCAGCCATATCACATGATATAAATGTTACAGATGCAAATAATATATCAAAGTAATTGAAATGTTATAAAACATAAGTAACAAAATATGATTACCAAATCACGTTAACCAACGTTCGCATGCTTAAAAGCAAAATTCCTCAAATGATAGAATGGAAATAATATAGTTCAAAGGCTAGATATTCACTTTAGCTATACTCCTTGACACCGCAACATCTTACACTAGTTTCGGGAACTCAGTGTCACGCAAAGGTGACCAACTCCAAGTTCGCTCACTAGACAACAAGCTATAATAGGACACGTCTTACCACGCAGTGCGAAGTCCTAGTCTAAGTACATGTACATGACTCTACGACAACTGCATCGCCCGCAGGATACCCAATCTTATAGCTGTATAAGAACCCGTATGCCTTAGTTTATTATTCTTTGCCTTTACTTTCATTATTCCAAACTTAAAAGTATTCCAAGTGATATAGTATATTATTCAAATGGTTCGTAAGTGAACTACACCTTTATTTTCTTCGAATTAGAAAACTTAAACTTAAAACCAAAAGTATAAAATTTATTTAAGGACTTTAAATAAATTAAGTTACTGAAATCAAACTTTAAAGACCATCCTTTGACTTAAGGTACTTTAGTAAAGACTTATTACTTAGGCTTTAATGAGACGGAGTTCTACATTAGTTTATAAAACTGAACAGCAGTATTGTAAAATTCATAATTAATTATAGAAAAATCGAAATGACGCAAGGCCAATTTTGCTGGTTTCCTGTAGCTTTTAGCTACAACTTTCATTTTTTGACAAACGTTAAATTATGAAAGTATCAGGGGTCTAAAAATTCATTTCTAAAAACTGTCAGAAAACGTCACCCATAATGTTTCAGTTCATAAATCCACTTTTAGAAAACATTTTAAGGCAAGGCATAATTTTAAACATAATTAAACATGATAAATCTTCATTGAGAAAAAGATTAGCTACTGTATCAAAAGCAAAATATCTTTTAAAAAATGAATCTTTGAGAGAAGTCAGAAACGCGTTTTACAGACGAGCTGTTCACAAATAATTTATTCTGACCAAACCGTAAGTCTAAATCTTATGAAAATTTTTATACAGACTCTACACTTTAAAATAACAGGAGTCTATTCTTTACACTTTTGCAAATTCGAAATAAAAACAGGTGATATGAATTTTACAAACAGACGAACATGTTTGATGATTTAACAACGGTTTTCATCAAACTTGTAAAATACACCATAAATCGAAAATAATGATTGAAGACCTACAAATTTATACACAACTTAATACTCCATGTCTCTGCCATATACTAAAATATTGTAAATTTACAATTTTATTTAGTATTTTTAACATAATTAAAACCGAACAGAAACGCTATAATCGCAGAAACTGCGTCAATACTTTAAATTACGAAATAAATACTAAAACTCCAAAATAATTACCACAAAAATTCATGGCATCTTAAAATCAACTATTAATTCCAGAAAAATAATTTACATCTGTTTAAATTATAAAAACGAAATATTAAAACCCTAATATCAAAACAATCGATTTGATCATAAAACTTGTAAATCAACCAAAATAAATTCCTATTGACAAAATAAAATTTATACATAGTCAAAATAGATTATGGATATCAAGAGATCAGAAAGTAAAGGTTTCAAAAATAATATGTATCAATAAATCTTTATAAAACCACAAAAAAAGCAATAATACATACAACTACAACAATTAATCAATGCAATACCGAGTAACGTCGTAGTTACCTTGTTACGAATCCGAATCCACATATGCTAGCCTTCAATATCTCCTCTACAAACCCTTAGAAAATGATGAACGGATGATGAGGGAAGGTCGATCGAAATAAAGAAGCAAGAAGGCAAGCACGTACGTAGAATGATTTGTAAAACGTAAATAAGGAAGCAAGAAGGCAAGCACGTACGTAAATTTTATTCTTTAGAAACAGAGAACGGCGGAAGAGGGTTTACGTTCCATATTTTTTTTTTTTGCAAGAGGGATAGATATGTGAATGATAAATGACCTAATGAATGTAGTCATAAAGTAGAGTGTTTAAGAGGGAAAGAATAAATATAAGTAATAAAATCTCCTTGAAAAGCTCTAGAAAAACCAGCCACAAGAGGGAATAAGTCAAAGAAAATACCTTCTAATTTTTATTGTAAAATAATTAGAAGTCGAATAAAAACAATTTATCAAAGACTTAAAGTAAAAGATATAAAAAAAAAAAAGTTTTCAAAATAAATTTTCTAGATATAAAATACACGGTAAAAAAAAAGTGATGAACGTAATCGTTTTCCCATTTTATAAAAAAGTGACATATAATTAAAAGTCGGTCCATTTATAAAATAGGACTAAAATTAATAAAAATGGTGTTAAATAAAACACTAAACCAAAATTAGTATAAAAAGAAATAAAAATAAACCTCTTTAACGAAAATCAAATAAATGAGATTTATTAAAATGGTGGGTGTTACAATCTCCCCCACTAAAAGAAAGTTTCGTCCTCGAAACTTAAAAGTAAAAAAATAAAATTTAAAGAACAAGTTTTTTTTTTTTTTATCATTTCGGTTGACACATAAATTCGAGAAATCATCGTTGAGGTCATACAATTTTTAAACAAGTTTTCAAAATTGAACTATTAAAATCACTTGTCTCATCTCATGGAACAAGAGAATACTGTCGCGAACCAGGATTCTGTCGTCCAAGATAAGGGTAAGTCAACATTGGAAAAATCAAATGTTACAACCATGCATCAGCAAGTACTGAACCAGTCATTAGACGTCTTTAATGACAAGTCCTAGCATCCACCAATGTCGAAATTCAAAAGTAAATGTGCGAATTTAACATAAAACCTTTGAGCAAATCAAATTTTGAAAATACAACACCACTTTTGAAAGTTTCTCAAGGCATCAAAGTGTTTGAAAAACAAAATTCGGAAGTATTTTCAAACGAATTTCAAGTCATTTCGAAACAAAACCAAATTTAAATGATAACCCAAAACTAAAAGAGAAAGAGAAGTTCAAAACTTTGAAGCTAGTCATAATTCAAAATTTCCAAGATAATCAATGTATCTTTATAAAAGTCAAAATATCTTGTGTAAGATGGAATTTCTCAAAGAAAAAGGTTCACGAGAAATCAAATTCGTATATACAACATAACATTTGAAAGGTTTTTTTTTTTATGCATTAAATAACTTTATTTGAAACAATTAAGTATATTTCCAAACGAGATTTAAGACATTTTGAAACAAAACCAAGTTTAGACACTAATCCAGAGTAACATTAACTTTGAAATTAAAATTTTAAATCATAACTCAAAATTAAAATTTCCGAGAACCAAACTTTGTAAAAGCAAAAACTCTTGTATAAAATGGAAATATCCGAGGAAAAAGGTCAACGGTAAATCAAGACAAAATTTTTGAAACTAAAGCAAGGGAGAGAAAGATTTAAGAGTCATATATAACTCTCTCAAGTATTATGAAAGGGGGTAAACATCTCGAGATTCAAAAGAGGGAGTGCAAATTTTACTTAAAACTTTTTTACAAATCGAATTTGTAAATACAACATAACTTTTGAAAGTTTTAGAAGCATCGAAACAAAAATTTTGGAAACAATTCCGAAATACTTTCAAACGAGTTTTAAAAACCATTTGAAGACAAGACAAAATTTAGATACTAACCAAGAGTAAAACGAAAATAGAAGTTTAACACTTTGAAATCATAAGTTTTCAAGATAATCAAAACTTTGGAGTCAGACCTTGTATAAAAAGAAATATTCGAGGAAAAAGGCTAAAGGTAAAAATTTTCAAACTTAAGCCAAGGTTACGGTAGTAACAGATGCTCAGGTGAAGAAGTGAGAGTGAGAGATTCAAGAGCTATACAAAGCTCTCTCAAGGATTACAAAAGAGGTTAAAGATCTCAAGATTCTTGCTACGACTCCTCCATGGAACCAAAGCTTTTGCTATTTCCATCGAAAACAACATCAAGGTTATAAAACTCAGGCAACTAAGTTATCAAGCTTAGAATTGCCAAACTTCCTAGTCTACATCCTCCAAAATTATCGATTAACACAACTTCCATCTCAAATCCTTACATGACTGATCATCCTCTCAAAACATCATGGTAAAGAAATCCATCAAGTACTTCAACATCCAACTGACTAATTAAATTCCTCAAGTTATCAAATCCATAAGACTCCTCAAAACACCAGACATAAATCATCGTCTAACAAAGCTCTGATGAGAATTCCTCTGAACTGAAAGCAACAATGCCTCTAACATCCACAAGTACAATCTAACGAAGATAAAGCTCTCTTAGAAGTCCATCAAATGAATATAAAGGTCTCTTATCAGTTCATTAAATTCTCAATCATAACACTTTGCAACAAATGACTAGGGGTTAAGAACTCAACCAAGCAACAATTTCGATCATATAAGGTCATCAAACAACGATTTCCTTTAAAGTAATTGGACAAAATATTCCTTAGAGAAATACATGTACTAAGGTTAAGACATTAAGATATGATACGTATACATAATTCCTAACTCCGGGTTCATAATTCTTCAAATCAATATAATCAATCCAAAATGCAGTTGGGCTAAGACACTCCTTACTCTTGAGGTTAACACTAAACAACCCAAGTAAAGTTAAGTCACACAACCAAAAGCTCCAAGGTTACAACCTTACATCAGAACTCAACAATCTAAATCCATAAGAATCAAAACTGAGATTAATCTAGGTCAACCAATAATGACACATGGTTACTATAAAAACCTTAATCACATTTAGACCAAAATATGCAAGCTGCTTATACGTCAAAGCCAACATCTAAGCTAAAATCCTAAATCCATAATCCACTAGCCACCATTCAAATTAATCCTTATGGAAGGAAATCTCTTACAAGATTAGACATTAAAGATAAAACTTACTATCCTCAAACCATAAGTAACAAGACTTTACTGAACCTCAAACACACTTAACTTCCATCAAAGCTCACCAAGGGAGAGTCAGTCTATCCAGTGAATCTCAAGGGAATAGATACCAAGGAGGAGGAATCACAAAGAAGGATTAATTCATCAGATTAGGAGATGAAAATTTATAATAAGAACATAGAAAGCAGCTAAGACTGAAAAAGTAAAGGAAGAAGAATCGCAACAAAGATTCATTCATCATGGTGGGAGATAAAGATTTTTAAGAAGCACACATAAGCAGCTAAAGCTGACAAGAGTGAAGGAATAAGAACAATGATCGCAGACTAATAAGGTCTGAGACCAGAGAAGGAATTTCAAGGCTCTAGAGTTGCAAGAGGGCTCACTAGGTCGCACCATCTTCTTGTAGAGAGATAAACACACGAGTCTTGGGTCGCTTCGTCTAACAGATCCACAGTGTAATCATCTCTTGGTCTACTGCACCATTGTGAAACTTGAGTCTACTCTTGGCCAACATGTCTGCAGCTTGAGCAGGAAAGAATCAATTTGAAACTACCATTGTCCCATCAAGTTCTCCACGCGGCCAGCTAGGTTGTGGAGCGAGTTCAATATCACCATCATGATCGCGTTCTGGTCCGGGAAAACACCACGTCCATGTCCACCTTCCTTCATCTTCTTCGTCGGAGGAAATAAAAAACAAAACATAGATTCAATGCTAGTCATTGATTTTGCAGGAACACATAAACTAACATTCAAGTCCTTATGGTTTCTACCCATCTCTCACTAAATCATTTATTTAGTCAAATCATTTATTAGGCATTTTCCTAAAGATCAATGTGTGAGCGTCGGGAGCAGCGATGCTCTGATACCAACTGTAATCCCCTATAAAATCTAGTGCAAAACAGTGGCGGAAACACTGTCGAATGGGATTAAATACACAAAGATAAAAGTTCTAACTGTTATAAATTGAGAATGTATAAAATTCTCAAGGATAAAATTAAATGGTTAAGTCTAAACAAATGCCACTTTTATAAAAAGGGCGAAAATAAAATTCCTCAAAAGTGTTAAAACTAAAAACCATAAAAGAAAGCAGAAAACAGAGTAGGATCTGCAAACTACTCGCTAGCTCACACAGAGAATCCCCAAAGCTAAAGCTAACATTGTCATGTTATAAACATAATGACCACAATCGATGGGGAGTAACTCGACGTTCTCCCTACCCATATCACATGATATAAATGTTACAGATGCAAATAATATATCAAAGTAATTGAAATGTTATAAAACATAAGTAACAAAATATGATTACCAAATCACGTTAACCAACGTGCTGCATGCTTAAAAGCAAAATTCCTCAAATGATAGAATGGAAATAATATAGTTCAGGCTAGATATTCACTTTAGCTATACTCCTTGACACCGCAGCATCTTACACTAGTTTCGGGAACTCAGTGTCACGCAAAGGTGACCAACTCCAAGTTCGCTCACTAGACAACAAGCTATAATAGGACACGTCTTACCACGCAGTGCGAAGTCCTAGTCTAAGTACATGTACATGACTCTACGACAATCTGTACCGCCCGCAGGATACCCAATCTTATAGTTTTGTATAAGAACCCGTATGCCTTAGTTTATTATTCTTTGCCTTTACTTTCATTATTCCAAACTTAAAAGTATTCCAAGTGATATAGTATATTATTCAAATGGTTCGTAAGTGAACTACACCTTTATTTTCTTCGAATTAGAAAACTTAAACTTAAAACCAAAAGTATAAAATTTATTTAAGGACTTTAAATAAATTAAGTTACTGAAATCAAACTTTAAAGACCATCCTTTGACTTAAGGTACTTTAGTAAAGACTTATTACTTAGGCTTTAATGAGACGGAGTTCTACATTAGTTTATAAAACTGAACAGCAGTATTGTAAAATTCATAATTAATTATAGAAAAATCGAAATGACGCAAGGCCAATTTTCCTGGTTTCCTGTAGCTTTTAGCTACAACTTTCATTTTTTGACAAACGTTAAATTATGAAAGTATCAGGGGTCTAAAAATTCATTTCTAAAAACTGTCAGAAAACGTCACCCATAATGTTTCAGTTCATAAATCCACTTTTAGAAAACATTTTAAGGCAAGGCATAATTTTAAACATAATTAAACATGATAAATCTTCATTGAGAAAAAGATTAGCTACTGTATCAAAAGCAAAATATCTTTTAAAAAATGAATCTTTGAGAGAAGTCAGAAACGCGTTTTACAGACGAGCTGTTCACAAATAATTTATTCTGACCAAACCGTAAGTCTAAATCTTATGAAAATTTTTATACAGACTCTACACTTTAAAATAACAGGAGTCTATTCTTTACACTTTTGCAAATTCGAAATAAAAACAGGTGATATGAATTTTACAAACAGACGAACATGTTTGACAGATTTAACAACGGTTTTCATCAAACTTGTAAAATACACCATAAATCGAAAATAATGATTGAAGACCTACAAATTTATACACAACTTAATACTCCATGTCTCTGCCATATACTAAAATATTGTAAATTTACAATTTTATTTAGTATTTTTAACATAATTAAAACCGAACAGAAACGCTATAATCGTTAAACTGCGTCAATACTTTAAATTACGAAATAAATACTAAAACTCCAAAATAATTACCACAAAAATTCATGGCATCTTAAAATCAACTATTAATTCCAGAAAAATAATTTACATCTGTTTAAATTATAAAAACGAAATATTAAAACCCTAATATCAAAACAATCGATTTGATCATAAAACTTGTAAATCAACCAAAATAAATTCCTATTGACAAAATAAAATTTATACATAGTCAAAATAGATTATGGATATCAAGAGATCAGAAAGTAAAGGTTTCAAAAATCATATGTATCAATAAATCTTTATAAAACCACAAAAAAGCAATAATACATACAACTACAACAATTAATCAATGCAATACCGAGTAACGTCGTAGTTACCTTGTTACGAATCCGAATCCACATATGCTAGCCTTCAATATCTCCTCTACAAACCCTTAGAAAAAGATGAACGGATGATGAGGGAAGGTCGATCGAAATAAAGAAGCAAAAAGGCAAGCACGTACGTAGAATGATTTGTAAAACGTAAATAAGGAAGCAAGAAGGCAAGCACGTACGTAAATTTTATTCTTTAGAAACAGAGAACGGCGGAAGAGGGTTTACGTTCCATATTTTTTTTTTTTGCAAGAGGGATAGATATGTGAATGATAAATGACCTAATGAATGTAGTCATAAAGTAGAGTGTTTAAGAGGGAAAGAATAAATATAAGTAATAAAATCTCCTTGAAAAGCTCTAGAAAAACCAGCCACAAGAGGGAATAAGTCAAAGAAAATATCTTCTAATTTTTATTGTAAAATAATTAGAAGTCGAATAAAAACAATTTATCAAAGACTTAAAGTAAAAGATATAAAAAAAAAAGTTTTCAAAATAAATTTTCTAGATATAAAATACACGGTAAAAAAAAAGTGATGAACCAGAATCGTTTTCTCATTTTATAAAAAAAGTGACATATAATTAAAAGTCGGTCCATTTATAAAATAGGACTAAAATTAATAAAAATGGTGTTAAATAAAACACTAAACCAAAATTAGTATAAAAAGAAATAAAAATAAACCTCTTTAACGAAAATCAAATAAATGAGATTTATTAAAATGGTGGGTGTTACAATCTCCTCCACTAAAAGAAAGTTTCGTCCTCGAAACTTAAAAGTAAAAAAAATAAAATTTAAAGAACAAGTTTTTTTTTTTTTATCATTTCGGTTGACACATAAATTCGAGAAATCATCGTTGAGGTCATACAATTTTTAAACAAGTTTTCAAAATTGAACTATTAAAATCACTTGTCTCATCTCATGGAACAAGAGAATCATCGCGAACCAGATTCTATCGTCCAAGATAAGGGTAAGTCAACATTGGAAAAATCAAATCTTACAACCATGCATCAGCAAGTACTGAACCAGTCATTAGACGTCTTTAATGACAAGTCCTAGCATCCACCAATGTCGAAATTCAAAAGTAAATGTGCCAATTTAACATAAAACCTTTGAGCAAATCAAATTTTGAAAATACAACACCACTTTTGAAAGTTTCTCAAGGCATCAAAGTGTTTGAAAAACAAAATTCGGAAGTATTTTCAAACGAATTTCAAGTCATTTCGAAACAAAACCAAATTTAAATGATAACCCAAAACTAAAAGAGAAAGAGAAGTTCAAAACTTTGAAGCTAGTCATAATTCAAAATTTCCAAGATAATCAATGTATCTTTATAAAAGTCAAAATATCTTGTGTAAGATGGAATTTCTCAAAGAAAAAGGTTCACGAGAAATCAAATTCGTATATACAACATAACATTTGAAAGGTTTTTTTTTTTTATGCATTAAATAACTTTATTTGAAACAATTAAGTATATTTCCAAACGAGATTTAAGACATTTTGAAACAAAACCAAGTTTAGACACTAATCCAGAGTAACATTAACTTTGAAATTAAAATTTTAAATCATAACTCAAAATTAAAATTTCCGAGAACCAAACTTTGTAAAAGCAAAAACTCTTGTATAAAATGGAAATATCCGAGGAAAAAGGTCAACGGTAAATCAAGACAAAATTTTTGAAACTAAAGCAAGGGAGAGAAAGATTTAAGAGTCATATATAACTCTCTCAAGTATTATGAAAGGGGTAAACATCTCGAGATTCAAAAGAGGGAGTGCAAATTTTACTTAAAACTTTTTTACAAATCGAATTTGTAAATACAACATAACTTTTGAAAGTTTTAGAAGCATCGAAACAAAAATTTTGGAAACAATTCCGAAATACTTTCAAACGAGTTTTAAAAACCATTTGAAGACAAGACAAAATTTAGATACTAACCAAGAGTAAAACGAAAATAGAAGTTTAACACTTTGAAATCATAAGTTTTCAAGATAATCAAAACTTTGGAGTCAGACCTTGTATAAAAAGAAATATTCGAGGAAAAAGGCTAAAGGTAAAAATTTTCAAACTTAAGCCAAGGTTACGGTAGTAACAGATGCTCAGGTGAAGAAGTGAGAGTGAGAGATTCAAGAGCTATACAAAGCTCTCTCAAGGATTACAAAAGAGGTTAAAGATCTCAAGATTCTTGATACGACTCCTCCATGGAACCAAAGCTTTTGCTATTTCCATCGAAAACAACATCAAGGTTATAAAACTCAGGCAACTAAGTTATCAAGCTCAGAATTGCCAAACTTCCTAGTCTACATCCTCCAAAATTATCGATTAACACAACTTCCATCTCAAATCCTTACATGACTGATCATCCTCTCAAAACATCATGGTAAAGAAATCCATCAAGTACTTCAACATCCAACTGACTAATTAAATTCCTCAAGTTATCAAATCCATAAGACTCCTCAAAACACCAGACATAAATCATCGTCTAACAAAGCTCTGATGAGAATTCCTCGAACCGAAAGCAACAATGCCTCTAACATCCACAAGTACAATCTAACGAAGATAAAGCTCTCTTAGAAGTCCATCAAATGAATATAAAGGTCTCTTATCAGTTCATTAAATTCTCAATCATAACACTGCAATGACTAGGGGTTAAGAACGAACCAAGCAACAATTTCGATCATATAAGGTCATCAAACAACGATTTCCTTTAAAGTAATTCAGACCAAAATATTCCTTAGAGAAATACATGTACTAAGGTTAAGACATTAAGATATGATACGTATACATAATTCCTAACTCCGGGTTCATAATTCTTCAAATCAATATAATCAATCCAAAATGCAGTTGGGCTAAGACACTCCTTACTCTTGAGGTTAACACTAAACAACCCAAGTAAAGTTAAGTCACACAACCAAAAGCTCCAAGGTTACAACCTTACATCAGAACTCAACAATCTAAATCCATAAGAATCAAAACTGAGATTAATCTAGGTCAACCAATAATGACACATGGTTACTATAAAAACCTTAATCACATTTAGACCAAAATATGCAAGTCGCTTATACGTCAAAGCCAACATCTAAGCTAAAATCCTAAATCCATAATCCACTAGCCACCATTCAAATTAATCCTTATGGAAGGAAATCTCTTACAAGATTAGACATTAAAGATAAAACTTACTATCCTCAAACCATAAGTAACAAGACTTTACTAAACCTCAAACACACTTAACTTCCATCAAAGCTCACCAAGGAGAGTCAGTCTATCCAGTGAATCTCAAGGGAATAGATACCAAGGAGGAGGAATCACAAAGAAGGATTAATTCATCAGATTAGGAGATGAAAATTTATAATAAGAACATAGAAAGCAAACTAAGACCGAAAAAGTAAAGGAAGAAGAATCGCAACAAAGATTCATTCATCATGGTGGGAGATAAAGATTTTTAAGAAGCACACATAAGCGACTAAAGCCGACAAGAGTGAAGGAATAAGAACAATGATCGCAGACTAATAAGGTCCGAGACCGAGAAGGAATTTCAAGGCTCTAGAGTTGCAAGAGGGCTCACTAGGTCGCACCATCTTCTTGTAGAGAGATAAACGCACGAGTCTTGGGTCGCCGCCTAACGATCCACAGTGTAATCATCTCTTGGTCTCTCGCACCATTGTGAAACTTGAGTCTACTCTTGGCCAACATGTCTGCAGCTTGAGCAGAAAGAACTGGTGAAACTACCATTGTCCCATCAAGTTCTCCACGCGCCGCCTAGGTTGTGGAGCGAGTTCAATATCAC